>NC_063213.1:13362858-13665586 GCF_020740725.1 Corvus hawaiiensis
TCAAAACATACTAGAAGAAATCTGATACAAACATGAGCAACTAACTGTCATTGCACAGGAAATAATATTAGTGTTTCAGGAAAATTAAAATCATCAATGAAAAAGAACAAAGAATGTATGAAACAGGTCTGATAGCATGAAGGAGGGAGCTATAGGTGACAATTTACACAAGATACAACAAAAGAAAATGGAACCAATTTTGAAATGTTAACACTTCTCATCCTGTGCTCAACACTGCAGAGCTCTGATCCCTGCATAGACCAATGGGGTTCTTGCACAAAAAATACAGAAATTAAAAAAAAACAGTCCCACATGCAAACTTGCCATACCTGCTTGTTTGTGTTACACTCTGTATCAGCACTGCTTTCAAACACTTTGTTCAGTCTATCCTGACTTTTCCTGTTTTTCTGTGGCTGTATTTCATGTTACAACCATTTCCAGTAGACACATTTCAGAAAAGCTAACTAGATCAGTCCTCAAATGAGAGAAAAAGAACATGTCTACTTTGAAGATCTCAACAGATTTAGGCTGCTCACTTCTGTCATGAAAGCTGCAGTTCCAGGCCCATGTCTGGATCTTTGAAGTAACTGACAACTTCACTGGTAAAAATGCAGGGGTGTCAAGGATTTAAGCATTTTCTTGTTTGTATGGCAGCTGACAAACTTCAGAAAGCTTTTAGTTCACACAACCAGGATCTTGGAGAATCTAGTTCCTCAAAATCAACTTCATCAAGAAAACACCTCCTTATGCATTAAACTTAAAAATGTGTTTGCAGTTCTCTCACTTCTGTAAGAATTAATGAAAGCTAGAAATGTGATAAATACTTTGCTTATGGGGAAAAAAAATTTTTTTAAGAAAACTATTTTAGAAAAAACAACCCTTTGGTCCAGACTGGGCTTACTGAACAACTCTGCATCAGCTTTTACCTGGTGTGAGCACAACTACATTGGGAATGGTGGGGAGGGGAGAATCACGAAAATGAGAATATTAAAAGCCTCATTCAAGGATGTTTGGAAATCATATATTTGAAGCCACAAAACACAAACAATGACTTGGCTAGATAACTAGATTTCTGAATTGTGACATACACAAGATGTATTAATCACACCTGATCCCACTGATACAGGCTATTAAAGGAGAGGAAAAAGCTCAGCAGTTACCATGACAAAGACACTTCCTTCACTGTTTTTTCCATTTAAGTCACACAGAACACAATGAAGTTATTTTTTTCCTTAGTCTACACGCAGCACTCAACTCTCACACTACTCTCTCTCTAGACTGTGCATATACACAGTTTCTGCTTCATACTGTGTTGAACAAGCCTGTTGCAAGAAGGAAGTTCTAACTCAGAATTAGGAATAAACAGGAACCTGAGAAAATAGACTAAAGATTCATTAGACAAAGAAGAATAAATTGATTTTTGCTACCTGCCTTTTCCAGTTGCCATGAGAGACTATCAAATTGGTCTAGAATTTACCTAAATAATTTTCTGCAGTTAGTAAATTAAACAAATACTATAAACTTCTGCTGGAATAATGAGATCACTGTTAGTTATCCAGAAGAGCCTCATAGTGCCTTAAAAAAAAAATCCCTCCCCACATGACAATATTTCATACAGAAAGGCTGTCAACCAAAAGGCAGTTACTTCTGTCAACTGCTTAACAGCTCAGCACTCACTGCAGTCTTGCCATGTACACACCCACAGACTAAACACCAAGGGGATGAAACAGGAAAAAACTCTGTGCAAAATGAGTCAATCCAAACCAGAAGCTGAGCAGACCCCCTTGTTTTCTTTGAAGTGATACTTCATTCAGAAAAAGATCACACTGAAATTAGCTATTACACTGATGTCTGCAGGGTACCAGTACAGATCAGTAATTACGTTTGATAAGAGCAGAAAGAAAACCAAGCAGGAGAAAACTTACACTCCTCAGGACTGTATCAGTGCAGCCAAAAAATAAATCTGTAATTATTCCTGCAAACAGCAAAATCTATGGGAATAACAACCAAAAAGTCCTCCCAAAGAAACTAAATCCACACGTACTCACACAATACACTTATTTTAATCCCTTTTTTCACTGGCCAAAACAGCTGGGGTTGTTTTAGAGAGCCAAGAGAGATCAGTCTGAATAGTCTATAGAGATTTCTCTTTGCACATCTGCTTAAGAAGGAAACAGCTATGACTCAAAGCTGTACCTTAAGAGGAAGCTGACTATTACATTCCTCATCGCCCACAACTCTAGGAAGCTGAAGACATTTTACAAGAGACTATTTTACCTGAGCTACATGAAAATCTATTTCGAAAAAAAAATTTAAAAATCCATGCAGTCCTGTACGCTTTCCCTTAAAGGCCAGTCCTCTATATATCTATCTTAAAAGAAATTTGCAGTTGTGTGGTTTCAGCAAGAAAGGAGTTTCGTACCAAAGAAATGCAGTTTTCTAACAGGAAGGAAAAAAACACAATTATTTTGGCCTTTTTTCCTGATAATGAAAAAACAAAATTCTTGGCTCTAACAAATCAAAGCTTGGGCAGTGCTCAAAATCTCTTGTAATAAACCAACTCAGATTCACTTGATATTTCTATGTTAAGAATACTACTGGGTCGAGAAGGCCTTTTTCCTGTACCACATCCATCACTCTGCTTCAGTGTGCGTTTGCTGCCCCAAAGGCCAAGTGCATCCTGGGCTGCATCCAAAGCAGGGTGGGCAGCAAGGTGAGGTAGAGGATTCTGCCCCTCTACTCTGCTCTGGTAAGACCCCACCTGCAGTGCTGCATCCAGCTCTGGGGCCCCCAGCACAGGCAAGCCATGGACCTGTTAGAGCAGATTTGGTGGAGAACCACAAACGTAATCACAGGGCAGAAGCACCTCTCCTATGGAAACAGCCTGAGATGGCTGGGCTTGCTCATCCTGGAGGAAAGACAACTCCAGGGAGACCTCATTGAGCCTTTCACTACTTACAGGAGGGCTTACAGGAAAGAAGGAGAGAACTTTTTACATAGGTAAACAATGACAGGACAAGGGGCAATGGTTATAAAGAAAAGAGAAGAGATTCACACTAGATATTAGGAATAAATTCTTTCCTCAGCAGTTAGCACCCAACAAATTGCTCAGTGAAGATGTGGTTGCCCCATCTCTGGAAGCATTCAAGGCCAGCCTGGATGGAGCTCTAAGCAATATGATTCAATAGCAGGTGGCATCCCTGCCCATGGCACGGGCGTTTGGAACTAGATGATCTTTAAGATTCCTTCCAACCCAAACCATTCTATGATTCTACTAGTAAAGAAATGAGTATAAACTACACACACGTGGGATAGACAAGGATTCCTCCTATCAAATTTCTAACTACAGCTAGTACCATTTACTATTGTGAAGATAAAGAGGACTTTCTACTGGAGAGGTATCTACCACACACACACAAGTTTCTTTTTATTTAAGTTTCCAAATCCCTTGCGAGTCAGGAGCAATGCCTACCTGTAACACAAAAGAGACTTCAGTGACAGAGCCACAACAAGCAACTTACTTGTTGCACTACAGAGGCTGCAACATGGACCTGCAGATTGCATTCATCCTGTCCAACCTGAACAGAACCTTTGACTTCTGCTGACCTTAGCACTTCAGATGTATTTTCACAGTGAAGAAGATATTTCAGTGTTTGCTCTACTTTTGTTCCAAACCTGCAGCAGAGCCTTGGAGGCCAGAAGGCATCTTGTTTCCTCCTTAAATCAACTGATGTGGCTGCAGGAAGTGAGAGAGAGTATCTCTTCTTATAAATGGTTTCACTTAGGTACCTAGTGGGATTTTCAAAATATTCAAGAAAATTATCCTGTCTATTTCAAGTAATTTAGGAAAAAAGAAAAAAATATATACATAAACCAACCCCCCCAACAGGGTCAGAGTGAAGAGGGTTAAATACAAATTCAGTTTACATTAAATTAGGAAGTCTCAATGACTTCAGTATGATTCCATCCCTCCTCCCCTTCCACACACACACACCCCCCTCAGTAAAGCCATTTAAGTAGGAACCAGGCCTTTCTTCCTACCACATCAGTAAGGCAGTGGTGCTCTTATGCAGTGCAAAGCTCCCCAACGCTCTGCTCATAGACTGTACTGGCCAAACAATTAGATCACTCCTGAATTTAAAAAGTACCCAGAAGCAACTTTCCATATACACTAGTTTTTTCAAAGCACAACGGAAAGTTGGCACATACTGCATTTACAAGAGCTGTAATCTGATTTAAACATGGGTTTATTTTAAAAATCTTCAGCTCTCATCTACAGTCTACTCCAGAACCCAGTGAATCAGCAAATAGTTACTGTTTATTGGAAAGTTTCCTTCTTTAGGACACCTTGACCACCACTCTGTAGTTTGCTGAAATTGTGGAAAGAACTGCACCATCAATCTTCACTACAGGCAACTGTCCACAGGTGTACAGGATCTAGAATGTTAAGTATTCAGGATGAAAATTTAAATTTTGATATATAGACCTCCAATGAATAAGATAATAGCAGCCATATAACAGAGAGCTTCTTACAGGTATTTACAATATACTTAGCATCATGTCATGAGCTTACGTGTGCTTTTTCCCTTTGTCTTTCTTCAGATACTCATGGATTTTAAAGCATCTCGACCAGGTTTTAAAAGGAAATCAGACACTACACAGGTTAAACAACATGGTTCTATTAAAAACTAACTTTAACCATGGCACTCAGTGACAGCAATACAATACTTTTTTCCACAAAGCAACTAATATAAAAATATGCCATAAAATCATCTGTAGACTAGTATGCTAGTACATACATATAATCATAACATTCTTTTATAAACTCTTTCCTGAGATACCTTGGGTTGTTTGATTTTCTTGTATTACTGGATGCATTATCTTTATGATTCATCTAAAACAATTGCAAAATATTTTGAATGTGCAGGACACTCAGTAACATGTAAAAAGTAGTATGTAAATATATGGCAAAGAAACAGCTCTTAGAAACTATGCGCTTTTTTACTTTGTTATATTTTTTAACATTTGGCTCCTTGGGAGACAGAGGGATGGTGCATGAAAAACCTGAAATTAGAGCTATGAATTGACAAAAAGCAGGAAAGCATTCAGGAATGTTAGGAGTAGGAATATATTATAAATGACACAAAGAGAAAGCCGTAAGCCATGTTGGCTATGTATTGTCTTACAAAGCAACTGGACATATCTTAGTTCACAGTATAATAAATATTTTTACTAATCTGTTTTGGAAGAGCAAATGTCTTTTAGGGTTTCAAGCTCCTGTATAAGTTTCTTGTTCTGAACTTCTAGCACTGCAACACGACTCTCCAGACATTTTATGTATTCTTTCTTCCGACGTCGACATTCTTTAGCAGCTTCCCTGCAAAAAGCAGAAGTAAAAAGTGCAAACAAAAAAGCCATTTGCATGCCATTAGAAAGCTCAGCAGAGTATGGAGACTATGACAGAATTCCAAATTTTGGAATATCTCCCAAATCAGTCTGAAAACATTAAGCAAAACTGGGTTCCACAAGGGCCTCAAGTGTCTCTTTCTCAAGTTCATATGGCAATCTGTAGAATTGCTTCCTCTCATGCCTTGATTAAAGTTCATAATAAAGGAGGTCCAAATGAAAGACAGTTATTCTGCTTTATGACAATAAAGATCTTTGAGGGCCTTGAGTTCCTCAATGAGAGTCTTGTTTTGGTTTTCAAGCACAGCCACACGATTTTCAAGACATTTGACATATTCTTTCTTCTTTCTGCGACATTCTCTGGCAGCTTCCCTGGAACCAATACAAGGCAAATGACTACAGGAACAGCCACAATATGGCAAAGACTGGATAAATGCAATTACCTACAATCCCTGTGGTTCCACAATAAGAACAACAACCACACCAACTGCTGGATTGCACAAACAGAGCATCAGATAACAGCCAAAAGCAGTAACATAGTTAAAATATAATCCAAAATAACTAGAACTTGAAACACATTCAGCATCACCAAATACAAAGATGGAACCAATACACAGAAGAACTGAGAAAAACAGAGAGTAAATGATAGTGTTATTGACTTGAATTGTACTAAACATTAGGAGGGAAAGCAGCATTTCTTCTTCCAGTTATTTTGTGTGTTTATTGGGAGCATTGTTTTCTGCCATCAAAATCTTAAAACCAAACCCAGAGAATATACTTTCAGAAACACAAACACTACTCTCTTCAGATAAAAAACTACGTGCCAAGCATACATTAAGATAGAAACTTACAGCACATTGTAACAATGTACAGTACATTTTAAGTCCAAACAAATACAATTTATTAGCATTTTAGAACTGGCTGCCTGAGCACATTTCAGCCACACAAGTCTGTGTTTTTTGTTGCTAGCAAATAATAGCCTGAAGCCATCCTCGTAGTTCTGCTCAAAAGTCTCTTATATTGGAGCTAAACACTTTGGGTAGTGTTTTCAGAAGTATGTGACTAAACGAGCATTCAATTCCAGAAGAAATATTAGGAGTACTGGGAGTCCTCCTTTAGTACCTTGGAACATGATAAACTATCAAACTGTGAGAAGCTAACATTCCAGCAAATTATGAGCTACATCATAAGCACTAGTTTTAAAACTGGAGAAGAAACAAAAGGGAGGCACAACAATGCAGTGATCCTCATGAGTAATTTAAGATAAAGGACAGGCATGAGAGCAAAGCAATACCATTAATTCAATCATAAGACAAGCGGTTAAGCAGTGTATTAGAGATCTGCAGAGCAGACTATTTCTACAATTAATCTGCCAATGATAGAGGCGGTTACACATTTGAAAAAGACAGACTGCCCTAAGAATAGCAAGAAGAATGCACAGAGAAAGACTGACATTTACAACATTCAGTCAAGTCCATGACAACTAATTAAAAACTATACAGCAACTTCACACAGTATGCCTCACAAAATGACAGGGGCACTGCAAAGTATCTCATCCCAGTAGCCAAGTACTTAGGAAAGTCTATAATTATCATTCCATCTTTGAATAAGTCCTCTTCACAGCATCATTAATGGACAGCTGCTAATGAGATTCTCAGCTATTTTCCTAACCAATTCTTTGCTAGGATGTTTTAAAATGAAAAAGCCCCTTCTGGTCATTTTACTGTCAGTAATGGGAGAGGAGGGGAATTAAAATTCAACAGAAAGTATAACTCTAGAGCATCACAAAAATTGTCTGATACTGATTTCTGAATTACCCTAATATTTTCAAACTAAAAATCCATGGGTATAAGGTCAACTCTAACCTTTCAGAGTTAACGACCAATACTCTATACTAGCAGGACATGGGATGACTGATAAAGAATACCCTGCCTTCCCTTCATCAGTTACAGGCAGTGCTCATGACCTTAAGAAGAAAACTTCATTATAATGTTCAGGGGGGTTGGGGGGGGTGGTGGTTTGCAACACTGGCTATGAATTATTATATAGTCTTACCTATTTTTCAAAAGTCTCAGCTCTCTCTTGCGTGTTGCCTCTTCTGCCATTTGCTGGGGGCTATGCAAAGTCCCTGGCGAGGCTGCCATAACCACTCCCTGAGGTAAGGTAGTAGTGGGAGTTCGAATCTGGTAAGCTGGCATGTCTCCAGTGGCAGCTGTATGAAAGAAACATATTTTGAAATTTATGGCAAAAAAGAGGTATATCTGAAAATAACAGATTTCTGAAAATGATTTACTCAGGATCCCAGATACATAAATTATTTCACAGGTCTATAATGGCACAACTACACTTTTTATCTTAATAGCATTTATTTCCACACTATAAAATATCTGAATTGCTCTAGCATGTGGCCCCACTAGCCAGCCAGACTGAAAGTTTCCACATGGCTCTCTTCAGACGACATGTGGAAAGCTGTCTGAGGAACAGTTCAAGCATTCACACTTACTTCCTGTTTGCACAATCCCACAAAAAGAGGGTCCTGCTGTTGCAGCCACTGAGGTTTATATGCTACCCTGTTCTCCCTGTACAGGACTCAATTTGCTTCAGAAGACAACTTTCTCCTCCTTCCTTGTGATAGCAACAGTACCAGCTTTACAGCCCCTCCTCCTCTTACAACAGCAGTTTGGCAACCCTTGGATAACCAGTGAGAGCTGCTGTTGCTACAGCAAAAAGGAACAGGTAAGTGCTCAGGATGTAAAGGCATTTGTTCCCTGGGCAAGAGGACCACACATAGGATGCTGCAGCATTAACAGGCAAGAGGAGGCAGCAGCGGTTGCACAGGAAGGGGTGTAGCCACACAGTAAATCAGAGGGCAAAAGTTCAAATTCAGCTCCTGAGCTTAGCAGTTTTGTGCTCTCCCCAAGCTAAATGCCGAGCTGATGTGACTTGAAACCAACACCTTTCTGACAGTTTCACATCATTTCTTTGTTTTGGACATATTTGTCCCTACATGATGTACCTCAACTTAAAAGCAGTGGGGAAGTCCTAAGTATTTGTGTCTTGTCTGACAGAAAACAAAAGCAAACAAAAAATATATTCCTCTTTAAATTCTAAGCAAGTATTTACCTATTCCTTTCCATGAATATTTTATATTATGATATAACAAAACTTCAAATTTTGTCATTAAAGCAACTGAATATAGCTGATGTTTCAGAGGCTATTATATTATACTTAGTTTATACTTTAATTCTTTAAAGCATTATTCAAATAATGGAAAAACATGTGTCACAGTTTAACCCCAGCCTGCAACTAAGCGCCACTTAGCCACTTGTTCACTCCACCCACACCCCTCCCCAGTAGGATGAGGTAAGAAAACTCATAGGCTGAAATGAGAACAGTTTGATAATGGAAATAAAATAAAATAAAATAATAAATATAATGAAAAGGAAAATAACAAAAAGAAAGAGAAATAAACCCAAGAAAAACAACTGATGCAAGTTAAAAACAATTGTTCACCACTCACCAACTGATGCCCAGCTTGTTCCTGAGCAGCAGTCCCCAGGCCAGCTTTCCCTACTGTTTATATGCTGAGCATGATGCCTTATGGTATGGAATATCCCTCTGGCTATCTGGAGTCAGCTGCTCTGGCTATGATCCCTTGCAAATTGTGTGCATCCCCACCCTAACTCACTGGCAGAGCATGAGAAGCTGGAAAGTCCTTGACTTAGTGCAAATACTTGTGAGCAACAACTAAACCACGAGTGTACTATCAATATCTCTCTCACCCTAAATCCAAAACACAGCACTGTACCAGCTAATAGGAAGAAAATTAACTCTATCCCAGCAGAAAGTAGGACAACTGGGAAAAATAAAATGTAGACAAGAACATCTTGAGGAGGCTGGCAGGTTGAGCAGTTAAGAAACATCAGTTAACTATAGAGGGAAAAATTGAACTTAATAAAAATATACTATTCTTACAATATTAATGCAATTGCTTCACTAATTCAAAACAAAAAAATAGAATCGAGTTGTGTTTAGACTACAATTCCACAGCCATGTCCTGAAATCATTATCAGCTTAAACCCTGTGCACCTCCCCCCTCTCGAAGTCCTGCGGGTAGAAGTGTTTGTGGAATTACAAGATGAACTGGACCAGTGAACTGACCTGGATAATCCCCTGGGGATGTGGGAGGGAGGGAGAAATCAGCCCAGAACAGCCCTGTGAGCACTGACAGGCAGCTGCCATGAACACAGGGCTTGGTCATCTTGTACATCTACAGGGCAATTGCTTAACCCTCTAAATTCTCCACATTTCTTAGCAGTCCCAGTCATGTCAATGGAATGATACTGCAGCTCACTATTTATAAAAATGGAATTTTAGGAACTCTTCAGGCTCATCTTTATGCTGGCCACATTACATACATCTTACAGACTATGGTAAGAACTACCTTTTTCTCTCTCATCACTAGGTATTAAAGAGATGTTATCTTAGGTTGCCTTAGACACAAAGAACTAGAAATCCAAGCAAACCATTTTGTAGATCAAGTCACAGGGAAAGCTCCACAGTCCAGATCACCTCAGCCTGGCAAGACCAACTACTTTGTTGTCTGTGTCTGATTTATACTCAGATGGCAGCAAACAGGACTTACTGCAGCTTTTGTGATGAGGACTCAGTGTGATCATGTACCTGCAGCAAGACTTAACAAAAGCAAGTCCCTATCTCAGCTGGGATCAGCAAACACCACTGGTAAGTATTCTAATCTGAGCAGATCCCAGTAGTGGCAGTCTCTGCCTGACAGTTGTCTCACTCATAAACCTGCCAGCACAGGAACACAGATAAATAACCATTCCGGTGGTAGAGACCCTGCAAATTCAGACACCACTGTTTAAAAACAAGAAAAATGCATAGCATAGCATTGACAAAGTATCTTTTAGGTGTGCAGTAATGTATGTTTTATGACACAGCATTGCAAAAAAATATTTCAGACTGAAAAATGTTTCGTACATTATCTCAAGAAATTACAATGTAACTGATTTCCCCAGAAAAATACCTTTGGAAAGACAAAACAGGCTTTAAACAGAGTGGGATAAACTTAATTTTTTTCAAAGTTATCTTAAGCCTAGTTATGTCTCTATATTACAGTGAAGCATACCTTCCATTTCAGCATCTGAGACAAATGTCACACACACCTCATCCAGACTGACAAACTTCTGTGGCCGTTTCTAATGACACTTCACAAAGGTTTAATGTAATTCCTAAGGTACCAGAAGTAGAACTGAGACCGTTAACAAAGCAACAAACCTGGAGGTGGTACCTTTCCCTAACACACCGCCCCAGGTAATTTTTTTTTTTAACTCCATAAAATGCAAGGGAGTAAAAAGTCACTGAAGACCTGAAGCTTTCAGTTGAGATTCACAAAAAGAAGATTATTAACAGGAAGCCAAAAAAACCAACTAGTGAAAAAAAACCGAACTGCGTTTTTAAAAAAATAAATTTATAAAGCAACCACCTCTTGGAAAAAGTAACTTGCTGAACACTAGAGAGCATCCCTGCACTCGAGCTCTTTCAGTGACTATCCAGGAGAAAAAAATGCCCAATGTATTTGGATGCCTGTTCTCCCCCTCTGTGAGTCATAATGGTGGGACTTGATTATCAAAAGGTTTTTAACTTCACCACTGAACTGGCTACACAAGGCATGACTTACGATCTCTTTGAGCATTAAAAGCATCGACCTGGAGAAGATATTTATCTTTGAATTAATGAAACAACGTGTGCCCGCTCTGAGCAGCAGCACGTAGGAGCCGGCAGGGAAGTAGTTACTGTTACCGAGCTGCCGGAGGCAATTGACGAGGCAGAAAGGAACTGACTAAATCGCAGCATGACTTGGAGCTGACGTCAATGTGTATCTTGTTTGGAGTTTAACTTTTCCAGTTCCCTACTGCAACACGATTCCAGGAAATCTAATGACGTCAGCCTTTTGAACTCAATTAGCTGAGGAACAGACCATTTTAACAGAGGAGGACAAAACAAGCAGGCGTAACAATACTTCAATTATTGCCCTCAAATTTGTTTCCATTCAGTGTTTTTTTAATAATGGAAGCATAGGGTTGATTTGCACTGCTGAAACAATTCCTGTACAGCTGGGCTTAAGCCCATGGCTATCAAATTTGTAGGGTTTATTGCTCAGTAACAAAGCCAGCTGTCATTTTTACAAAACAAAAAGCAATTATAAACATAGTAACATATATGAACTATCACCACAATAAAGAGAAATGCAAAAGTAGAGTGGTGGATTGTTTTCAGAAAAATCCTGCATCAAATAATAAAGATTAGTTATCTGAATCAATCTGTGCAAGAACTCATGCATTAACAGTGATTTTTTGTTTTTTTTCCCCCAAATGAAACTGTTAAAATTGCCCTGGAATCCTACACTAAGTAGATAGAATTAGGAGCTATCTGTATGACTTTAGAGAGATGAAAGAATTACAGCAACAGGTTCAAAAGAAAATGTCACAAATATTAACTAAACACTGCACAGACATACAAAAATACCATGTCAAAGGCTAACAAAATTTTTACCTGTTTCATCTCCTGTAACAGCCATGATCAACTTCTGCACACACGATTCTGCTGTTCCTCTACCAGAGCACAGCATGAACTGTTCCAAACTACCAAGCATGTGCAGGATTACAAGCAAGAGCACTGACATCACAATGACATCACTTGCTTACCACTGTCATTAATATGCTCCATCGCTGGAACAGCTCACTGAAACTGCAGCCCAAAGAATTCCTTTTGCAGTAAACCTGCTTTTTTTTCCCTCTTCCATATTGCTATAATCCTAGCTTTGTTCTTTTTTCCTGAATTATTCATAAAGCTACAGAAAGCACTCACCACAAAGCAAGCTGTTAAGAAAGACCTGAAAATTCACAGACTGACTGACAGAAATTAAAATGTGGCTCTAGCATTCATGAATGAATCCAAATTATAAAGTCATGATTGGATAGAAAATAAGGTAATTTTAAACATGCAGCTGTTTTCATTGGAACAGTTCCACTAAAAGGCAGAGAACTCTGTTGGACAGACATGCAAGACAGGAAAACTTAATAAGCTGTAACAAATAGGTAAATGAAAGGCTAGAGCTCCTTGCTTTGCAGGGAAACCCACAACCCACTCATTTAATTTCAGTTAAAAGCTTCAGAAATTATTAAGAAATACTCCAACAAAGTAAGTCAGCCTAACGCTAGTGATTTCAGAAGCTGTAACAGGCAGAACAGTAACTCTGGGTAAGGGCAACCTCTTCCCCCTTCCCTCCTTTTTGAAAATATGTCCAAGAGACCTGGTTGACTTAGTTTTAAAATATAAATTAAAATAAACAACTCAGCTCTAAGAGAGTTGCTCCTTATTTACATCAATTTAAACGAAATTACTTTCAGACCAGGAGTCCAAGCACTGGTCTGTACGCAGGGCACAGCAAACTTCTAAGGTCCTCCGTCTGTAATAAACAAATTCAGACTGGTAATTCATCAACTGCGAAACTGTGCTGGATGGCAGCCGTGGAAGCATCAATGCAAAAGGAGTGTTCTGTGATCACAGGACCACTTCAGGATCATATGTACAGAAGATCAGAACTAAAGCACAAGAAATTCAAGCCACAGATTTCAAATATCACTAACAATGTAATGAAAACACACATTTCACATGTAATAGACCCCAACACAATGATTTTTTATGTAACTTTTCTACACTCATTTTCACTAATAGTCAAACACTTCCTTCTTCAGCTAGCAAAACAATCCTTAACCCTTAATGTATTTGGAAACTGTCCAGACACTAGAACTGCCTCTTATTTCACCTACAAATGTAAATTTGTAGCAAATGCAATGACACTCAATTGGACCAACACCTTTGGCACTTTTATCCTAATATTTTTCCGCACCACAGGTTATCAGGAAATATCAAGCACATGGTTTATGTGATCTTATCTATTATTACATGAGATTCATCAACAAATACTTTAGAAAAAAGTATCAATACATATGCTATCTGAAAGATTCTGAAACAGAATCTGAAACAGATCTTTTCTTTTTCCAGGTATTTATTATAGTCTTTTCTTCTATGATTAAGAAAAAAAATCATATGCAGCCTACCCAAAATCATTATAAAAATATATGTAAGTGGTAAGATTAGTAAGCAGACTATTTTTTCTATTATTATCTGTGCTATCACAATATTAGGTGTTCAGTCAACTACAAAATGTACTTAAATGATAAATCTTCATAACCTATATTCCTACAAACTTTTTAGCACAGGCAAGATGACCTGTAGTAAGGACATTTCAGACACTTGTATATTCAACTAATTCCACTGTCTCACTCCATCCTGATTAACTCACGTTTGCTGACTACATACAATTTTACTACTGTAAACATCTTCAAGTGCTTTCACACTATTTTTATACACCTCAAAGAGGTTTTTTTTGGTTTTTTAAAAGATTTTCCAGTATCAATAGCATGTAGAGTAAGTTGAAGCCTTTTATCTTCCCATCATCTCCAAGTTCATGCTTGCTTACTGTTTGCTTTGTACTTCTCCCTGTATACGTTAGGTAGCATTTTTCTTCAGTGTTAACAGCTATGAGGGCTCATTAAGCACCGGACTTTGAACCAAAGGAACAGAGAATTCCAGGAAATAAATTTCTCTGAGCGTGGACAGAGAACAAATCAATTTAATTAAAAGTATCTAGATGCTTCCAGAAACATGATATAGAAGCTATTCAGTAGCTGTCTCTGAATCCATTTTGAAAGTTTCCATCACAGGCACGACACTTAATGGGCAATTCCATCTTGTAGAGCCCATTGCTGAGACTGAGTAGCCCTGTCAGAGAACAGTTCTGTAATGGAGAGTCTGTAAAGGAAAGTCAGCCAAATGGAATTTCCAAGGACTGAAGTGCTGCCAGGTAAAATCCTCAAATGCTCTGCTTCTTCACAGACTTGGAAAGTTTTAGGAAGCAGCTGAGGAGTTATTCTTTCTGCTCCTGACCCCAAAGCTCCGAAGAATCAAAGCAAGACCTATAAAATACCACAGTCAACCTGGAGAGATGGAGGCAGCCTCTGATTTAAGGGATGTATAGGCACACGCACAGAAAACATATTAGACTCATACTCAGAAAAACTTGTAGTACCAGAGTGGGAAATTGGTTTGGAGGACAGCCAAATTTGGGTCTTAAGGCTTTGTTAAGAATGTATTCATAATAACATTTAGGGAAGTTGTAACAATACTCTCTGAACAATAAAAACTAATATTTGGCTAAGGTTTTTTCATCTAATAGTCTTAAAATTTCCTTGAAATGCTTCTGGAAAGTCTTGTGATGACAATATATTTCAGCATTTATTTGATGACTCTCATCCACTCTATCGATACATACCTAAATCCTTCCTAGCTCTTCTCATGGCTTATTTCAGATAGCTCTTTTGGCTTACTAAAGTATTCATACAGCCCTCCCTCCCTACTTCTCTGTGTCAATAAAATAATTATTTTTTTAAATTCTGTATATCCTCCATAGCTATTAATTTAGTGTCTCCATACCCATTTTCAAAGATTTTCATCACATAACCCAAATCCCCTGATATAGGTAAGAATCCAAGACTCCTTTGGTTCTCCAACATCCTCAGCATTACCAAAAGGCTGGGAACAGTGGAAAGAAAAATAATCCTGCATAAACTACAGTAAGGCTCAAGAATTCACTATTCACAGTTCAATTCATGTGTGCATTTTATAGGACCATCAAAGTGTTCCCCTGTGAGAACACTAGCCTCAGTAAAGGATCTGCTTTCTAGTAACTGCAAGAGCCATAAGTTGCAAGGAAATTCTGCCCTCAACATAGCCAAAAATCTTAAGAATTTGTGTTTTATTAACATTAACTGCTGAAAAAAACAAATTAGTTTCATATATTAAATGCAGTGCACCTTCAGTATCTCACCAATCTGTAAGAGCACCTTTATTCCAATTTAACATATCTCTCAAAATCTGGACAAGAGACTCCAAAGCAGAAAGTGATGTTATACTGCTATTTCATTCATTTTAACCAAACATAGTAGCTGCCTTACTAAGCAGAGAACCTGAATCCCCTCCTAAGAATGTCTTTCATCTTGCTATGCGCATTTTACCTAATAATGCAATAATGTCAACACAAAATAAAAAACCTTTTAAGAAAAATTGTTTAATATGAAAAAAGTAAAATGGAGTAGACTAATAAAATATACCTTGAACAACAACTTGGCTTCCAGGAACAAAAAACTGTTGTGTGCCATCAGATGACTGTGCTGCATATTGCACAATGGTAGCACCTGGCTGAGGAGCTCCTGAATTTGTCACAGTCTGAATTGTACCACCATGAGATATGGTAACTAAACAGAAAAAACAACAACAAAAAAAAAAGATTAAGTTAGGCAACAGAAAGACATAACACATGCTAAGAAACATGAAATAAACATTGTCTTATAGGACTCCTGGTCCTCTCCTTGCTTAAAGATCAATTCTATGATAAAACTTAGGTAATATTAGTACTGATTTCCACAAATATAAAGCCTGTTGCGTAGTATATATCATATGCATAACAAATAAAAAGCAGTGTTCAACACATTTTCTCTCTATGTTTCCAGAAATATTAACTCTACTAAAATAGTTTAAATATGGGGAAAAAAATAGTAGCTCCTAGCCGTATAAAAGTGTTGTTTCAAACACTAACGTAGAAGTTATTAAAAAAAACCAAAAAAAAAGCACTGTTCATTGACTTTTAGAAAACAAAAACCAGGACATAAGGATAAAGAAAGAGAAAGTTGTCTGACACTCACAATCCTTTCCTTAGTGTGAGAAAATGTTTAGCACAAGAATGTTTAACCAAGTTGTACACAGTTGTGAAGAGCACAATACTTATGTAAAAAGAGAAACAGAACAAAGTAGGGTTCTTCCCTCCATGTAATAGCAATATGAAAAAACAAATATCCTTTCTCCATTAAAAAATCATATTGAATTCCTTGCCATAATCAAATATTTATAAAAAATGCAATTCCCTACAGACATTATTAATTGTATATTCCTTTTGAAATTAGCATTGCCTTTCTTAAACACAGAAATGTCATAGAATCATAGAATGGCTTGAGTTGGAAGGGACCTTCAAGATCTTTTAATCATTCTAACTCCCCTGCCATGGGCAGAGGCACCTTCCACTAGATTAGGTAGCTCAGAGCCTCCCCATCCAACTTGGCCTTGAACACTTCCTGGGATGGGGCACCACAACTTCTCTGGGCAACCTGTTCCAGTGCCTCACCATCTTCAAAGTGAAGATTTCACCCTAATATCTAAACTCAGTCTATCCTCTCTGTTTAAAGCCGTTCACTATGCTGCCTGGTAAAGAGTCCCTCCCCATCTTTTCTGTAGGCCCCCTTTAAGTACTGGAAGGCTACTGCAAGGTCTCCCTAGAGCCTTCTTTTCTCCAGGCTAACCAATCCCAAACCTGTCAATCTGTCTTTATAGGGAAGGCCTCCAGCCCCTAATAATCTCCATGGCCCTCCTCGGGATCTGTTCAAGGAGGTCCGTGTCTGTCTTGTGCTGGAAACCCAGAGCTGGATGCAGCACTCCAGGTGGGGTCTCACCAGAGCAGAGGGGCAGAATCCCATCCCTCGATTCACTGCCCATGCTTTTTTGGATGCAGCCCAAGATCTGGTTGGCTTTCTGGGCCATAAGTGCACATTGTCAGCTCATACTCTGTGTTTCATCCACCAGCACATCCAAGTCCTCTCAATTCACTCACTGCCCAGCCTGTATCCACATTTAGGATTGCCATGACCCACACACAGGACTCTGCACTTGGCCTTATCATGAAGTTTGCATGGGTCCACCTCTCTACTCTGCCAAAGTCCCTTTGGATGGGATCCCTTCTCTCTATTGAGCTTTGAGTATCAACTGCATCATTTAGCCTGGTGTCACCTGCAAACTTTCTGAACCTTCCACGTGTCCAACCAGTAAAGATAATAAATAATACTGGTCCCAAAGCAGATCCCTGAAGGACACTGCTCATCACTGGTCTCCACCTGAACATCAAGCTGTTGACTGGAGCTCTTTGAGTCAATTCCTTATCCACCAAGTGATTTACCAGCCAAATCCATATCTCCTATGTTAACTAACACAATCCTGGAACTTTTAGCTGAGAACCCAATTCCCAAGGAGTAACAAACTCTTTTCTCCTGCAAAAGATATTTAAACTACAAACATTGTATTTAAAGTGATCTGAGATGTTACAAAAGTCAGACATAAAAAAAGATTCAGGCTTGCGAGCTCCTCTGAATTCACTGTCAGATTACAGTATTTGACATTCTTGAAGGTTCAGTTCTGCTTATCTCAATACAGCATTTGTTAGATACCTATGTGAATTTTAGAGATTGCTGATTTCAAATGTTCTGTTTTGACAACAATAAGGTATCTCAAAGCTCAAGTTCCGACATAAACACTTAAAAGAGACTGAGATTGCCGCATCCCAACAGCTGAATAAGCTTCTTTTGGGGAAAACATGGAATTCCTCTCATGCTGAATTAAGTTCAGAGCCTTATCTGCAATATTGAAACAGGGTTCAGCACGGATCTCCAGTCCTGCCCTTGGAATAAGGAATATGTAACACAGGAACTAGCTGGGTACTGCACACAGGCTCCATAAGGCATTAAGGAGAAAGGGAAGAGCGTGGCAGGGTGCAGAGTGAAAAATGTTTCAGTCTGGCCTCCAAAGCAGAAAGTGTCCCATTTTGGGGCAGGACGAAAAAGAAAAAAGCAAGAAAAGGAAAGCATTGTATTCTCTACTTTTCACAAGGTCCAGGATAAGAGCAACAAGATCTGTTAAAAAGCCAAATTCTGCCTCTCAGAGTTAGCACCAGGAATGGTTCATCTACACCATCACAGAACCATACCACATAAACGCCAGTCAGTTTGGCTTCCTAAGCAGTAAAACATCAGCACAGATTGATACAAAGCTCTTAGCTCCAGAGTGAACCTGGGTAAACAATTATGTCACAGCTGTCCTGCAATTATTCATTCAGATCCCAATCCAGTACTTCATAAACAAGAGTGAATTAACTTCAGTAACTGCCTCCCTCACAGGACTGATTCCTGCCATGTTCCCAGAACAACACATTGCTCGTGCCCCCATTCACTGTCCTGATCTCTACCACTGCACCCACTTTATTGTGCTGGAGTTCTGAAAACTGGGCCTTTTATGATGAGTACAGGACTTTCCTGGACAGTTTCTGTAGCTGAATGTCATGCAGGTGGATGGATGTAAGTGGCATCCATTCTATTCCAGGTAGGAGTGAAGGCAGTACCAACACCACTCTCAGAGTGTGATCAACAGCTCTAATCCAGAAAAAACCCAGATCTTTTTCCCTTCCAAAACTGTAAATGGAACTAAAGTTAGTCTTTCCCAATGGATTTCTTAATTCTCCAACTGTTAAAAATCTGTTCGAAGATAGCAAGTAACCCAAATAGCAAAAGAACTAATAATTTTCATTCCCCCTGCATTTTTTCATGCAGATCATCGTGATATGCCCAAGGAGGCAGGCAGGTGGGGAGACTGATTCACACACTCCAACTGAATGAACAACTCTTGCACATTATACCACTACCACAGGTGAGGAACTAATTTTTTCAATATTAAATAACCAACATGACAGAACTACAGCCAATGGAGTAGGTGTGTAGTCAGATGAGGCTACAAGGCTCCTACACAAGACAGCACCTTGTGCAAAACTACCTATTTCCCTGACAGAAAGATCACACATATGTTGATGGAGGTAGCTGGCAAAGACATTTCATCTGGTCATGTCAGTCTGTCTGCTTCCATAAGCCAAAGCCAAGAAGCTCAGAGGCAGAAGATATTTGGAAACCATGGCAACATACCATTTTGGCTGGTGAAAAGTAAGTAGAGAACAGCCATCACTGCTACCAACAGAAAAAATACATTTATTTTCCAGAAAAATTTACTTATCAAGTTCTTCCAAAAAAAAGTCACCCCAGACATCCAGACATAAACACACAGTCAGAATTATCTTTTCAACTAAACTACTTTTCCTTTGCAGGAATAGCGAGAACAGTAGAGAAAAAAAGAAGCAGCAAATGTAGTAACATAACACCTCTTTTAAACCAGGGCACAGTACAGATGGCCACAGTGACACCGCAAGGCCAGTTCTTCATTGCCTCGGCCACTGCACAAGCTTAATGCATAAACTGCTGGGTGCCTGCACAAGAGAACCTGTGCAGCCCATGCTGGCCAGGGAGAGAGGAGTCCTCAGGCACAGTAATGACAGGCAGAAGTACAGAGCTATCGATGGGAGGCATAAAGATGAAGGAGGTACATAGAGGGACCCTCTGCATCATGTCCAGTCTAAAATCAACACTGGAGTTGCTGGATTCCCACACAGTGTTCCTGGTTTTAGCTAACAGCAGCTCCTGAGGATCACAGGCAACCAACAGGATGGCTCAGAAATGCTTCAGATCTGTGCTTCATACATGTAAAGACTAGGGGTCAACAGTCAAGCTCTCTTTAGTAAGTTCCAAATTAAGACCCCTTTTATTACAAGGAAATGACCATCCTTGCTACCACCTGGCCTAACCAGAACTGAAATACACAGACTTTGCTGAGGCAAAAGATATTTTAACTTACAAAAATGAAGTTTAAAAAAAAAAATCAAATTAATGAACTAATAAATTGGACAAGAAAAACTATTTCCAAGAAGAAAAAGCTCTCAAAACAGTCTTTGAGCCAAAACCAAGAGAGTCTATGAAGGCTGACACTCCATCTTGAAGCAATGCCCCATTATGATGAGAACCTTAATTATACAGCACATGTTTTAGGCTACAACTATAACTTACTCAAAGAAAAAGCAGCAAAGAACAGAAATCTCGCAAGCTTGGCTTATAGCCAAGTTTAAATTAAGACACATGAGATTTAATTAAAATTTTGTGGATTCTGTTCTCACATTGTCAGTGATGTTCTCTGTTGCTTAATTTTCAGAGGTAAATGTCTGATTGAACAAGAAAGCAAAACCTTTGACTTTTGTTATTGACTTAAACACTGCACTGTCACTACTGTTTATAGGTGTGTTCAAATGAAAATATATTCCCCTAAGAATCACCTCCTGCAAGACATTGCAGTCAAAGTACAACTCTGGCTTCCCAGAGGAAGCCACAATCAAGAAACCTAAACTCTAAAATTTCATAGAAATCCTATAGGTTTGCAGGCTCACTAGGTAATACACAAACATTATAGCACTTCTTTTTAAGCCTTGAAATGGCAAATACATACATTATTAATCAAACCTAAGCAAAATAAAAAATACAATTCAAAAATTGAAGAAAAATATTTACTTGTTCTTAGAATACAAGAATACATGAATACATGACAGATTCTGTACTGGATAGCTGTAATTTAGGATGACCGTGTTCTTTTCCACAGAGAAGAACACTTCAGATACTGGACATCACAAAGCAAACATTTATTTATGTCTACAGCTTACAGAAAGGGTAAGAAAAGCAGCCTAGGGGCACAAGCAAAATTACTTTCCAGATAGGAAAGGATAGATACTACAGGCAAATTCTGTCTTCTCACCATTAGTAATTAGTTTAGTTGCATAAATTAAAAATAACTGCAGAATTCTAAGGGTGAGCAGAATACAACTAGAGAGCCATTCTATCCTCTTTTATATGCCACTGCAATGTTTTAATATACTTCCTCTGTTTTCTCATTTCAGGAAAAAAACTCCACAACATTTCTTACACAATCTTCCTGTCATTATATCAAAGGAAAAATACCTGCACTTTAGTGTGTCTACTTACGAAAAGATATGAAAAAACCCTACAAACTGCAGGAGTGAAGCTTTATCTAATACATAATTTAAAAATTAGTTATTATAAAGTTATCTCTTAGATGATATCTGATTATGTCCAAAGAAGCCATAGAGTGCAAGTTATGCAACACTTTTACCATAAATACAGGAATAAAAATATCCAAAAGCAAATCTATAGAACAGAACTGTGAATGCAACTTTTAACTTGCATTTGGATGAAGTATCAAATGTTGGAAACCATGATTTAGGTTAATTCTGCAGTGAAAGTATGGATACTTAAAAACTGGAGACAAAAAGACATAGTTCTTTTAAGAAAGAAAATTGGAAGTTAACAAGTAATTTCATACTTTACATTTCAAAAAACTCTACTTGCCATTTCATATAATGAATAGCACAAATACATAGCAAATCACAAGAATTTGAAACTGCAATGATTTGTATCATTAAACATTCACCTGAAAGTGTCAGCATTTCAGCTGAGCCTCACCTCCACATTTTAATGCACAGAAGCTCTAGAAGGACTAAATCTAGCAGCCTACAAATACTACAAGAAAGAGACTAAAAGTCTGTAATGCCCATGTTAGAAAAAAATTAATAGTAATTACTTAGAAATACAGAATCTCTTCTTCTTCATCAAAATACGACATCCCTACTGCATTATGTAACTCTTAGAAACAAAAGTTGTGTTATGTATGTTCTGCATCATCACATAGTACATTTGCAAACATACGGTATTGCCCTGTGTTAGTATGATACAGGCTGGTTGGCATGGCCACTGCAGAAATACCAGAAGGCGTTCCTTCATCTTCTGACTTCTCTTCTTCTTCAATCTTCGCTACTGCAGGAGCATCTGATGAGAGTTCATTCAAAATTTTTCTGAAAGAAAAATGCAAGTAATTTTATGTACTTGAAAATCTATACCCATAAGAAAATAAAATAACTGACTTTTATCAGACAGCTTTGCTGTAATAAATAAGCTGCCTTTAAAACCAGCAAAACCAAAATTAAAAGTCCTTACCGGTATGAAGGCCTTCTTGAAAGTATTTCCCTACGTTTTTGAGAATCAATTATCACTTCTGATTGTGCAGCTTCATCTGCAATCGATGCTACCTGTAATAGCAAAGTTCCTGAAATTCATAACTTCATTTAAAAAAAAATAGCAGAGCAAAATATTTAAAAAAATTCCTTCCATGTTTGCATATGGGAAGTTTGTTGACTTATTTATCACCAATCGTGATTTTGGACTATTTTTTTCAACGCAAATCACAAATTATGAGGTTAGCCAGACAAAGCCACTTAGATAACATCTTCCATTTGAAAAAGAAAAAAGTCAAAATAATCCAGGTTACTTTTTTGTGAATGACACTTAGAAAAAGTACTGGAAACAGATTTCTTTAAATATAAAAACATTATACAATTTAATTAGCTCTTAAAGTGAGGTCAAACATCTAAAATACAGAATATTGTGCTAATGTGCCTTAAATAATAGCATACAATATAAAAGCCTCTTCACACCACACCAAAGCTATTTAGAAAATAACTTTATTTAAATATACACGTTTATTACACTTACTAACACATTCATAAATACAATGACATTGCTTAGCAATGCTGTATGAGTTTTGGAAATGCCTGACAAGACTACAGTGTCTCATTTTCTCAGACCTTTAGTATTTTCATATATTCTTCTTCTCTTAAAATTATCCAAGACAACATTAAGGCCTAGGGCAGAATCACACTCTTGATCAGCAACCATCTTACTACACAGAACTGGAAGTCATTACTGAACAAGGAAAACACATTATTTTCTTGGATTCTTTTAACTACTCAGAACTATTGTTGTGTTGAGATTTCCAAATTGAAACAGTGTGAAAACGTTTTCACATGAAGACAGACCAGACTGCAGTTTCAGATTAAGCACTTTGCTAAAACTGACACCGAACAAACATGATGTAAGTGACTAGAAAGCTTCAAGTGTTTGACCTGGCTGCAGTGGAAGCTCAGGAAGACAAGGAAGAGCTCTAGAATTAATGCACCTGCTAGTCCTCAGAGTTTGGTACTAGAAACAAAACCTGCCTGACCTCAATAGAAAATGACTGTCTGGAAGGTTCTGGAAATGTACAAGCCTGGGTCACCTCAACTCAAATCTGCAGAACTACACTTTGAAGGAACTGTACATTATTGCAGAAGGAAATTTTCTCTTCACTTGTTAATTTTATTACATTCCAGTTCTGTGTAAAAATATTTAATGTAGCCTCATTTTGCTGGGTAATAGGCAGCACCTATCCTTAGAACTCTACATCTGCCACCTAGGTGGTGAGAGGTACTTCTGCATGTGTACAGATGTATAGCTCCAAACCAGACATCAGAGCTGACTGCAGAGATTCAGGTGCTTCAAGAAGTTTGTATTCCTCCTTTTGCAGGATGGACCAATGCTGAGCAGCAGAGAGAGCCTGAAAGACATTTCCCTCCCAATGTGCCTTCAGCAATCTGCTCATGGATCGACCTTCAAGACTCTGGCATAATCCTTCAGAAGTAAGATAGTATTGCAGAGCCAAGAAAGAGACTGTTAGGCATCCTAACTCAAAACAGAATTTTCATTCTGCTGGGGCATGGAGAGTAATAAATAACCTATTTGTTCCAGCATAAATAGCTCGAAAACAAGACCTCAGTTGCCTTAAAACCTTCACATTCCCCTAACAGCTACCAACAGCTCCCCCAGTTTGTGAAGATGTCTGAAGAAGCTGAGAAGTCATACATACTTTAGGAAGAAGGTAAGGAAATCACAAGAAGATTTAAGCATTTTAATGTGTATTGGTTTTGCATGGCCTGGTTTTCAGTAGCAGAGGGGCCAGAGACGTGGCTTCTATGAGAAGCTGCTAGAAGCTTCCACCATGTCCAGCAGAGCCAAACCTTGATGGCTCTGAGGATGGACATGCCACTGGCCAAGGCTGGGCCAATTGGAAATGGTGGCTAACGCCTCTGTGTTAACATATTTAAGAAGAAATCAAAACAAAGGTTGGGGGCACAGTTTCAACTCTAGCCAGAAGAGAGGAGGAGGTGAGAACATGTGAGGGAAACAACATGGCAACAGCAATGTCAGTGAAGAAGAAGGGGGAGGAAGTGCTCCAGGTGCCAGAGCCAAGACTCCTCTGCAGGCCGTGGTGCAGACCATGGTGCAGCAGCTGTGCCCCTGCAGCCCATGGGTCCATAGGGGATGCAGAGATCCACCCACAGCCTGTGGGGAAGGTGCCCATGCCAGAGTGAGTGGATGCCTGGAGGAGGCTGCAGTCCTGTGGGAGACCCATGGAGAGAGAGGCCTTGTTCCCAAGTTGGAACAGCCTGTCCTTGGAGGACTGCACCCTGTGGAAGAGTGACTCATATCGCAGCAGTTTTTGGAGGACTGTTTGCCCGTGGGGGGAATTCACGTTGCAGCAGTTTTGTGAGGACTGCTGCTCGTGAGAGTGGACCCAAGCTGGAGAAGTTCATGGACAACTGAACTCCATCCCTCTCCCATGGGAGGGACCCCACGGTCTCACAGGGGAAGGACTCCTTTCCCTGAGCAGCAGAGGAAAACCTTGGGTGACAAACTGACCAAAACCCCCACAATTTGTCTCCCTGCGCTGTGGGTGGGAAGGAGGGAAGCGTTGGGGGAAAAAAGGTGTTTTAAAGGGCTTAATTTACTTCTCATTATCCTGCTCTGATTTTTTTAGTAGTAAATTCACTTTATATCTTTAAGTTGAGCCTGTTTTGCCCTCGGAGTGTTTTTTCCTGGTCCTAATCTCAACTCATGAAGCCTTCATTAAATTTTCTCTCCTCTGCCCAGCTGTAGCAGGGGAGGGTGAGTGAGTGGCTTTCATGGGTGCCTGGCATTTGGCCAGTGTCAAACCACAACAATGTGGAAGAGGAGATTTTCTGCAAGAAATTTCAAAAGCTTTAATTTTCATCATGACAAATAGAGAAATGAACACTTCAGATCACTCTAGTAGCAAACAACCATGTCCATAACGCTAACAAACAGAAACCATTGTAATTTTTTCCTGGACATTGTTCAGATTTCGACTTTACCTATTTCAATTTCATTTGCATTTGAACAAATTTAACTTCAAACTCATGTTAGTCTTTCCAAGACCTGATACACTACAGGGATGAGCAAGTCAAATAACAATCTGAACTTTAAACATTCCTACAAATAAAACAACGTTTATCAAAACAATAAGGAATGCTATACAGATATTTCTTCATCTAAAAAGCAACAGCATTATGAGAAAAACTTTTGAACACTTTCCGGTTGAAAATGGCAGATGTTTGAGGGAAAGGTCATGCAAGCTTCAACATCAACCTTCAGCAAACTTCTTTTTTTTCTTTTTTCAACTCATACAATTTCCCAAGTTCCCCACTGTCTGGCAGAGAGAAGGTACCAAGTTAAAGACAAATGATTTGGTGGAAATGCCAGGTGGCAGCATGAAGTACTGAAGAGGATAACAGAAGGGCTGAACACCCTCTGTAATGAAGCAGCATCTTCAAGCCGTTCTTATCCAGATGAAACCAAAGCAAAATCCTGCAACTAACTAGTCAGTATTAATTGGGACAAAACTTTCCTGTTCTATTCCTTTGGGAAAGAGAGGACAGCCAGAGTTCACTTAATACAACAAACAGTTGACTTTCACTCCCCTAAGATGACACAGCAGCAGCTGGCAAGAGATTCCTGAGAAACTTCTCCTTCTGAGCTTTGAAAAAAGTCCTCTATCTTTACATGTACATCCTGACTACACTGACTTAAAGAAAAGCAGTGACAGAAACTGGGAATTACTGATGTGTTTATTGAATAAAGGTTACTCAGGAAAATTACAGTTAGAAAGAATTCCAATTAAAAAAAGTATTTACTTTGAATACTCTGCTCAGACTTCAAGTTTGATCAAGTATTGACATCTACTGGACCTCTTTCAATAGTGGCCAAGGATTTCAAAACCTTGAGGTCCCATCATCTACACCTACTGCTCAACAATAAAATACTCATTATATGATCAAGGTTTTATTCTTTTTCTTTAATATAAATCATATTTATAGATGTCTTTTTATATATTATACTTGAAAGTTACTAAGAAGCCTCTAACATTAAAGATGGCTTCTCAAGAAGACTGACAATGCAAGGCTTTTCCTTAACATGTTGCAACATTAAGGAAAAGCCTTGCGTTGGCCACAGGTAAAACCCCTCCCTCATAACAGGTGTATCACATCTTTTACCAGAAATTTCAGTTCTATCTGCAAAAAGCAATTCAGTTGACATTTCCCAAGCAGTTTTTAATAAAACTAGAGCAGAGGGAGGCCTTCCTAGCTACAAAAAAAACACCAGTGGGAGGCTGAACAATTTTCAAAACACTGCAAATTCATTCTCTCTTGCCTTTCTCACTTTTTAAAAACTCTGAAAAGTTTTACACATTTTGCACTGATCTCTGTTTTCTAGTTCCAGCAACTTCAAACGTGAACATTTGCCACATAAAGGTTTGGTTTGAGGCTGCCCATATTTTTGTTATCTACATATCCACACCCACAAAAAGCAATACCAGATGCTCTAACAGGGTCTGATAGCGCCTAAAAACAAAGAACCACTTGATATAATATGCTTACTTCTACTACATCCAGACCCTCTCCAATAATAAAATAGGAGATACTTGAAAATCTATGAGTTCATAGTATCATTAGAAACATTATGTTCATAGAATTTAACAAAATGGAAAAACTGCAGGATACACTGAAGTAAGGCCATGTTATGAGACAAATTTGCTGTTGCGTAAGTTCAGACACAAGTTCCAACACAATTTCTTATAAGATAAACAGGAAGCATTAAGGAATTGCTACACAATGCTTGTAGAGCTGCTGCTGGTTGGATGTTTGCCACCTTTCACCCTGCTGTTTCCTGTGCCATCTGAGTAAATCTTGCAGCACTGGTTGGAATGAAGAGAAACTGAAGATGGGTTGGGAAAAGAGTTATGAGGTACCAAATATTCATGAAAATGTAACAATAAAAAAGCTAACCTGAACAGCTTGCATGTGTGGTGACTGAATGACTGAGGGCTGTGTGGCTTGAATGACACCCTGGACATGAACAGTTTGACCAGAAGGCAACTGCACTAGAGTTACAGCTGGAGATCCTCTTCCAGCACTGGAAGCAGCTACAGAAACCTGCAAAAATTACAATCATCATGTTTAAGTAAGATGCCTTAAGACTTCAGCAAATGCTTTTAGAACTGACACTACAACAAACTGATTTTGTTGCCACATCTAAAATAGCTTAGATGTATATAATTATCACGTACAAAAATAAACTAGTTTTATTAGTAAAAGTTTAGCATGTACCTTTCCAAATGGTATGGAAAGCTGTACCCTAACAAACTGCAATTCTTTTTTTCTTCCCCTCCAGTGCCTTTGTATTTTCTTTTCAATGAAAAAAAACCCCAACCCTTGGCCATCACACACCAAATCTGCTGCTGCTAGAAAGGTTAGGAAGAACCTCAAGAAAAGTAACGAAACACATGCATATTCACTGGAGTGGAATGTTGGTGCAACAACATGTTGCAGAATGTTCCCGGGAAAAAGAAATCCAGACCCTCTTTAGTTTGGCTTTGCTTGTTAGGTAAGAAGATATGCTTTTCAGATGGATGTCTCAAGAGACATGAGAATTCTTCAGATAGCAAAAAAATCACCCATAAAGCCATACAAGGATTTGTAAATTGATTTAGTTTAATGGACTCTTGTAATATACATAATTATATATATCAATAAAAAGAGAGTTGGAGTATATCAGTGCTTCAAAACAACAACAAAAATAAAGAACAGCTGAATCTTCTTTCAGGCTAGCACAGCTGTAAGAATAGCTTTCCCCAGCCTGTGGCTCTCAACCCTCAGTGCTGAGGACGAACAGGTTAAGAAACAGTTTAACACCTATGGGCTAAGAAACAGTTCAATATTTTTGCTGTTATAGTTAAATCTATTAACAGAAACAAATACTGATGCAAAGGGAAAACACTATGATTGATCTCAAGTTGTGTGATGAAACATCTCTAAACTCAGAAAATAAGACAATGACAAACATATACCATATCATAAAAATAAATACTGTGTTTTTCAATTAAACGGCATTGAAAAGTCTTATTTCTATATTGTGCACATTCAACAATAAACTCAGACTCATATATAAAATTCTAGTATTATTCCCTTCCTAGCTTTGTTCTCAGCTCCAAAGGTATCTGGTATGACTAAAATGAGATGACTGTGAGAAGAAAGCCATGAAGAATGGTGAATATTAAAAAAAAAATAGTTAATGAAACTTTTGTATTTTTTCTGTATTTACACTGAAGTGTTTTTCTAATCCCAAAAATGACAGCAGTTTTGATTCCTGATCCATAAGATATTGCTTGTCTAGGAAATAATCCCTTCTTGAAGCAAGTGAAAAATTTTAACTGCTATTAAGATGCACTACTATCAAAAAGACCTGATGTTGGTTCAAATTACCTTGAAGAAACAATGTTTCTAGGAAACAAAGACAGGATCTTGTCAACATTGACTAAGCAATTGTTCAATGTTATAGGACACTGAGCCGCTTTTCAGAAAATAGAACAATTGAGTGCATTTTTAACCCTGAAATGGTTTCCTTACATCATTCCTTAAATGGCATGAAATGGCAACAGGGAAATAGGACATACAAACCTTTTCCCCAACCAATTCAACAAATATTAATATTACGAGAAATTTATTAGAAATAGATATTTGAGATTAAGCTCTAGAAAGTCTCAAAGATCTGAAGAGTATGATCTATTTTGTGGTAAAGCTTACATCCTGAACCCAAGCTTCAAGGAGAGATCACAGAGCAGTCTAAATGTTTACAAAGCTTGCTAACTTTTCAAAACATTATAAAGGCAATTTCACCAAACCCTTCCATTTACTGCTCTCTTTGTGAGAACTGCAATTTGATACAATACTTGGTGGGTCAGAAAGAACTTTCTGAGTACATCAGCCATAAAACAGCAATAGGTGAACAGTTTAAGAGTTTCTATTTGGTACACAATGGGTCAGTCACACAGAATCAGGAAATAATCCAGTACTTGAGATTAAGAAACTACATTCATTTTAAAGCTCCTTATTCAGTATAACCACACAGGAAAAAAAAAAAAAAAAAGAAAACCTCACTCAGCTAATACTCTTTTGGACTAAAGTTTACAATATAACAAGAGAAATTGTTTTCTTCCCATTAATTCAGATAAGAGATTAAATGAAGGGGGGATAAGTGCTAAGGGAAGAGGAGACGGTAGTATTATAAAGTTTACAAGGTCCATATTCTGCATCACTTTTATACATATTAGAAATTATTATTAGAATTTTGATTCAGATTTCCCTTTGCAGTTTTCAAGCTGAATATTCCTGTGTTAAAAGAAATACTAGAACATTTTGATGCTATCATGCGTAAATCCTGACTGAAACAGACTTGGCAAAAAAATTTCTTTCTGACATCAGTGATGAGCAATGCTACCTTTAACATCATTACTTCAAGGGCTGTCCGGCACAGCAACTGAAAACAATCCACAGAAGCAACTCAGGAACACAGAGGGTGAGGGGAAGCTTAACACATTCCATGGTTTCTATGGTGTGCAACAGTCACATCCAATAGCTTCAACAAATATCAACCATGCACTCTACAATAGCAGTGTGGTCCCATATTTCAGGTATTTGGAAATGTAAATGCTCCCTCTTCTATGTGGGGAGAGAAAAGTAGCCAGCAAGAGTGATCAGGTACTACCTTCATCCTGAGGCACACACTTGCAGAGAAAGAGGCTGCCCATCATTTATCTAACTTCAAGATACATGGTCCATCTGAACAATTATCCTGGAGACCCTATGAATGTCAGATACCCTTTCCCTGCTAAGTATTAGAGAGGTTACCTCCACATTCAATCCCTCATACCTTCAACATCGCCAAATGAAGAATGTAGTACACAGGCCCATCTGATTTCTGTCCCTGCTGTAGAACCTAAATACTACAAGGACTCTAGAAATAAAGTGAAAAGTAATTCTGGAAAAGTCAAGACAAATGCACGCCAGATTCACCTAACAAAGGAACAAAGGACCTGCCACACTTGGGCACCAAGTAGCCTCTATGAGGAAAAGATGGAGACAGATGTTTTGATCAATTCCAAAGCTACTCCCAAAATAGAAGCACCTACTTTTAAGGAAAATAAGGTTAGGTTGATTCCAGACGTTTGGTGCCAGCATACGCTTCGAGGAATCACAAAATGGTGACATAGCTGTGCATTTATAATCCTCTAACATCAACTTTGCTAAATGGCCAGCATTTGCATTTGGCAGGCTGGTTACAACAGGCCTAGCAAATTCCTACTTACAATAGCCTAGCAAATTGCTATAGGTCACAATCTGCAGGGAGCAAGATTTAACACAGTTTGATGTCAAGAGCCCACAAGGACAACCCCTCTGAAGTGCTAAACTTGAACAGACCCAGCTTGCAATGGCTATGCACTCCAGGCTCTGAAAATCTCCCTGAAAATCTCCCTATGCTCTCTGACAGCAGTTCTTACATTGTAAATCCTGACATATGTCTAATTCAGGGCCAGTACCAAGAGGTCAAGAGATGGTATCTCAGACAAGGTCAGCAGACAGCTCTACTGACAGATAACATGACAAAGTTAACAAAAAGTGAATTAAAGAGGAACCCATCAAGATGTAGGATTAAAGAAAAAAGAAAACACAACTGAAAGTGTTTTTGTCAAATCTGAGAAAGGCTAAAGTACATTGACCTTACATTGTTATATTTAGTGTAGCCGAGCACAGAGCAACACAGAATACAGTGCGGCTTCTAGAAATCCTGAAAAAGGAACATCTAATTTCTCTTTGAATACCATTGCAGATATAAGTGTTTCAAGATGCAAGTTTGACTACCATCAACACTATCAGAATATTCCAATACAAATTAACTTCCTTTTAAGTACAGCTCTATATGTAGCAACAGACGATCTGTGCATGTGAGACAACCCATGGAGCTCATCTCAAAACAGGTTGAGAAATTTTCCATCTCGCACCTCTGTTCTTCCCTCAAAGGCATCAAGCGTTTGTACAGGTGCTCTGTACATTTTCAACAGCTTCTAAAGACAACCACCAATAATTTTACTTTCTTACCTAGTTATTCTGGTGGCTGGATCACAAAAACATTACCATGTCAATTCATCAACCGGCTAAAAGTGAGGGATGCAAGAAATGCAACTATAAACTGATTCTATAGTAGGACATTTTATTTTAAAAACAACCCTTTAATGGACAAAAAGTGCATCTCATCTTTGCTAGTTTCCAAATTTACTCATTTTTGCTTTAGTAGAAAAAGTAATTTTGCTTTCAGCACCAGAAAATTGCAGGAGAATATAGCAGTATCTATGACACAAGCTAAGGAAAAAATGCAAACACTGGTTTTTTGCTACAAATAATATATAATAGGTCCTTTTTAGCATTGGAGGTTATCCCATCACACCAAAGTGCTCCAGCCCACACATTCTTAATGTCTCCTCTCTCTCCCAACAGGGAGACATTAAAAATGCTTCAGCACAAAACAATCTCTCCCTTATCATCTTATGGAGTACCTGGTCCATCCTTTTAAAACTAAATGGCAGGTATTTCTTTAAAAAGCCTGGACTACAGAGGAGGGAAAAATAAGTCTGCTGTTCCCCCAAAAAGAAGAAAAAAAAAAGTGCCCATCTCCTATGTAGTTGTATCCCTCAGCATTTTGCTAGTCACTCCCTGGCCAAAGACAAAATTCAACTAAATATCAAGCACATTAAAAACCATTACATTCCATCTGGACATAAAAACTCCACCTGTTTTACAGGAAGGGCAGTCACCCGCTGGCACAGATGCCCACAGAGGTTCTAGAGACTCCATCCTTGGAGATATTTACAACCCAGGCAGACACAGTTCTGGCTGACACTACTTGCACAGGCAGGTCAGACTAGAAAACCTCAAAAGGGTCCTTCCAAACTTCCAAACAACTTAATTCTTTGATAATACACAGAAAACCACAAATTAAAAGATAGTGCATTAAAATGTTTTACTTCTGACTGAACAAAACCAAGGTTGAGCAAATATTTTGCTAGAAAAAACACACAGACACCCCTCTCGAGATATCTGAAAAGGAGCCCTCTGTTTCAGTGACCAGGCATTTTATCTCTCAGTAAGAATCAAGTCATTCTTTTCTCCTATTTCTGCATACTTGCAACGAAATTTGTAGGAGGGATGATTGGAAGTTGGCACAAGATACATTTCAGTCCCTTTTAGTTGTTGTCTTCTCTTAACTGCACTCCTCCACAGGCCAAAGAGGGAGAAGGGATCTCTGCCCCTCTCTAATAGTCAAAATACACAGGCAGTGGACCAGTGGCACAGACACTAATTCCTCAGAAACACACATATTTCCCACCTGGACCACCACAAAACCAGTCAGATGTCCCACAGAGGGGCCTCCGGCGGGCTTTAACGCTTCAACATCCAGGCCCAACTCTCCATGACAAAGTGCCTCACCTTCCAAGCCAGCCAGGTAGGAACACAGGCTAAGAAAATCCTACTCATCTTAAGCCAAAGGAGCGCCTCAACAAGGCCTGTCAGTGACAAGTGTTCTGTCCGGGCCGTTCTACCACAACAAATGCTGTGGCAGAGCAGCCTGAGGGCAGCAAGGCCGTGTGTGGGGCTGCAGGCGCTGGATGCCAGCAGCTGAGGAGATGGGCGCAGGCCCGGAGCCCTCGGAGTGGGAGAACAGCACCAACCCCACTTGTCTGGGCAGCCCAGGAGAGGGATGTCGGCTCCAGCTACCTGCACCAAGCAGCTCTGACAGGTCCAGGTTGGCTCTCTGAGCCATCTGACCAAAAAAAGGGACTCCAGATGCCAACTCCAGACTGTTCCCCCTCAGCCTTCAAACTGAGGCACGTGTTTTGGTTTAGTGCTAATTGAACGATATTCATCAATGCTTCAGAGTTATTCATTTTAGCTGACAGGGATGAAACCCATACTCAGTACAGCTGAATCTTCACACACAGTACTTAAGCATTAAATGCAGACAAACATAAAAAGTGTTATACACTGCACACTGCAGGAGTGCAAAAGCTCTCCTACAGCATTAGTGACAGCTTTGTCTCCGGATGAACGTTAAACACCCCAAGTGAAAAAATTCACAGGTATCTTCTTCAGACACTACTGCACAAGCCAATAGATTTTACACATCAATCATCCTATGAAGCTAAAACAGAAAATTAGAACTACTAAAGAAGAAATGAGGGGATGACATCAACAGAGCAAACCAAATAAAATTCTTAAAGAAAAAAACTGAACAAACAATATTCCCAATGCTGCATGTATCAAAACCAACAAAAAAAGGTTGATAAATATTTTGCAATCTACTTTGTGTCTGACAATCTGACAAAAAGAACAGCTGCTTTCAGTTTCAAAAATATATCTATAATGTAAATCAAGTATTTAACATACCAAATACATGGCATCAAATCTTAGCAAATAACTTCTAACTTCCAATGATGAAAAAATTCTGTCAGACATTTTTTAAAATCAGTTCCTTTATTTAACAAAGGGGTTTTGAAGATCCTTTTAAGTGGTCCATACACTTTTCTGAACCTATAAATCTTAGTAGTCAGGAACACAATTTCTCTCAAGTGCCGAATGTTTCAGTACATATTTTTAATGTCTGAGGATTGTTACTATATAATCTTTTATCCATTAACTACCAAAGAATAATCCAGGTAGAGCAACGATACAGAACATGTAAAGTATGCTTTAGAAGTTCAGACACTGTCATTGGATACACAGGGATGAAACAAAACAAGCATACATTACAAATGTACTTGCAATTAGATGAAATACATTCTGTACAAAAACTGGAACTAGAAGAAAACCATGGTTATTTTTATTCACATTTTCTTTTTTGTTATACAATACACTTCAAGATACACAGATGGTTTAGATATGTTTGATCTTGTAGCCACCTCAATTCCTTAAGACTGTATCCCATCTCTGTAACAATCATCTTGTGAAAGTAAAAGGAAAAAACCCATGTGCCTACTGATCACTCTTCTCTGAAAGGACTCCTAAAAGTGTTACCTTTTAACAGACCTGATGTTTTGTTAGTCCTTTGCTAACTACTGCAGTATTCCAGTATACCTTTGCTATATTTTTCCTATTTAATACCAAGACTTATAAAACATGATAATTCCACACAAATTGATAGTTTAAAAATCATACTACCTCTAAATATCACTTTATTGATTCTTCTCATCTTTACACATTTCAACTTACCTCAGATCCTGAGGAAATCTGACTTTGGCCTGGATGATTCTGAAGGTGACCAGCACTTCTCTCTGTCAGAGAATCCACTGTATTGTCATCCTGTTCAACCATTTCCATGGTCATCAGTCTAAAAGTAGGTACATACACATTTAAATAATGCAGTACAGGGAGGTACATCAGGCAGCTATAGAGAGTAATTCCAAACTATTTTTAATTTGGAGCAGACAGAAAATAAATATGTTTCTGTCAAACTGAAGTCCTTTCTTCATTTCCCTGTATTAAAATATTTACTCATATAGCCAGGAGCTCTAGAACAAGTATTTTGGAAAGCTGCAAGGAGAGGCAATTCCAGAGATGGTTCTCAGGGAGGGACAAGCAGCATCCCAGGGTCCCATGCAGTGCTGGTAGTGGGGCTGGGAGTGCAGTGCTCTGGAGCAGCACTGCCCGCAGCAGGTCCCTCAAGCTGCCCAGCAGCCACAGGCTGCTACAGCCCCCTTGAACCTTCCAAGATGCCTATTCCCAGCTGGGATCTATGCTTGAATTGTCTGTAAACTACTCATGGCTCAAGAGTCACAACAATTCTTCTCACTTTACAGGTTTAAAAGTATGGTAGAATTTCATTGAAAAATAAGCAACTTGCTGACCTTCAATTTAAACTAAGACTTTAAACTTCATACAGAAAGCTTCCAAATCTGCTATTTATCTGCTATATAAAAATGCAATTACCTGACAGCTCCTTTTCGGTATTTCTTGGCACACTTAGTCATAACGGAAGGTGTGAGTTTTAAAACAAGAGCCTGGATCTCTTCAGCTCCCTTTCTCTCCTACCAAACCCTGCACTGAAGGTGCAACATTGAACAGGTGATGTCAAACATTGCCATGACAACAGGTCAGTTTACAAACAGAACAGGGACAGGATAGGGTCAGGCAGAGGCAGGCAGGATGCCCTGCAGGCATGCTCCCACCTACACCCTACTTACACAACCAATCAAGGCCGCAAAAGGAAGACATGATATTAGTTGAGAGATTTAAGAGCCAGCAAATCTCAGTTCCCCAGGTTCAGTTTCTGTACCTAGGGAATGCTAAGCCCAACTGAACTCAAAGCTCAATTAATTTCAACTGGCTGATAGTTACTCCGATTTCTTCTCAGGACTTGCACTGAGAGATGAAGAGGCAGGGAAGGACTGCTACCCGCCTGACTCTGAGGCTCTGGAATTTAGTATCACATATTATAAGTTAACTACATTAAATCAAATTAAATGTAAACCAAACTCCTTTTGTGGCACTATTTTGCAGAACATTCTACAATCTTTGAAGAGAATGAATTTTATTGCTTTTTTAAATATCAAATTTTTGCCCAGAATAAAGGCATGAAAATATGAAAAGATATCCAATCAAATGATGCAGAGAAGTGTATTTTCTAGCTCATATGCCTGCAGTGGTATTCTACTGACCAGACTTAACAGTACAATAGCTAATGGTAGCCAAGATGCACACAATTCAACATTTTATGGGGTAACATGAGTATTTCTCCTCAGAGAAGTTATGTATTCTATGCCAGTATCAATTCAGATTAAAATCATAAGGAGCTATTTTACACCTAAAATCTTTCTACTTTTTTGTCATGTTAGTTACCACTAATTACCTTTTTCTCTAGATACAATCTAATTAAACATCTACTGAAATTCACCAAAGTCTAACAGCTCTGGGGAAAATGTTTTCACCAAGCTTTTCACCATAATTTTTTATAAGATCTTATCTAATTAAACTATTCTGGTTTTATATAAATGTGCAATGTAATAACAATAATAAAGTAGAAAAAAAAAGTTCCTCCTTTGTAAACTAGAGTCTCAAATATGAAAGGTGTATCTGGTTCATGTAAGAATAAGCTTCAGAACAGCTCATACACCAAGGAAGATTAAATAATACATAGGTACTGGCAACATATTCATTGTAATCTCTTTCTGAAGATGGAAGACAGTCAAAATTAATTCACTTTATGAAGGCCCTGAAGTATTTTTGTATGCAGAGCCATCTGTCACAGACAACCTACTGTTGAAAATAAAAAACAAAAACCAAACAACAAAAAACCCGAGTACTTTTATTCCCACTGAATGCATTTCATAGAAATTTTACCCAGAAAGAGCCATTTTTCATCTTGGAAAAAATTTAGTTCCTAATTCTTAGCTTAATTTCTCACTGATTGCAGAACACTATAAAAATGTATTTATTCCTACTACTTTATCAGGATTTTTCTCCTCAAGTCTTTTCGTCTGCAGCACTTCACTAAGTTAGCAAAAAGCTACAAAGAGCATCAGTGCAGCAGAAAACCCACCACAGTTATTCCCCATGTTTTGCAAAATGCAGTATGGAGAAAGCAGTGTATTTTTAGATTTATCTTTAATTAGAAAAACAACAGCAAGTACTATACATGTCAGTGAAGTGACAAACATGATTAAGATTTATGATATACAAAGAAAACTCTAGGATTTATATAGATTTTCCATTTACAATTGTGTATATTCTGACTCTTACTACAAATGATTGCTTAATTTAGAACTTTAGCAAGGTGGAGTAAAATCTGAAAATTTGACTGCCATAAAATGCAATCACTACTGTGAAATACAGCAAAATACTTTCCCTAGATAAGCTCAAACACACTTCTTTTTGACAACCTCTGTGACCAGACAGTGACTTGACTTAAAGCAACATCCAAATACAAAGATCCAACCATAGCCTAAAAAAGCAAAACAAAAATAACGAACTATATGAGTAATTTTAAAAGATACACAAGCTAGCTTGGCATAAAACTTCAATGAGAAAGATGACTTAAGACAAAATGTAGCACATTAGTATCACAATTCAGACATGTTACAAGGTTAGGAATCTTCGATAGACACAACCATGGGATCACTGAAGTGGCAGGAGCAGGTCAGCTGCAGTCATTTGAGCCCCCAGGGTCAGCGGTGGCACAGTCACACTGAGCTGTGCCAATTCATGTAGGCTGGTGCACAGCCAGGCATGCCAAGGAACTCCTGGATTTCAGACTAGCTTGTCACTGTCTTGGAGCAATCTCATAAACTCTCAGATTCCTAAAACCTGAATTGTGCAGGGTTTTTATTTCCTGTACTACATATCATGTCAACATGAATACATCAAACTTTTTAATAAATACAGAGAAAAAAATACTGAGCAAAAAATACTGAGCAATATCATAATTATGCTTTTTCGAATACATCAGTAATACAGACTGTGGCAGGAAACAGTTACTAATCTAATCCAGAAAAAGAGTTTCCACATCTACCACATTCAGTCTGCATTGCAAGCAAATTCTAACATATTCATTGCTTTTAAGTGTCAAAGGAACAGAATTTTCCACCAAGCACTTAAAATCCTTCATGAAAGTCTATCAGTAGCACTACACATCACACTTCAAAGTTTACATTACCTTCCATTTTAAAGGAAAACTACGCAAATAGTTTAAAGTAGATGGTCTTGGGTCCTGTTTAGAATTATATAATATTTTTCTTCATTGTATGACTAACTATATACAAGTTTTAGTCATATACTCAGTATTAATACTTTTTTCTTATTCTTTTATCTTAATTGCTTACAAAGACTGAACGATAATTTTAAATATTAGTCTGGATTTTTAAATTAATAAACAAATTATACCTCTGCACTCCCATAAAAAGGGGACAAAAAGTGGTTTTCCATAATGTAAGCAAAGATACCTGCTTCCTACAACATAGCAAAGAGATCTTCTGGATCTGGTAGGAAGTTTAAGTGTTACCAAACTAGCAACATTTAAATATATATAAGCACATGTTTACTACAGTCACTGAGACTAATGGACAGCAGGTCAGTAGCAGATAAACACTGATTAAGATGATGCATAGAGTGCACATCAAAAGCTTCATCAACTGTGATCAGGTGAACCATCCCTGACAGGACAAATCTGACAGACAGAATCAGCTAGAGGAAAACAGAAAATTTTTCCTAGAAAATTCGAGGCAATTTAGAGCTAAAGGTGTGAAATTTTTATATTTTAGTCCATAGGTAAGAGATGAAGGATAGCATCCCTATCAAGACATGCTCTTTTGGAATAAAGAGCACAAGAAATCCTTTCACTCCCCCCAATACTGCTGTTTGTTTTACATCACTGCATATTAATATAATATTTAATGTCTATTGGTGAAATTATACTGCAAAAGCAAATTGCTACAGTATTTTGCATAATTGGCAGTGTGTGACTATCTAATTAAATACCCAGAGACATTTTAAAAAACAACTTTTTTATTTCAACCATCCTTTATACATCAGGGACCGCTTACAAAGGTGGCTAAATACAAAAGAGATCAATCATAAGGGGCTAAAAAATATGTTTCGGCCCTTGCTCCAAATCTCTTTGAAGGCTTTTATTCACAGGGGAGTTACTAGAAAGCAAGAATGTGAATTTACAAACACCTGGTTTGCATTTATTGATGACCCCACAGTGAGTGTGGAAACTCTCAGAATGCACTCGTTTCAGAAGAGCATTGTGTTTTCACGTATGAACTCTGTAATAACTGTTTTACCACCCTGGTAGTGTGAAAGACACCAGCTGATAAGGTGGTCACAGAATTCAGTCAGGTAAAATTGTGCAACAGCACAACAGACCCGATTTTGAAAGTGCAAACTTTTAGTTTCCAGTATCACCAGAAGTTTCATCACTAAGCTTCTTGTGCCTCCTTGCCTCCTAGACTCACAATGTTTCCCTTTCTTCCCCATTCTTTTCTTCTTTGAACACCTTAGCTAAACCCTAAAACCCAAAATCTTTAAATCCCAACCTGACATTACCGTGAGCACAGGCAATGCTACCTGGCCACCTCAACCATCCCGACAAGGCAGTAAAGAGCCGGCTGCGAGAGACACACGGTCCCCTCTAGAAGAGCCCAACCAGCCCCTGGATAGGCCAGAGGATCAATCATCAGTCCCCGTGGAATTACTTAACACACCAAAAATTATACTATCACAGCAGTGACGGATGCAGACAAAACGCTCAAACTTCTAAGCAAGACTTCGGACTCAGGAAGTCCACTGTGATCCTTCTCCACCTGTTCTGACCCAGCTCCGAAAGCCCTATGGGCAAGGGTATAACTGAGAGCAACGGACTACGGGGCAAATGCCACCGGGCACCTCGCTCCCCCTCGGCCGGGGCAGCCCCGCGGAGACCCCAGGAAGGGCCGTCCGGGGCACTCTGCCCGCAGCGGGCAGGCGCTGACCCCGCTCCTCGCCGCAACGCCGGGCGAGCCGAGCCGGTGTCCAGAGCAAGGGCTGGAGCCACCGCCTCCCAGAGCTCGGCGAGCGCCGCGTCTCCCGGGCGGTAACGAAGCCGGGGCTCCGCGCACCCCCTCCTGAATTCTCGGGATGCGGAGCCGCCTCGGGGCCGCCCCACAGCGACGTGCGGGCTCTGCGCGGCCGTCCCTGAGCACAGCGCGCTCCCGGCTGCCGACGGGGACACGGGGCCGCGCCTCCGCCGCCTCCTGCGCGCTCTCGAGGCGGGGCTGAGCCTAACGCGGCACAGCGCCCTCCGCCTACCCTACTGTGCCGTGCCGTGCCCTGCCCGTCCCTGCCCGCCGCGCCGCCCGCTGCCCTCCGCGCTGCCCCGCTCCCGGCCCGCGGGGGGTCGGGCTGCGCGCACACGTGTCCCCGCCCCCTCCCGCACTCACCCGCCGCCCTGTACGTGCTGCCCCCGTCACAGGGGGTGGGGGGGACCGGGCCGGGCGGAGCCGCACGTCGGCCTCACGTCAGCGCTGATGCAGCCGCGCCGCCGCGGGGGCGCCGAGGAAATGGCGTCTGTGGGGCCTCCCAGCGCCAGCGGCCGCGGCGGGAGGCGGAGCCGCGCGCGGGCGGCGGTGCCGGGCGGCCGCGGGGCGCAACGGCCGCGGCGCTGACCAACCGCCGCCGCGGGGCCGCCGCCGGCGCCGCCCATTGGCCGGGGCGGGACGCGCCGCGGTGCGGGCGGGGCGGCCCCGCGCTGCCGGGGGCGGGGGCGGCCGGTAACAGCCGGGGCCGCCGCGCTCCGTGGGCCGCGCTCCGGGCGTGCGATAGCGGGGCGGTGCTGGCTGCTCGCTGTGCCGGCCGGGCCCCGCCGATAAGGGTGGTTGGGCCCCCCCCCCCCCGCCGGGTTCAGCCCTGGCTGTCCCCTCGCTGACCTAGGGAAGGGACGCAGCTCAACACTCGGTTGTCCCCATGGCGGTGCCGGAGCCCTCACGGACACGGAAACCTGCCCAGAGGCCGCCCCGCCGAGGTGCTGCCCGCAGGTTGTTTCGTAATTCTGCCTAGTGAAAGCATGTCCCTTACATCAGTCATTCCTGGTATGACATCGTATTTTATATTTATTTGGCTAAATAAGTCAGAAATTGCCAAGAGGCAACAAGCGGGAGCGACGTGCGTGTTTCCCCGCTCGCTGCCACGGTATTACGTCCAAATACCCTGAGTCATGTTGGGCTTGTGCTGCGGGTGTGAGCACGTCCTTTGCTGGGAGCACAGGGCCCGTCGTCTCAGGGTTAATAATATTGAAGTGCAATAAATGCATAAGCCATGAACTTTGTTACTAGTGGTGTTTGAATCTCATATGTCTTATTGCTGCTCAGTATTTTACAAAGTAGTGTAAGAAGGGGTGATACTACAGTATATTTTAAATTAGATGTCTATACATCACTGCACATATATTCTGAAGTTATGTAATGTTTTTACCCGTTTTTATGGTTTGGGTTTGTCATTTTTTTACTGTGAGAAACTACTCGGTGTGCTAAATAAACGTGAAAAACCTAAGTTAATTTCACATAACTCATTGTCATTGAAGAATTGGAGGATGTGGGTGTCAGGATTGGTGATAGGTCCATACAGGTCAAACACTCAGTCTTATTCATGGCATGAAGAGAACCTGCGTATTGATTTCCTGTGTTTTTAAAAAACAAATAACTCTTATCTCTGACTTCATAAAAGATGAATCATATTTATTTGCAAAGGTTTTGCCTTTAAGGATTTAGTTCTTTAATTTGCTTCACGGGAGTTATTTAATAGCTATCAAAATCGCAATCTAGTGGAAAAAATACAGAATCTTCAATTATCACTATTGCTTGTGCAAGTTTTCAGTTTTCATTCTACATTTCCTTTGTTGAAATATTTAACACCCCCTTCCTGTTTTGAGTTATATTTCCCTCCCTTTGTTTGTTGCCTATATATTATGTGTCTGTTCTTGGTTTTAAATAGGAGTTTCTCTTCCCATAGTTAATTCGCTTCTGGTTTAAGAGCTCACCCATTAGGTACACTATTGTTATGCTCATTCATTAAAAGGTATGTTTTACTAGAAAATCTCTTGTCAATTAAAAATGTTTGTTAGAATAGTAAGATAATCAAATGAACAGGCAAGTGTTAAACTACTCTGCTGAAACCTTTGGAAGAAATTCCAGCTTTGCCTAGTATACTCAAAAAGCCAAAAATAGTTGTTAGGATACTAGCAGCACCTCAAAAATATTTTTGAAGGTTGAAGTCTTATTACAAACAGGATGAAATTTCAAATGAGTGTGTTAAATAATGGAAACCACTGGAGTGAGTTACCTATAAACAAACTGAGAATTTCCATGAACTCTTGGTGCCTGCATTTGGACAAGCAGTTACTTTCTATTAGTTTTCAAGTAAGTCATAAACAGCTTTGAAATGTTTAACTAAGAATTTATTAGTATTTATACCACTTGAGTGAACTGCCAGAGGGATTTAGACCCTGGTGATACAAAGATGACTAACCAGATTCGGCTCTTGATGCAGCTCGCTGAAGTTGGTGGGCTGGAAGAGGAAGGGAATGAAGAGCAAGTGTTGTGTTCTTACCGTAGCAGGGCTGAGGTACCGTGTTTGTTACCTGAGGCCAGACTGACCTTTGCCACAGAAGTGCTCACTTCAACTGAAAACCAGTTCTCGTTGAATTGGGACCAATGCCTGATATGAACCCATTTAATGTCAAATGCTGAGACCAAAAGCAATGCATAAGAAGGCCACACAGGTCAGGATTCATCATGATTTTCATAATTTATGTAAGAACATAAACTTGAAATCCCGGCTCTTTGCTGCCGTCAGAATGACTGCCTGAGTCATCTTTTCTCTCTAACCTGGAATGATTATGATGGTATGTTCTGCAGATTTAAGGAAGTATCAATGATTCAGCAGCAATTACTTTTTAATTGCCCCCTTTTTTTTTTTTTTTTTTTTTGTGTGGGCAAAGCCAGTAAGTTTCTTTCAACATGGATCAATTCTTAAGTCTGATCCATGGCACCATCACACAGAGAGAAGTACTACCTTAACCAAGGAGGGGTAATAGATGAGCAGGGAGTTGGAGCACCAAAAAGAAACATGGTGCTCTTTGCAGAGAACGTAGATATTTCCCCAATGCACAATACATCAGTAGGAATGCTATATATGTAATTTTCAGACAACTGATTCTACATATGGGTCTCATAGATATCTTTAAAATAGATTTTTTAAGGGGATTGAAAGAATTTGATACATTTAATCATCTAATCTTATGAAATGCCTGTTTAGTTTTCTTGTAAAAATGTTCATGGATTGTCATGGCATAAACAATGACAGCAAGAGGGATATGCTACCTAGCTTAGTTGTCAATTTCCCTTTAATTAGAATCCAGACATTTGAAGATAATACAGGTAAAACACAGAAAAATAGACTGGCATCCTATTTGGTATAATACTGATACTTAATGATTCATAATTCCACCACAGGTCTCCTCGTGGACCACTCCAGTTTTAACTGATCATTGAATAACCCTGCCTCTACTCTTTCATTACCTACAAGGAAACAGAGGGACAAGAGCAGAACTTGCAGAGTGATCACAGGAAAGTGCAGTCAACACACAGCCACTGTTTTCGCAATTTATTTTGTAAATATGATGAAAGTCAGAAGTAGCCAATATCCACATGCTGCAACAGAATCCTGATCAGTCTGAAACAGAGAACAGATTAGGCAAGAAGAACACTTCAATGAGTATAAAATATAAGACTAATAATTAATTTTACCTATTATTTCCTTTTATAAACTCCTAGCAATGCAAGAAAAATATGGATTTCCATTGGCTCACAAATAGAAACAGAAATGGCACCCCCTTAGAAAGGCAAACATTGAACAATATTGTAAAAGGTAAAAGCTTTGTAAATCAAATGTATATAGATTTTTTTTTAAGTTACACATCTGTAGAATTAGAAATATTTAGTAATGTTTCCTTCCTTAAACTATATTAAGTTGGAAATAAGACTGAGTAACGGTATGAGTAGTATAAGAACAAATTGGTGATCCTTTTATTCTTATTATTTTCTACTGCCCATCACTGGAACCTCTGAAAATTGATACTGCCTAAATTAGTGCTGTGCTAAGGTACCACCTTGACTTTTGTGGGTTGTGTAAGCCAGAAGCACAGGAAAGAACAGCCTTGAAGAGTCCCAGGTCTGGCTTAGTGAGAAGCCTGGCCTAACAGCTGTGAGGCTTTGCAGTACCTCAGCTAGCTCTACTCTACCTTGTGTCACATAAACAACAGAATTTCTTTATCTGGAAGGGTTGGACATTATTATTGGTGAAGGGGATATCAAGTACTATTCTAGGTCCATTTTAAAAAATATCATTACTGTGATTTTCTTGGGTTTGTAATGATTTGATTTTGAATAATAACTTGCTGTAATGTTACAATATTTTACATCCCAAAGATGAAATACAACATTTTAATGTGGTTTGTCTTTGTTTTTGTTTGCTTTGCTTGCTTTTTTTTTTTTTTTTTTTTTTTTTTTTTTTTTTTTTTACTTTTTTAGGGTTTGTAATAAGAAATTAAAGTTTGTAAATACAAAACAGGTATCACAAGTGATATGCTACTGTCTGGCATGTCCTGCAGTTTGAGAGGAGGTACTTACTGATGCACCAAAACGTAGCAAAACAAATCAGAGTACACCAGCAGCTAAACTGTGATCACTTTATTAATCACTGCTTGAACAACAGCACAAATGGCTAAAATGATTTGTGAATATGTAGTTAGATACCTGGTATGGTGTTTGTAAGTAATGAGAAGGAGGATCCAAACTCTCTTGTTTCCTCATATACCAGTCCTAGGTCAGGTCTCCAGTGCTGTTGTCTCCCCACACACTGGAGCAAGAACAAACAAAACAGTGGAGAAACCCATAGTCTGACAAATAATTTGACATTCTATAGATTGCTGCATACTCATTTGTTGCATATTCATTTTGTGAGAGAAATAATTATAATGGGAAAATAATATTCTGACCAGGGAACAATGTAATGTTAAAAGGATTGACTGATATATGCATAATGATATTTCTGTTGCAGCAGAAAAAAGAATGGTAATTTAGATCTACTACTTGAAATTTTCTCCTTTCCTCTCCTGAATAATGAACTTTCCTTATATAACACTTTTCTCGTAACATGAATATAACATGTATCTCACAGTATTCATAACCATTTACAATTTATTGCTGTTTGTAGAGGTCTTTGAACTTTTTAGGTGAAAAATACAAGGTATGTATAAAGCATTATTTTGTACTTATAGCATGAATATTGACTTTCCAAACAGCTGCTTGAATTGTATTTAAAATTTAAATACATAAAACTTTAGTATTAAAAGTCTTCTGAACAGGCTGTGTTAAAAGAAGCACACAGAAAACAGTCTGTAGTTTAATGTGAATACACTCTGCCACAGAAATGTGCAAACTTTTGGCATACGCTCATGCCTTAAAAAAGATGTATCCTGTAAGGCACAGTGAGCCAGTGCAGGGAAGTGGCTGGCACTAATAGGACATTGAGGAACTACCTCACACAAAGGTGACTGACATCAAACATTTGGATAATGCAGTAAAAGACAAACACATACAAAGAGTTCATATTTATTAAAAAATATTCAATAAAAAAAAATACTAAGAAGAATTTGCATTTGGTTAACAGAGTGGATGTAGACTAGATTTTCTAGCAACTGTAGGTTGTTTTTGATCAGGGAGCAGATTTTTTTGTTGGTGGTAAATAGTTGTAAATGACAGTGAAGAGCAAGAATGCAGAATATAATGAGAATGAAATAAATAAAATGAGAAGCAAAAGCTGCTGAATAAATGGAGCAAGGTAAAGGTGTCTGGGAGCTATAAAGAGAAGGAAGAGGTACAAGTGAAAAATAACTAAATGGAAGAGTATTCTGTATAACACATTATCAGGCTATTTGCAGTGTGTTTATGTGAGAGAGCTTCTGTATTTTTTTCGTGTCAAGAATTGTTAGTTCTTAATCTACCAGTGATACAGATAAATGGCTAAAGCAACATATTTTTTCTTAAAAGGATATATATTTCATCAAATGGTAGCTCAACTAATTTATCTCCTTTATGATGCTATTTGGCAGTTGGTTTATTTATGAGCTGTTTTTTCTTGTTCTATATGTCCAGCACTTTTGCACATTACAGAAGGTTTCCATCTCCATTAAGTATGAAAAATGTGTTTTACTGGATTATTTGAGAGACATATATATTTTTATGAAATAATTTCTCAAGAAAACCCAAGGAAACTGCCAGTGGAATGATGTGTAGTTTAATTTGGAAAATGACATTTTAGAAATAGGCTCTAGACATTTCCTATTTATCATATTTTAGTGAAGACATATACTACTTGCTCTTCTTCCCTTTTTCTTTTTTTTTCTGGAAACAACAGCTCTGCAAATTCAACCTTGTCTTGAAACTAAGTTGTGGTGCCTAAGAGTCATCATCACTAGGAGTTGTGCAGTCACCAAGTTCAAGTGTTTTTCTTCCATTTGTGTGTATATTTATACATACTGCACACACAGATGTTGTAGAGCTGTATGTTGAGGTTTACATTTTTAGTACAGTGGTAGAACCACTCAAGATTTACTTGACTATTTTCTCCAAAACATTGTGCCTAGCAAACCAAAAGCAGCAGCTGCCTTCCTCTCACAGTAGCTGCTCATAAAATCATAGTTACAGAATCATTTGCGTTGGAAAAGACCTCCAAGGTAATTGAGTCCAACCTTTGGCTGAACACCACCTTGTGAAATAAACCACAGCACTAAGTGCCACATCCAGTTGTTTCTTGAACACCTCCAGGGATGGTGACTCCACCACCTCCCTGGGCAGCCCGCTCCAATGGCTGACAACCCTTTGAGTGAAGAAATTCTTCCAGATGTCCGACCTGAACATCTCCAATCACAGCTTGAGGCCACTTCCTCTCATCCTGTCTCTGGTTGCCTTGGAGAAGAGGCTGACTTCCACCTGGCTACAACCTCCTTTCAAGGAGTTGTAGAGAGCAGTAAGGTCTCCCCTGACACTCCTCCAGGCTAAACACTCCCAGCTCCCTCAGCTGCATCCTCATGTGACTTATTTTCTATACACTTCACCAGCTTCATTCCCCTTCTCCAGACACACTCCAGCACCTCATGTCTTTCTTGAAGTGACAGGCCCAGAACTGGACACAAGACTTGAGGTATTGAGCAATATCTTTTCACTGTGTTACAGTATCTCCATGAAAGGATTATTTCACTATGATTTTTAAAAAATTACATTTACAATGGTGCACATGATCGGTGAGCCTTTTATAAAAAGATACTGCTAAAAAAAGGGCTTGAATCACTTTCTGAAGAAACTGCATAGTTTCTGAATCAATGTGGAAGGAGAGACATTTAGAATAATATTGTTTGGTTCACTGCTGGTACTAAAAACAAATATATTTCTGGCTCATGACCCAGTAGAGGTAACAGAACTTTCTTGGAACTGCGGCTTCCCTCCCATTGCGTGCAGCATGCTCTCATGGCTTTCTCCCTCTCTCTCTCTTGTTTCTACCAGCAGGGATGAGTGATGATGTTTGAACAGTTCTATTTCCTCAGCTCTGTAGCTTTGGGATTTTATGCATATAAGCTAAATCATGAAAACTACAAACAATTGCTTATTTACTAGAGTAAATTTCAGGGGTAGTTTCATATTCAAATTAAACAGAAAGCAAAATCCCAGTAGTTAAGTCAAAGCCCACCAGATGATGACTCAGCCAGGACTCCTTCATTTTTAACAATTCAGAAAATAAAGTCACCTAATATCTTCTTTAGAAGTTTTTTGCATTCTTTTTCCAAGTGCTTAGATGAGCAATATGATAAATAGGAACACTGAAATGTCTTATATGCCAGGTTGCTTGTTTGTTGGTAAATTATGATATCTGATTCAGCCAGCCCACAGCAAGTACCCGCACTGTTGTGGCATCTGATGCACTTATTGAACAGGAAGGATTTACAACATTGTAACTGAACACAAAAGCTCCAAAACCTTTTACTCTTTTGATACCTCATATATAAAGCTATTTAATATCTGAAAATTCCTGTAAGTAGAATAATTTGGGCTCATTTACTGCATCATAAAGTCTTGACAGCTCATTGATCTTTAAATACAAGTTCTAAATACACAATTTTGTTTGTCAATAATGTTGCAGAATATTTTTTAGCAATTTTTTTGGGGAAAAAACAGATAAGAAAGAAAAACTAACTAGATTTGCTCAGACAGATAGTTTAAGTTCTTAGCTACAATGACATGAAAATAAATGGGTGCCCCTTTTTAATAATAGATGGAAAAAAATGACATTTGCAAATTTTTTTCCAAGCAATCTCAGATCCTGGGGAAGGATAGAATAAATCTGGGAGTTGAAGTAAGCACTTGATGACTAACTAATAAATGTTTTTTGGGAGAGCCCAACTTTTGTTTATTTTCCTATTTCATGGACAAAAACGTGTGGGTTTTGTTAGTCTTATTGTAGGTTGTGCAAGTTTAAACTGTTGAACTATTTTTTTAATCTATTCAGTGCTGCCATCTTGTGGCCAGGAGTGCGATGAGCGTCCGCTTCTTACTGAAAATTAAAGGGGTTTAAGCAGATTAGATAATCACACATTTAAAATTCTTCATAAACTTTAAAAAAAGAGAAAGCTACAATAATAATACTCTATTGCTGTGTATTTTTATAATCACAAAAGATTTTTTCAGCTTATACATATATTTTGCACATTACTACATGGAAGACAAATACCCACAATAAAAGTCTATATTAAAAATAGCTATAGTGAAATAAAGGTCCATTCCTGCTTTCATTTTTCTTGTTTTCAGAAGAAAAACATTATTTTAAAAGAAATTAATATTATTATCTGCATCGATAATGCAGACTAACTCATCTAGTAAAAATTGAATATAACATGAATGTAACATAAATAATCCAGTCAATATTCTCATTTTCTACATGAGAAAGGCGAAGAAATAGGTTACTCTAAAAATAGGGTTTTAAATCAAAGACAAGAAGAGCAGATAGTAACATAGAAGGCATTTGCAAATTAAATGGTGGTGATGGGGAATGTGGACTGTTCACTGTCAGTTCAGACTGCAGTCTAAAACAGCTTTCAGATACAGTGGTAGGTGGTATAGTGGCACATTTCATATAGTGTTTGTATTATCGTAGGGCTGTGGAATTCCTAGTTCTGTACCAGAATAATATAGTGCTAGATGTAGCATAAACATAAACAAAATAGACAGCTCCTTCCAAAAGAACTAATTACATAAGAGAAAAGAAAACAAGTTAATGCAAACAGAGAAACAGAAGTATCAGATGAGAAAAAAAAATGCAAAAAAAACAACAAGCAGAACTCAGGAAATACTGCAATAGTGGTTAGGGCAGTGAGCAGACTTGGTAGCAGATGTAATCAAAGAAACATAAATTTGTGTATGTGGTGGCAATGTTTTAAGGTGGCATATGCATGTAGTAGAAAATAACCTGTGTCACTCCCTGCTGTAATCAACAATATATATAGAACTGATAAGAATTTGTTGGGAAGAAGTTGACTTCTCCATAGGACCATCCTACAAAAACTTCCAGAATTTCCATCTGTCCCCCATCTGTGCCTCTGCTATGTACAGCTGCTGAAAGACAACACTAAGCCTTGGTCAAGCAGGATTTAAAGTATGTCTGCACATCTGTTCTCATCAAGGAATGCATCAAAACATGACTGAGGTAGCTGAGGACACCATTTATTGGTCACACTTTGCCAAATGGCAACTTTCTTCGCTGGCTGTCTTGGGCATGTCTGCCCAGCACGGTAATTCAGATGATCGACATCTGGGCTTCAGCAGGTAGGAGCAGCCCCACCACAGAGCCAACACTGACCTGAACTCACTGATGCATAAATCATGTATCCACTCACATAAAGCATTGGTGCATACACACAGGTTTTAGTCTTGCTCTTGGCAGATTCATTATAATTATTTCTTAATAGATTGTATGAAAACCTTTGTTCTTTTGGAAATGCAGGCAGCACTGTGGGAGTGGGGAGATGACCTTAGCAACACATACAATAATGCTCACAACTTGCTCATCTCAGACTCCTGCAATACCCTGTTCTGTATTTTCAGGTGGTAATTCTCTGGCCACTGTTGACAAAGACGCTTTATGAAAAGGATATCCAGATTTTAAAGTTTTGTGACTTAGGTAGGAATTGTTATTTCCTAAATACATTTAAATCCAAGAAAAAAAATTTAAATACCTTACCATAAAAGAAGTAACAAATGTTCATGTTCTTCCTCTTAATTGTGACTCCCTAATTGTGCTTCCTCAACTGCAGCCTTCTAGAAGAGAGTGTGCAGAATAGTTGAGGATTTGGTACCTAATTAAAGTCTGTGCTAATTGTGAATATTCATAGTTTCAGAAAATTAATACATGATTCTCCCATGCTGAACACCATAAATTATTTGTTTTGAAAATACCTCCCTTTATCTATGTTTCCATCTTACAAGAGTTAACTGAGGACTAAACTTCCTCGTATGAGAGAAATTTAGAAAATATGTACTCTGTAATGTTTGGGTACTGTATAGATAAAGATGTTTTTCGTTAACGGCCATCTAACTTGTGATATCTGATCTTGTACAATTAATACATTCACACAGCATGGTTAAATAGCATAATTAAATTGTACCAATATACATTTTAATTTCTAAGAGTTTAACTCAAAAGCTTGTGGGTAATGTTACCACTAAAAAAGAGCCTTCAGTCCTACAAAAAGGAGAAAGTGCCACAGATACAGTCCAACACTTGCAAAAAATAACAAGCAACCAAAAGCTTAAAGTTACAACCTCCCCCTCCTCCCCCCCCAGCAAACAGAAGAGCTTTAAACCAGCAGAATAGAAAAATAAAGGGGTTTGGGGTGAAAATAGAGAAAACTGAAATGGTATTTAAAATGTCTAGAATGAGCTAATAAAATAATTTTAAAAGAGAACACAAAGGAAAGCATTAAGGCTTAATGATAAATTTGCAAGCACTGGAAATTAAATGGGCAAGGGCTTGATTTGAAAACAGGGAAAGCAATTACTTTGACATGAGTTTTGAGTAATTTGAACAATAGAGAATTTTCAGAAATAAATGTCTGTTTTCCAGAAGACTCCTACTCCAGAAGACTGTCCTACGGAGAACTGCACTATATGCTCTAAATGAATCCCTTTTTAAAAGCTTTTTTTAAAAGCGCTCATCTCTTCAGTTGCGAGCGCTCTGAGCAGCAGACTGGGTGTCCGCAGGGCGATGCGAAGCCCAAGGGCTCCCACAGCGCGCCCTTGAGCCCAGGGCACGTGAGCACGCTCGGCTACTTCGTCTCCACAGCGACTCTACTTTGTTACCGCCACTTAACAACTTTGTGTTGCGCCTTTCCGCCAAGGGCCCCAAGGGGACGGCGGGCGCTCCGCGGGGGCCGGGGCCCTGCCCGGGACCTTCCGCACCGGAGCAGGGTGCTGGAAGCTGGGGCAATTCCCTGCTGGGGGCCGGCGGCGGGACGGGGACACTTCCACCTTCTGAGGTAAAGGCGACCTCCTCACACGAACCCCGGGAACGCCACGCCCGGAAGACAGGCCCGTTCCAGCGACCGTCCCGCCACCTCCCGCCCGCCCGCCGGGACTCCATGTCGGGAACGCGCGGGACGGGAGGGGTCCCGCCATAGAGGTGGAGTGGCGCGTGCGCGGGGACCGCCCCGCCGCTGGGAAGTGCGGCCGCCCGCGCTCGCCGTACACTGCGGGCTGTACCAAACCCCCCTGCTCCGGCGGGGGTGGGTGCGATCGGAAAGTGACGGAGCGCCGGGACCCGTCGGCTCCAGCCCATCCTGCGGCCGGCGGAGAGAGCCCGGCGGGGAGAGCACGGGGGCGGCGGCGCCGCGGGTGAGGCGGCGGCGCGGCGGCAGCTGCACCGAGCGGGGCCACGGGGCCGCGACCCGGCCCCGGCAGTGGCGGCGCCGGCGGAGGGGCGGGGCGCGAGCGGCTTTGGGTAATGGCAGCGCTGTGAGGACGGAGCGGGGCAGCGACCGCGGCCGAGGGCAGGAGCGAGGGAGGCCGGGCGGGGGTCGCTGACTCGGGCCCCGGGCCGCCAGGTAACGCCCTCGCCCGGCCCGGCGCGGCCCGGCCGCCGCGCTGAGAGGAGGGAGCGCCGCGCTCGGGGGGAGGTGGCGGTCCCGACCCCGCCGGGTGTGCGCGGGGGCGATCGGGCCCTGCCTCCCGCCCGACCCCGGCCCCGCCGCTGCCCGCGCCCTGGGCCCCCGTGCCCCGGCGGTGTCCGTGCGGCAGCGCCCGCTCGCCGCGTGCTGCCCCGGGTCCTACCCTTGCCCCGCGGGGAGGGCGCGGTGCGGCCTCTCCGGCGGGGCCGCTCATTATCGGCTGGCTGAGCCCTAAGCCAGTTTCGCTTTTGTTTTGGTGGAGGGAGAAGGTGGGGAGCAGGGCACGGGGCGGGGGCGGGCAGCGCTGGTCACCTGTTTCACGCGGGTGCTCCTGCCCGTGGCTGTGCATCCACCACGGGCTTGTAATGCTGCTTATCGAGATGGTTAAATAGGTTGGAAATTTGGGGAGTTCTTTGATGCTGGACAGAATGCTATGTTTATTTGTGTGAACAAATTTATGCAGTATGACAGCGGTATGTTTTAAAGAATGAGGCGATAGAAGCGGCATCCTTTCATTATCCTGCTGTGTAAATATATTTCAATAACATCTGTGTACTTTAGGGTTTATCAAACAGGTATGGCCTTCCAACCCCCTGAATAGTCTAAACCCTATTAGCGTAGATATTCTGTCCTGCTGTAGTTCTTACCGTGATCAATACAAGACGTTTAATAATTGAAGTTGGTGAGCTTGTGCTTTGCTGACACTGGAGCACAACATACCCCAAAAAGCACAGTGTCTTACAGTAAAAGTTACACCATATTTGTTAAAATGTCTGTAAAACATGAAAGAGAATGCCAAATAACAGTTATGTTAAACTCTTTAACTCCAGAATACTTAAATGACCATATGGATGCTTTACATATTATTAGGTTTTAATCATCCTGATCACAGTGTTACTAATTCATGACAGGGGGATGTGCTGTGGGGAGGACTTTTTCTTCACCCTTCCTTCTTTCCCTTGGTTTTGCTTGTCTTTGAAGAAAGGACTCTTTTACCTTGGACGTACAGCATGTGTTTCCAAGACAGCGGACCTATAATATAGCACAAGTACAGCTTCATTACCACAAGCACTTATTATGATTCTTAATGTCTTTTGTGGACCATGATTATTTTTTCTTGGGGTCAGCTAGAAATGCTCTCGTGTTTTCCAGAAGAGGGTATTAGAGCTTTTTGAAGATTACCGCTTCCCCTCCTGGAAGCGAGCTGTTGTCTGCCTCTGCTGAGGTACATGTTTCTGTGAAACGTACATCAGTGTGTTTTTCAACTTATTTTCTTTGATGGATCTTTGTTTTGTCGCTTCTTGCTGATTTTTCTGTGTAAGCTTCTGCCAACATATATGGACTGAATTAATAACCATGTTAACAAATATGACAACGTTTACAGCAGTTGAGGAGTTTGGTTAGTTAGTCAGGGGGGCAGGTTGCATGCATCCATGCTAAAAGTTGCATCTGATTGCTTTCTCATAAACTGAGAAGTAATATATCCTGTAAAAGCCAGTAGTGGTTAAGGTAGTAAGCTGGGTGGTTAATAGTTTTTTAGCAGGACATTTGATTCTTTCCCTTACAGAGGTCTGCCTCTTGTGCTTAAAGTCTTTCACTAGCATTCTGCTTTCCCTTATGACCTTGAAAATTTGGAAAGACAAGAGTCACTTGTCCATCTATTTGAAATGGAAATAGAAGTATTCTTTCCACTTTTTATTGTAGTCTTACAATGCCGTGATTCTGAGCAGGAACTAGACTTGCTTTGTGCGTGGAATGTCACACATCAGGTCCTTTCTAGATTAGGTGCCTAGAACAGAGACTAGTTGAAACAAAGAAGAGGCCTTCACAGTTGTCTCTTTTTTTAAATCAGCTCACCTTTTCCCTAGTTTTATTCAGATAATCTAATGCTGAGTGTTTTTTTCTGCAATAAATCTCTTCTGGTATTTTTGGTATGAAATTACTAACACAGCTTCTGAATTTTCAAGTCATGTCTTACATGAAAGATTTCACTATTTGTCCTATTGCTTAGTGCAGTAAGCTGCACAAGCTCTGCATATTGCCCTGTGCTCTCTTTTTCACATCCTGATCAAAGCTTTCAGGTTTTGTGGCTTTTCAAATGTAACACCAAAAATGTCTCATGAAAGCCTGAGGTGAGCATAGGCTACAAACTGACAGTAGGAATTTCAGATACTCTGGTAATAGTTATTGTGTTCTTAACCCAAATTTTCTTAGATATAGGTAAAACAGTCTTTGAATAAATGTAAACAAATCAAAATATACAGGAAAGTTGTTTTCTTTATATGACATGGTTTAATGAACTGCTTGGTGAGATAATGAACTTCACAAAGCCTGATGGTGTTAGATTAATAATGTTAAATTGTAAGCTTCTCATGCAACATTAATGTTCCATTCCATAGCATTAAAAATGAGGGATTGTGAGCTTTATTTTGGTGGGGGTGGATGTTCTTTGTGTTGCTCTATCATAGTGGTGTGACAGTGTACAAAGTTTAAATTGAAAAATTCGAAGGAAATGTATATTTTTTAATGATTGTGCAATGTTGTCTGACATGTTTAATTCTTCTACAGATTAACACTAAAGCCCCACAATGTCCTTGAAACCACGAGTAGTTGACTTTGATGAAACATGGAACAAACTTCTAACAACAATTAAAGCTGTTGTTATGTTGGATTATGTTGAAAGAGCAACGTGGAATGATCGCTTCTCGTATCCTTTAAGTGAAAAATCTGACTTAATGTGTTTGTGTGATGTGTTTAACACAGAGTAAACCTGTGTTACATAACAATTTCAGTGATCTTGAGTAGCTTGTTGTTAGCCTGTACCTGTTATTAAGACTGTGAATAAGTTGAAAGGGATGGGAAATTCTGCGTATTTGGGAAGTACTCTATGTGAAAATCACCGTGCTGATAAAAAGTAAACTGTTGTCAGTTTTAGTCACTTTTGGTAGCTGTAATACTTACCTTATGCTAAAGCTTTTCTTACAGGTGTTGTAAGAGTGTCCATTGAGTGTCCCCTATTCTGACAATGACGTTTTCTTGTATGTTTAAATGTGTGTGTGTAGCAGGGGAAATACCCGGGACAGAGAATGCACATCTTTAAATTTGGGACGTGAAGGATGATGAAGTTGTTCTGCATAAAGATGTCTCCCTCTTCTTTGCATTTCTAACTGCACTGATAACTACCATACTAGGCATTTCTACAGCAAGGGTTTATTAAAAAGCCTTCTTTCTTTTCCTCCACTGTTATTGCCTCATTATTCCTGAGAGTTAAACTATGTTTAAAAATAACTCCTATTTCTGCATTCATATGGTCTTGCTTTTCAAGTCACAGCTGTACATACATTGTTGTAGTGAAAAGGTTTGTGTTTTACATGTAAAATGGACTTGTAATATTTTACAAGATTTAAGTTTCAGTGAACTTCTTTTAAAAGAAGTATAACTGTTCTAAGCAATTATACTGTGCCCTGTGTCTATGTGTTCATTAGCTATGGTGAATAATTGGAGACTTTTACAAGGCTTTGCACCTGTTCTGCAGGAATTCGTTACAGTTTGGTTTATTTATGAGGGGGAAGAATCATTCAGGCTTATTTATTGATTTGTTAATTCTTGTGGGTGAAAAAAGCACCTGAGAAGATCTTTGTACGTAGGTTTTTTTCAACACAAGCTTATCCTGCATGCAGGAGCTTGACTCTGAAGTCTCATCTTGTTCTAACATGTTACCATTTCTCAGAATTGCTTTCCCACATGCCTGTGTTTTGAGTGTGTGCATGTGTGTATGTACATAGCTCATAGTTCTTGTGGAGCCTTTTTGTGGTATAATAATCTTTAAGAACTTTTTCATTTTAAAATTTTGTAATTAATTTCTGGGGGCATGACTTGCCAACTTGTACTGAAGTCAAGTTCAAGTAACTTCAGAATTTCCAAACATTTTGAATTAATGAGGTGGGCACTTACTTGCTGAGAAGTTGTGCTGCAGTCATTTTTTCTAAGCAGTTTTTGAGGATTACATAATTCAGTCTTTAACAAGTGGTTAAATTCTGTATCTTAAAACTCTAAACATTTAAACAAGGGCATCTAAAATAGATTTAAATTAAGATAATAATTGTTGCATGAGATATTGTATTGATTCCTCTTGTCACACTGTTTCACTTAGAACTTCTTATGTGGAGACCTTGCACACAAGTCTGCTGTTGATCCTCTTTTGGGATTTACTCCAGTTGATTGAACATCAGAAAAGGATTGCTTATGAATAGCAGATTCAGGAGGCAGTCCTGGAATAATCATTTGGCATGTAGTTCTTAAGACCTAACTTACTATTATCTCTTAATTGTGTTCATTGGAAAGTGGCACTATTAGTGCCTGATTTGGCACAGGCATGAGCCTTTTGGCTTATTATCTGTGGCTGAATGGCCCAAGGAGTTTGTGTGACTTGAAACTTCCAGCTTGAATGCTGGTTGTTTAGTACTTCTGCTTCCTGTAACCAAACTGCTTTTTAACACAAACTACTCAATGGGTATTCAATAACTTGGTGGAACTGGTAGTTCTGTACAGCTGGAATGAAAACTTTTTCCAGATTTTATATAGAAAGAAGACTAAAATGTTAATAATATTTTTTAAAAAGATTTGGCATTTAAAAATATGTCTTCTTCTTTGTTAACTTTTTATTCTCTCTTAAATTTAATTTAATTGGAGTAATGTTTCTAAACATATACAGGGACTTTAAATGAAATGTATTAACTATTTTTCTTATTGTTTAGTCAGCACAATGGAAAGGTGGCAAATTATTTGCACTGTTTTAATAAAACTCAGGTTATTTCATTGATTATAATATCACTTGATCTTTGTACTGTATAGTTGACACAGTGATGTGGAAACAAAGGATAAGATACAGCAAAGAATCGTGGTTTCAGTCTGCAGCGGTGTATTCTAAGAAGTGTTAGCTTTCTCTTGTGCTGTTTGAGGCAGCTGAGATCAGTGGAGTATGGAGGCTAATAGTATTTTAGGGATGACAGGCTTGTACTATGCATATTCCACCTCTAGAACTAATTTTTGCCCCACTAGTTCCCCAGAACTTGTTTGTCTCGAATATAGTGTTTCCTTTGTAACTTAGGGTAATTTTATTGTTAAACGTGGCTTATCTTTAAAAAAACCTTTTATCTCATACTTGAAATGCTAGAATGGCAATGAGCTGGGAACCACAATGGTATAAGAGTTAAAATCTTCTGGAAAAGATCACTTGAAAGACCATATGTCACTTTATTTAAACTGTGAGTCATCCGGAGCCACCTTTGACCTTCAGATTTCCTTTTAAGATTCTCTGCAGAAAGAAATGTGTATGAACTTGTTTCATTGTCTGCTAAATGAGTGACAGTTATGTCTGTATTGGAGGGGTTATTGTGAGTATGTTGTATCACTTTCAAGACTTTGCTGTTAACTGTTCACTGGGCATGGGAGTGGTTTTTAAGTTAAGGCTTGGTTAGAGAGTGGTAGGTAGTTCACCTGTGCTTTGGTAACTGCCTTTTACCTAGAACTTTTTTGAAAAGGTGGGACATCAGGCTCTTCCTGTTGTTGTCTTTAGTTTTCCACCCAGTAAGTTACAAATAAGATGAACAGTACCCAGGGGTAGCTGTACTTCAAACAGAATTATTTTAGAAGTATGCAGCATGGCCATCTGGGTTTTTTTCCCCATTTTTTCTCCATGTTTCTTCTCACTTCTCTAATGAACTGTTTTACAAGGATCCTATGATGAACCAGAAACTTAAACGTGTATCTTTAAGAACAACTGACCCAAAGAGAAGAGTAAGTAAAGTTCATACGGTCATGATTCTTTCTGACTGAATCCTCAAATCCTCTACAAATTTTGGTTCTGTTACAGAAGATTGATGAATAGAAATTTCCCTAAACCTTGCATTGGTCTCCTAGAGAAGTCTTAACTAGATGCTTTTTTAACCCTGAGGACAATATTTGTGAGCTTGTATAACCTTGGATATAGTATTTTCTGGCTGACAGTAATTTTGTTATTGTTCCTTCTTAGTTTGGAAGTGCTTCAGTTTCCCATTGCTGGGTGATGCCCCTCAAATAGCAACTACCAAAGCACTTAAATCACAGAAGGGTTTTGATGTTCTTGTTCTCAATATAGAGTGGAGGCCCCTAGGCAGCAGTTTGGCTGCAGCTTCCTCTGGCCTTTCTCACCCTGCAAAAGTGCATGCTGAACTGGAAGGACAGATGGTTTTCACTATTAAAGATAAATTATTGAACAGTAAAGGCTTCTTCCTGTTCTTCTAAGGGACAGCAGCACAAGAAAAATGTGCTCTAAGTTTATGGAGTAAAATACCAAGGATGATTGGTGATTCATTTCCCCTCAGACTTTATTTTTTTGTTAAGAGAGTCACAACATTTTGAATATGACCCTTAAATTTGGATTCTGGCCTCAAAGATAAAATGAATAAAGAAACAGGTACAAATTGATCAAGAAAGAGCAGTTTTGCTACAGTCAGCAGTTTTGTATTTCAGTCTCATGAAAGCTTTTCTTTTGTAGAATTCCAGAGAAACTTGCTATCCAGCAAATAGTACTTGGTTGATACAGGAAGGTGAGGTGCCTGTTCAAGTGCTTCTGTGATTAAGCTCTTAGGTTGCATATCTGCTGATATTAAACACAGTGGCGTATGTCAAGGAAGAATACTAAATTCAGCTTTCTTCATTTATAAGAAAATTTATTCTCTAGAAGAAGGAAAGGCATGTTTGGAAGATGTGCATTTTCATGAAGGAGCAGAGATACCATTTGTAGTCTTAAGCAGTGTTATTAAAACTAAGAAACTTCTTTACAAGATAAATTTAGAAATACTTGTTTGCTGCTTTCATCAAATAAACTGCCGTTGCTATTTTCTTGTGCTGCTGTGGTGAAGACTGCCTCTTTCCTCTAAATTTGTTGTAAGTTGTTCTTGTAGTAGAGATCTGTAATAGTTTTGGTGACAGATAGTGTAGTTGTAGATCTAAAGAGAAGAGGTATGTCCCCTTTGCTTGTGAGTAGCTTCTGAAGATTTCTAATTCTGAGTTTAATTTCTCAAAAATATGTTTGCATAGTGAAGAGGCTTGTGGTTTGAATTATACTGAGGATGCATTTGACTACTCGCCATCCTTAGACTGAGAAAATTTGTTGGGGAGGGGAAAGTGTAAAAACCAATTATTCTTTACAGTCTCTTTAATAGAATCTTTCATTCTTCACTGTGTGAGTTTGTTTTGATACTTTATTGGTCATAACTTTACAAGCTGGTGTAGTGCAATGGTAGCTACTGTTACAGGGCAGCGAATTTTGCCTGTTTTGTTTCTCGGTGTTTCCATTTGGTGCTTCTTGCTGTTTTAAGGAGAATTCTAATAAAGATGATCTATATGAATGAAATAACTGTACTCAAGATTAGATTCTCATTGGGCTATCTGAGATTCCAGTTGCCAGATAAAGGGTTTTTTCCTAATTAGTTCTCCTGCATCAGAATCTTCTTTGTTTTGAGTAGTAATTCCATATAAAAAATGAAGCATGCATTTGGACAAGCTGTGTGATGAGAGCTTGACACTGTTCTGTAGATTAAGCAGGTGACTCTTCAACTGTCTGTGTCTTCTACCTGCTTTTGCATAGGTATGTGCTTTTTTAGGGTAGACTAGAGGAAAGCAGATCTTGTGTCTTCTCTTAATTTAAGTGATATACAATCATTGATTTCTGCCATGGCTGGCTTTAAAAAGTGCCAAGGCTTAGTGGTTAAGCATAATGTTTTAAAGTAATTTCTACAGAACAACATGAGGTTGTTCATGTGAAGCTTGACCTAATCCTTGCTTGACTTTTCTGAAAGCAAAGTTCTTAGTCATAGCTTCTCTTCCTCAAATTACTCTTAAAACTTGATATAAACCAAAGGTGTAGCTCTGCAAGGTAGTTTAGGGACAAAATCACCTTAAGGGTGGTTTAGCAGTTTGCTGCTGCCCATGTAAGTTAGCAAGTACGACTGTTTTGTGTGGCTGTGATCTAAGCAGGATTACTGAAATTACAACAATGGTTAAAAGAATACAAACTTTTTTTATCCACACCGCCATTGTGATTATTTAATTTTCAGTGTTCTCTGAATTGTTTTACCTGTGCAGTTGAGGGCAAAATGCAGGGATAGTAAGTTGTTTTGGACTCCAGGAAGGAAAACTTGAAGCTGGCTTCACCGTGTGTTTGCTCTGCTCTGTACTTGGCTAATCATGTTCTTAACCTAATTAGTGCTTCTTTCCATTATATGAGAAGAGTTTAGTTCATGTTGGCTGCAGATACAGAAGAATGGTGCATAAAAGCTGTTTTTCCACTTTGAGATTATTGAATATTGTTTATAAATGGCAAATAAAGGGTAGAAGCCACATCAGTATGGGGCTATCAGAAGTTTCAAGATCTTAGCTCTAACATTCCCGCAGCATCCACTATTTAAAATTTAATATTGATGCTGTAAACTTGGATTCTGTACAAGCCAGTACTTACACTAACTTCAGAAAATGTTCCATTTTGTCTTTTTTACTTGAATGTAAAAAAGACCCCAAAACCTAAACTTCTTGTGTGGGGAAGAAAGGGTTTTGTAAACCATAAATTTTGTTGATATGTTTTCACACTTTAATACAAACCTTGACTTTGAGCCCAGAGACATTTATGCTTTGTGTGTGGCCTATCCTGAACCTCTTGGAGAGAGACTTTATACTGAGACTAAAATTTTTTTGGAGAATCATGTACGCCATTTGCACAAGGTAACCTGTACAGTTACTGATGTCCATGTAGGTGTTCTTTGTCCTTCTTTTGACTGTTTGTAGGTTTTTATGAGACTAAATCACAGATGGCAGAGTTACAGAGGCACAGTACTTGCATATATGAAATATGGAACAACAATGTAGGCAGATACAGATATGTCGGTATGCAACACAAAATAAATAATTTTCTTTCTAAGCCAACAGTTATGGTTTATGCAATATATTCATTGGCTTGAAAAGCAGGTTCTTTTTTTTCTGTTGAATGCTTATAGTCAAACTAGTTTGAGGAACATCTTCACTTTGAAAATGTACTGTAGTTTGTCATTAGCCTTCTGTTTCAGCAGAAAAATATCTACTCCAGAGTCTTGGAAACTGATTGTATATACTCTGTTAAAAAAAAAACCAAAAGAAAACCTTCTGAAATATGTGGGAAATAACATAAATGCTTGGGAGGAGAGGGAATAATGGCTAATTATTTATTATGAGGAGAGGGAATAATGGCTAATTATTTATTATGACAAATAACAATATTGGTATATCTATATAGCTGTGAGTTAACTTCTGTTTCCTCAGCTAAGACAGCAAATTTAATCAGAATCATGATTCCTCATGTTTAATAGATCAGATAGATGAACGGTGCCTCCTTCTGTATCAGTAAAAAGAGAGGTAGATTTAAGTGAGATGCTTACCTGTCTTTAGTGTCTTTACAGGGGATAAAGCATTGCAAATTCTGGATAGTGCTGCTAAATGGCTTCCTGCTTAGGTACCTGAGTATTTGACAGGATAGGCTGGGTGTCTTAATGGGCAGTTCCACAGGTTACAGAGAGGATGGTTCTGACACTCTGATATACTAAATCAGTTCACTAAACTAGCAGAGAACTCTGCCAAATAAGTTCTTCCTCATTTATTTAGTGAGCTGAATGAGCTCACTTAGGATAATCAGGCAGGTGCCAGCACAGTAGAAGCTGTCGGAAGTAGCTGAAAGCATACATCCATTTTTGAAATAGGCTATCCACCACTCGCCTCTGAAATAACGTTGCAAAATCTTTGCAAAATGCATACTGCAGTGGAAAGCATTCTCAAATCTTTTTTGTCTACCAGTTTTCCTCTTTCATGATTTTTTTTACCTTTTTTTTTGATTTTTTGCATAGGCTTCTTTGCTGCTTGAGCCAGATTTTAAAATACAAACTCTAGAGAGAATTAAAGTTGAATTCCTAGGATCTCATCCCCCCCTCACAAATCATACTAATTAGTGTAAATTGTTGAATTTACATTGTTGAATTAGTGTAAATTCTCTGAAGTATGAATCTGTTTTGAGACATTCAGTAGCTTTTTAGATGATGATTTGCTTAAATTTCAAAATATTTGGGCCTAGATTTGAAAAACTTATATGTGTTTTACATTTATATGTATCTGTGCTTTGTTAAAATTGTTTTATTCTGTGATTCTTGGTAAGTATAAGGACTTGTCCATCCAGTAAGGCATAGTGGTTTTAAATGGTTATCGTTGGTCAATTCCTCCAGTGTGCAGTGCAAGTGGCTGTGTGAATATAAAACTGATCTGTGTCAGTGAGAGAATGGTTCTGTGAGTTATCCCACCAGTATGATGTGAGAATACGAACCAGGCTTATTCAAGTAGGTACTTCTGAAAAGATCAATAGAAAATAATACAGTAGAGAGATTGCTATTTTTAAATGCAAAATCAAGCAAGTCCAGATGTTGTAGCTGGCTTACCAAAACTTGGTAGTATTAAGGTGTGTTAGCTTTTTGGTCATTGCCACAATTCTGAATATGCAAATACTATTCCAAAATTATAATCCCATGATAACTTTCTAAGTATGTGTGCTATTTCCATACTAATTCTAGTGGGGGGGGTGTGCCTTCACAGAGAGTTCTGGAAGCTGAAGAACAAGTACTGGTTATGTATCACAGATACTGGGAAGAGTATAGCAAAGGGGCAGACTATATGGACTGTTTATACAGGTAAGCTTTGTAAAAGAGTTGTTAAACTTTTGAAATTATTAAAATTATCTGCAGCTTAAGTTGAAGAGTGTTGATTAAAGAGAGCAATAGATGAATATGCCTCAGGTCAATTTTGGAGAGAATATACTTATGGTAGCAGAACATGAGAAAGAAGGAATAATGCCTCAACAGGTAAGTATCCAAGATGGTTCCTAAAGTTCTTTCATTACTATTGTATTCTACTTGATGTTGCAGTGCTGAATGTGTTGGTGCTCATCAGCCCTGCAGCGTATAAGCTCATAATTCTAGGAGTTCTACAAGGATGGCGCTGGACTGCAGTGTGCGGTTGAACCAGCATTGTTTGATTCAAAGCTTTGCCACATACCTTGGCAAAACCACAGTTCTCCCTTCTAGTGGGGCCTTTCAGACAAGGTGATGTGCTCTTTATTTTCAGGTGAATGTTTGAGCTGCAGGGATTGGAGAGGGAGTGAAAACTTCTCCTTACTCCTTTTCTGAGAGCTTAAGAAACTAACAGTTTGTATACAAGCAATCCATTTTACTCTCTTCTCTTTTTTTCCAGTAGATTACAGCCAAATCTATAAATAACACAACTAAACCCTTTTATTTTTATAAGTCTGCTCTTTCCTGAGTTGTGAATGTATTTCATTGCTAATAATGGTAGCTTGAGCATAGAAAACTTACCCATTTCTGAGTTGCTAAAATTATAACTGTGTTGATATGGCTTTGGATTTACTAGGATTTGGATTTTAATCCCGCTGGGACTGTAGGTTGAACATTCTGATGTCTATTATGCATGTGATACCCAGTAGGTAAATATAATTTAAGAGGCACTTTCCATTGTACTTAATTGATGGTATGATGTGCAGATTACAAAGGATTTCAGGACCTTTACTAGTAAGTTAGGAGATGTATGTGTGATCTTGTAGACTCTATTAAATTTTCACTATCACACTGGGAACAGATGTGATGGAGTCTATCCTGAGCTTGCAAACTTTAGTTCCACAAAGTGTCTGACTTAACTGGAGAGTAGATAGAGGGAAAAACACGACAAGTATGTAATGTGTATACATCTCACTGATTGTGCTTCATGTGATGGTTTTTCTGAGAGCTTGTGTGCCTCTGGTCATAAACAAACAAATTAAAATGCTTCTCCCATGGTAGAACTTAATTTTTTGTTTTATTTTTAAACAAGTGAGGGCATTTTTTTCCCAAACAGATATTATGTACATAAACCAACCTGTACATTTACATAAGCTCATATTTCACACCAACTCGCCCATCCTAACTCTTTTTCCTGCTTTGTATATTGTGTTTTGGTCCCGAAAATGTACTTGTTAAGGGTGTTCTTTTAGAAGTATTTTCACCTCAAAGTTGTAACTTCATTGTTTGTGCTGAAATTCTGAATTTTGTCATATCTCTTAGAAGTCTCTAAAGGTATAACTTTGTGAAAGAATGATCTTTCTCTTCAATAATAAAACATACATTGTAATGGGAACTAGAAGACCCCACATGAGGACAAGAAATAATTCAGTGCTTGAGTAGTAGAATCGTAATGACTTTCATGCACTGGAAGCCCTTCATTAACTGAATGTCATTATGTCACTCTTTCATTTTTTGAGAGAATATTTTGGATGAAAATACTTGTGAATACCATAGGAAGATATTCTGCTTTTTATAAAGCAGTTGGAGTTCTTTTCTTACTTGCATGCCTGCTCTCAGAAAAGTACCATAATTTAGTTGACTCTCTTGTATCCCAGGTTCTAGTTTGTATAATTCTTCCAGCAATTAAATTAATGTCTACAGCTAGTAATTTGAAAGTTATTTTAAAATAGATTCCCTTAAAATTTAATTAGGCTTGCATCTCTGCTTCTAATCTGATAGGCAGTATTTGAAACAGTACTAAAATGTGAGACACTTTTGAGCAAAATTCGTAAAACGCAAGATCAATCACTTAATTGGCAAATGAGTTAAATCTTTTCTTTCTTCAGTGTTGATTTTGATTTGGTTTTTTTTCACCCACTCTCTTCAGTGCATTTTGGTAGGAAAACAAACCTGGATTCCATTTGAAAAGTAAAACCCCATATGTGCATGACTAAACCAAGGTGATAAAACTGATGGAATAAGGATCACTGAAAGAAACTTTTTCAATTGTTGTTTTTGTTAGTTCTGATGATAAAAATAATAGATAAAAACAATGCTGGACATTAGGCCTTACCAGTGTCTTGGTGCTGTAACTGGTGTCATAGGTACTTTTAAAAAATCTGGCCTGCATACTTTTATTTCAAATGATTGGAGGGTTTTCTTATCCAGCAAATTGAAATTAAGTCATTTAAAGAAGAAGAAAAAGAAAGAAGTATTACAATTATTCATAATAAAATCCTGAAAACTAAACACATATGGTGCAGCTTTTGCTTTGTTCCATTTTGTCTTTAGAATATTTGTAATAATACCAGCATATCAAGGTATAGCAATTTTTAGTTTTACATGCTACTCTTAGTTCTCTTTCTGTATGTATTGATGGAAGAGAGGGGGTGAGTGAGGGGAGTGTGGGGCTTTCCTTTCCAGCAAGTTTAATGAGAAAAAGCAGATTGGCTGCTTCCCCCATGTGCCACCAAGGAACATGCCTGCTTACTGCTGGTGTTCCAGCTGTTCCTGATGTCCTCACAGGTTTATATGACATGGAGGGCCTGTAGCCTTCTCGAGAGATCTGCATTTGCAGTCCATGGTTGGTATTGATGATAGCACTGGGGTTCACAGTACTCTCTTGGAGTCTGAAAGTAGCTCAGGCCACTGTACTCCAGTTTGTCATCACTGCACTATGACAAGTCTTCCTTCTTTGGACTCTGTGGTGTCCTAAATTCTTTCAAGTTCACAGGATTTCACAGTGTGTTTCTCCTTTGCTCCTTTGCATGGCTTTTGCCTTCATGCCGAGAGTGTTCAGACATCTCTAGTCTGGTGCAGCCTCTGAAGCCTGAATCTCTTAAAGTGCCTCAGTAATTTGGCTCTTTTCAGTGTCTGAAACTGGGAATATCAAAACTTCTGGTTAGGTCAGAAATTAAGAAAACATTCTCAGTTGCCTCATTTAAGCATTTCTAATATAAGAAATATTATAAGTGGAGTTATGAAATATATTAGAATTTTTTTCCCTGGTTGTCTGGGAAAGAAAAGGAGAATGGTTCACTTAAAAAATGTTGTAATATTTGATTTATGGAAATACTGGGAATCGAGAAGGATGGGTTAGCGGGTCTTGTACAGAATCCATTTTGTGTTCTTTAAAAAAAACTATGCATACACTAGTAAATACTGAATTTAAAAACAGCATTTATAGCATTTTTTCTTTATAACTGTTAATTAAAATAATTTCTGCAAAATCTGCTCTTTAAAATCTGTAATCTGGCTGTTAGCTAGTAACCATGACCTGACTAAGGGATCCTAGATAACAAAAGTTCGTGCTGTTAAAATTAGCAGTACTTCTGTGTGTGTCTGAGAGAAACACAGAAGAATAAATGGTACAGGTTGAAGAAAATACTTTTAACTTAAAAATATCTGATAGTAGGAGTGTTTTTCTATCATTAAAATAAGCTACTATCATTCTAATACTAATCTGTGAATTCAGCAGTTATTTTGCACATATATGTATGTATGAGTAACATAGCAGTGCATGTTGAAGGGTTGGATTCTTACACAAGTATATTGCTCACCAAGAAAATGCTGACAGTGTATGTCAGGCTCCTGTTTTATCTCTCAATTACTAACACTACTGTTTTAATGTGGTGTAAGTTCTTTTAAATTGAAGTCATTTGTATTGTAACATTTTTCTACAAATAGCAATGGCATTGGTTAAAGGAGATTCTATTTTGTGATGTGGAAGACATTCCACAATTCTGATTTTAATTTTAAAAGCCCAAACTTTTTGCCTGTTTTGATTAGAATATCTTTATTTCTACAGGTACCTCAACACACAGTTTATTAAGAAGAACAAACTGACTGAAGCTGATCTTCAGTATGGTTATGGAGGGGTGGATATGAATGAACCTTTGATGGAAATTGGAGAGGTAGGTATCTCTGAAAGTGGAATCAGATATAAACTGTATTCAGAAGTGCTACAAGTTCAGGTTTGTCCTTTGAAATTTTCATCCTTTTTTATGTCACAGAAATGTTGTGGAAGATGTAAGCACTGTCCCCTTCGTAAAATGAGATTACAGTTTTGGTGTAGAAAAACAGAGTGACCTGGCAGGGGAAAAAAGTGAATATGAAAACCACTGGAGAACTTGAGTTTAAAATGTGATAAAGGACCTCTTTGCAAACAAACTTTAGATTCTTAAGTGATGCTGCTATCTAGAAAACATGTTGAAGAAGCAGTGTCCTTTTGTTTTTGGAAGCCCTTGAAACATTACTTTTTAGGCTTCTATTTCTTGATGTGACAAAGTGTAAAAGCTTTTTTTGAGAACCTCAAGGCAGTAAAGTTAATATCTGTTCATGGCTGGTGTACGATTAGGTTTATGGCAGTCACTCCTTTGTCCTGAAAAGCAATGAAGACTTGAGTCCTACACTCATGTATTAATTTGCAGGACTGTTTTTGGTGAATTCATTGCTCCGTTTCTTGACATACAAGGCACTCAGCAAGTTTATCAAGTCTTTGTTTTGAAAGCATTTTCTCTTTCCTTATGGTTCTTGTAGGATTCTATGTTTTATTCTTTGGATTGTACAAGGGGCTTCGGCAAAAGTCAAAATACTTCAGTTGCTCATCACTTTAGAATGGAAGGAATTACCATTTATGCCTTTTTAGATGACTGAGATGATCTGGCCTTTACCTACCCAAGGCCAAACATGTTTATTTTAAATATAGTTCTCTTCAGTCTCAACACGAAGTTACAGAAATATTGCCCAGTGTTTTTAGAAGCTGAACTGCACTCTTTGTACTGAAGTCTGTCTCAACATCACTCTTCTGTGGTAATGAAACTTTGAGAGCTTTTCAGTAATCTTAAACAAGTACAGTCTTGCTTAATTCTTCCGAGGTGTGTAACAGAGAGTGGACATGGGTGTGAGAGATGTGTGGGCACAGTTTCAAACAGTTCTTCATCCCCACAAGTGCTCCAGACATTCGGTAATTGTTGTACTGGGAAGCATAGAGATGAGATCAGTTAATGAAAATAGTCTGCCAGTGCTTGCAGGAGATACTCTGTACGTTATGCATGCATGGTGAAGGAGACTGCTTTTCTGAGTTGAGGTCCTATCACTGATTTCAAACTCCTGTGTTTTCAATGGCTCTATGGAGCCCTGAGCTAGGAGGTGTTTAAGATGTGGCTTTTGGGTTTCTTTCCCCCAGAAATAGATTCTGGGAAATTGAGAAAACTGCCACGTTCACTATTGCCAGTCTAGTTGGAGAAGTAAGATCAGTCCTTATCCGCAAGAGGGAGAAACTGTCTTGAACTAATACATCAAGTTGCTGGATTGATCTGTCTATAGTTTATTTGACAAGAAAATTCCAATGGGCGACTTGAATCTGCTTCCCACTGGTAGCTCATATGTGAGAAGGACCATGCTAGAGACCACACTGCAGAAGAGATCTACCTGAGCTTGTTTCTCTTCACCTCATAATCACAAAAGGTGTCAGTTCTTTTCCATTTTTTTTTTCTCTCCCTTTCTTCTCTCTCTCCAGAGCTGGCTTCTTTAAGCTGGCTTCTTTCATTCTTTACTGGATGCATTCCTGTTGTCTTACAGAAACTTAACTGTTCTCCAGCTACTCTCGACAAGTCGGGACAGTGAAAATCACTCCTAAGACAACTTTGGTTTCAAAACATGATCTATCTTTGGATTTATAAGCAAACCTTTACCTCTCCTTTAACAGTTGTGCCAGGTTTACCTTCTGAACCCTGTATTGCAGCATGGGTGCTGAATAGCTGGGACAGCCAGAGCAAGTTCATTTGTCAGCTCTTTAAAAGGAAGATTTATTTCATGGAGTGGGTGTCAGATTTGTAGCTGATAGCTATGTGCCTGCTTTCAATTAAGACATACCTGATGGATAGTTCAATTTTTAAAGCTAATGACCTGTTAGTTGTGTCAAAGTTTTCTTAGAAGCAATATTCCCTCTGTCCTTACTGAACTTTGCAGTTTCATTTTCTCCCAGTCTACTACTTCCTGGCAGATGTTTTTGGGGGTTTCATATGTGTGATTATTCCCTATATATAAGGGATCATGTTATCCCTTTTGGGCTTTAAATCTGACTTTGACTCAAGTGTAAAAGCTCATTTGAACTAATGCAATTGTGTTTTTAAAAATGGTGTATGTTGGGAGCAACTACTTCACCCATAAGAATTTGACATATTTGAGTCCACTTGACTGATTCTTCTAATGAAATATTAGGTATAGGGTGGCCTATCCCTAATGTGAACGGATCTGAATTCCATTTGAAGCCAGATCTTAGCTTGCCAATGACCTTGCTTAAGCTGTAAAAATCTTTGTTTGGAGATGTTCTTTGTGTGCTGGATGAAAGGATTCTGTGTCTTTGGCTCTGACCTCTGACAAATTGGCCAAGAGAAATTCTCTTTTGTCAGGTGAGGCTTATTTTGCAATCATTGTTAGAAATACTGGTGTTTGTGCACATTCAGACATTAGGGTAGGAAGGTATGTTACTTACCTATTACTGTGCAGATGTTTTGTTTATGTTTACTGTCAAAACCTGCCCTTGTAACCAGCTTGCTTGGGGCCCTTATATGCATTTGAGAATACTTGATGGAGTGGAACCAAGGAATGAGTTCTATTAGATGTGTAGGAAGAATGTAGGCTGGAAAGCCTGCATTCAGGTACTGCCTGACTAGAGAAAGAAGAGGTTGTGTAACAACTGAATTTTTAAAATCCTGAATGGGGAATTGTGTCATCTTTGGTATTGTTCTGGGTTTGGTGTGGTGGTTTTCAGGGTTTTTTAAATGTACTTTTTATTGATATGAACTTGTGTTGTGTTCTGACAGCTAGCTCTTGATATGTGGAGAAAATTAATGATTGAGCCACTGCAGGCCATCCTTATTCGGATGCTCCTCCGAGAAATAAAAAAGTGAGTGCTTGATTGTTTCTTGCTTTAACATGATGTGGGGGTATTGCAGTTTTCTTTACTTTGAAAATCCGTGGACTATTATAGTCTTCTTTTATGTTTGGTTTTTTTAAGGTAACTTCTTATCTGATGACAATGGTCTATCAGCTTTTCTCGTTGTAGCTGTGTATTTGTGGCTTTCATGTGTAGAAAAAATCAATTAATTCCCTGTAACCTCAGAGTAGTGATCTTTTCTGTTTCAGCAACCCTTCTTATCAATGGGATAGGGGAAGAGTTAGAATAATTGTCCAGGCCCATGCCTTTTGCTGTTTTCACCCCCTGATGCTGACTGTCTTTAGCTTCTGTACTGTCAGTAAACTTAAGAACCAGGCCTTGGGCAAAGATTTGCCAAAGCCAGAGAAGCTATCTTGTTTTGCATGGAACTCAGAACAATTCTTGTTTATCTGCCAAAAAGACTGAGGTCTGGGGCTTCTGTTTTTCAGATCAGTACCTTCACTCAACATTTTTGATGTTTGACTTGAATGAAATGAAGATAATTATTTTTTGCAGTTTGAGGGAAAGTTATTTTATTTCTGAATACTGTTTTTGACTTCTAAACAAAGCCAAAGGACTTGGGACTTCTATTTAAAATTTTTGTTTAACTTCTAAAGGATCTTCTTATTATGAATAAACAGAAATTTTGAGATCTACTACAGATCTTGTGTGTAGTTCCATCAGTTTCCACACTTCTACCACTATTTAGGGTAACTCTGGAGTTGCCTAATGACTGGGGTTTTTTTTTAAGTGATTACTCAGGTGACCAGACTAGTGTAGGTAAACTGAGGAGTGAGGTAATTTGGCAGATTGAGGTTGAACATGCAGTTGGTCAGAAAAAAATTTGTAAGGCATTGAAAACCTAATTTTAATATTTTATTTGTATTTTTCATTCCTGAATGAAATATTTGACAGCAAAGTAACTGATACGATGTCTCTCTTGGATGGCATTTCTGAAGCCAGGAAGTATTTATTTGTTTCTGGTTGTTGAATCATGGTTCCTTTGTAACTATGACTGATACTGCTTTATCCATTTTTACTCTAACAATTTATTTTTACTAAATGGAGATGCCCTAATTCATGGTGAAGAAAATTCTCCTTTGGTACATCAAGCATAGTGATGCTGAAGACTTGTCTTAGTTATTGTATGTATTTCACTGGTGGGTGGGAGTGGAAATGTGTGTGAAAACCTTTTTCAGCAGACATCTCATGCCCCTAAAAGTAAGGGTTTGTATTTAGCTTGAGGCTGACTGCAGACCTCCCAAGGATGTTGAGATCAAGGCTGTCCGTGGCTTCGGAGGCATTAGCTTTTGAGACTGTAACAAGTTGACATTATTTGTTACTCAACTGTTTGGAAACTTTAAAGTAAAAATTCAGTCATCGTCTCTAGTGGTTGGATGTGGATTTTTTTCCCCATTTTTTATTGAGGAGTCTTTTGCGTGGTCTCAGAGATGTTAATTCAGTTCTGCTTCTCAAAATATACATCTAAAAATTCATATTAAATTTCTTCTAGCCACTTTGTGATCTGCATATCTTTTCATGAATTACGTAAGAGAGAGCTACTTCATTTAGCTGTTTTTTTCCTGCTATCATCAAATGTAGGGCTGGAGGATGGCCTTTGCATGTAACAGTAGGCTTGTTGCTGTTCTTTGCTGTAATTTCAGTGATCAATACAGCTTTTAAGAGGCAGTTTTAAAGACTCTGCTGCAAGCAACTATTAAATGTCTTTTGGCATTGAGTTCAGTAATTCAGAGATTAAACAAGGTCTTTGAAAAATGGGTATCCATAAGATATATCTGTCAGATGTGCAAGAATATGCCTGGAAATAATATAACCTAAAAATTTTAATAAAATTACTAATACATGTATATGCTTAAAAACTCCTCTATTCTATGCCTTCCTCATAGTACTTGTGTGTGCAAGGTTCAGTTTATTACAAAGCTTTAAAAAAAATTAAATTTATGTAGATGGGACAGTTGAACTACTTCTAGGCAGGAAGTTTGTGTAGCATGCAACAATATGTGGAGTTGATAACCAGCACTGTAGTCAACTGGTTGCATATAAAAATGGCTTTCTTACTATACTGGAAAAGGTAGGGAACCAGAGCCACAAATTCTTCTTTCAAATGTTACTTTAACAATGTATTTAACTGGATTTTTAAAAAGGCTTCTGACTAAAGTCTTGAGCACACCGACTATTTAGAAGCTATAAGCTTGTGCAATACATTATACATTAACATTGACAAACTTTTTTTGGTACATAAAAGTAAAGAAATGCAAGTAGTGGCATGTGGCTCAGCTGAACAAGATGGCTAAACTGATCTAAGAGTTTACTGACACCAAAAAGGAGCAGGCTGTGCTCTACTGCCTTTCATGTGCTGAATTTGGTGCTCACCTAGCTCAGCTGCTAATGTGAGAGAAAACCATCTTGACTAATGTTTCTCCAGATTGGCACAATGAGTCAATTCAGCAAAGCATTAGATGAATGCCAGAGCAATGCAAGAGAGATGGAGGCCTGTTACTGAGCAAAAGGGAGCAGGATTAGCCCCCTTGAACAGCAGAAAAATCTTAAATCGCTTAAGCTTGTCTTGTCTGACTGCACTCCTAATATAGAGTTCTGAGTATAACACTTTCTTCCCCCTCCCTCTAGCCCAAGCACTCCTCCTACAAGGCAAGCTGAATATCAACTTAAGCATTTTTGTTTCAACACAACAGGAAGCCGACAAGATCTTGAATTGTGAGAAAATTCATCTATGAAATTCTTAAACAGAAATAATTTGGAAATTACTCAGGTGCTATCTCATGACAGTGTGATTAGTACAGACTAACCGAGAGAGGCTTCTCTACTAAATATAACTAACACCTTCTAACTAACTGAACCTGTTCCTGTCTAAGCTGATATATTAGCTATACCATTTGTTTGAAGTTAAAGCTACTGGAAGCTAACTTTTCAAAAAATGTTCAGGACAGGCTCATTTAGTTCACAGTGAATTCTGTAGGTAATTGGCCTTGCAAGACTCTTGGTCTGACACAGCAGAGCACTTCTTTTGAATGATGGAATCTTCTTTTAATGAATCTGGTATTTATTATTGTACCTGAAATTTTAGAGATGTTCTTTTGGACTGTAGTAATACACTGTACAATACATGTTGAACATCCACTGCTAGCTTGAGCCTTAAGATGGGAACAAGATGGCGTTAATATAAATCAACACAACTTTCTTGTGCATGTGTTTTGTAGCTTTCTCCATTTCTTTTGAGAAAAGAAACTTGTCATCACCTGAATTAGTGGAACTTGTGTTTCTAACACTTTATCTTTTTATCCAGATTCCTTTCCAAATATCATCATACCCTTTCATCCAAGATACTCTGTGACATCCCTGCTTCAACCTGTGTTGCTGTTGCTCTGTGACTTTATGCATCTGTATTGCTTGCTGTCTGCTGCCAAGAAGGAAAATAAACATTTCATAGACTTCTGCCTTTGCAGAATCACCAATTCCATTTTAGTGTGGCAGTTGCTCTTACTACTACAACTTCTGTGAAAGTTGTTCTTAAAACTTCTGTCGAATATTGTCAAAAGTAGTCATTTGCACTACAAATTCCTGGGAGCAGAGTGCCATTGATCTAAATAAAAACCTGAAGTGGCTGCCAGAGCAGGCAAGGCCTGTTCTGTGCTGGGTTTTTCATTTATCACCTTTGTGCCACCTGACCTCTGCCTCAAAAGCTTGTTTCCTTTCTCTTCTGTGGCGCGTATCTCCGGTACCTATACAGCTTTTTCCTAATGTACATTGTCCTTTGAGTCCCCTGGGTCTGGCCATTGCTGCCCCTTCCCCTCCCACATGTGTATGGGCTAAGGCCTGAAGTGGCCTGTGAATCGAGCGGAGGGAAGCTGGGACTTGAGCTGTTCCTCCAGTAATGCTGCTTGTGTTTGTGTACCTGGTCCAGGGTCCTTTCCAGGTCCAGAGCCCTGCATGTGAGAGCTGGGCTCGGCTGTCTCTTGCCAGAGCCCTGCTTTGTAATATGCTCATATGCTTTTAGTTCTGTGGCCTCCTACACTCCATGGCATAGCGCTGTATTCACAGGCTGCATGCATCCTGCAGCTCTCCATACTCCTGGGCCCCTCTGGGGTAGAGTTGCAGGCTCGGGGCAGATGTTTCACTTTTCCCTTCTATAATTGTGCTGCTGCCTCTGCCATCATAAACCAGACCAGCAGAGGGATGTTGGCAAGGATTCAGGGCGTGTGATTACATGTACCCAAACAGGGGTTTATTCCATTGGTTCAGCTCCCACCACCAGAGGAAATCATCTGGTTCCCTGGGTGAAAAAATCAGACCATCCCTGATGGAACCCATCAGTTCTGTTCATTTATAATGGGTATTAAAGCTGCATAAACCATACAGTGACTGCTCATAATCTGTTAAGAGAGCTAATTCTTTACGCCCATCATAAAACTTAAGTTTTCAGATCTGAGAAAACAGTAGTGTTTGAAAGCAATATCCATAATTAACAGTGTTAAGAATAGATGAAGATGGTCTGGCATGCATAACACAATGACTGCTGGTGTGGCTGTCCTGGTAAACTTCCACAGCTCATGGGCATCCTCTGGAGTTTTTCCTGATTACAAACCAAAATAAATGACTTCAGCAAAATTACTTCTCTCCCATTTCACCCCAGCCTAGATGGATATATGGCAATGTTTGTGTTTGGTGCTTAATCATAAATATACTTCTGTAAATCGTATTTTGCTCCCATTTAACACCTTAGGAATTAGGGAATATTTTTTTACTTTGTTGTAAAGTGCATATGAAAAGTGGTCTGTTTTTAGAACTTTTCATGTCTTAAGAGGAAGTCTCTGCTGTTTTGAGTGTCGGTCTGTGATTTCCAGTCTTTGCAAAGGACTGAACACTAATGTTTTTAGCATGCAAAACACTTGTTTTAATTACTTCTATTTTCAACTGAATGAAATTAAAGATAACATTTTCTTCTACTCCTTCATTTGAAGCTAAGAACTTGACTGGAAGATGTAATGTTTTGCTTTTCTGATGTATGATTAAATATTGTGACAATGGGCCAGGTGTGTTATTTGTTCCACTTGAAATGTACATGTTGAATAGTAGATATTCAGAAAAGAAAATAGCATGCTTCTTGTTGTGATGCTGGTAAAAATGATGGATTTTTTTGAAGGGGCAAGAGTGTGAAGGTAGTCTATATAATAAAGGCTAAAAATACAAGATGGAACTTACAGTAGCTCTTAAACTACTTGCTTAGAATATGTAATTTGGAATACTTATATCCTTAGCAAACACTTGGAAATTTCATGACCTTTAAATGCTTTTGAACAGTTTTGAATTATTATCTCAACAATTTAAATGTATATGAGAGAAGTGCATTTTTTATTTTAAGATTAATCTTATTCAATTTTGCCAATTTAAGCAGAGAAGTTTACTGGAAAATGTTTTAATCCAATTTCTTTTTCATTTGGCTGTAGATGAGTTACACCAGATGCCTGCATTCTCATAAATGTTTGCTTTGCCTGTTTCAGTGATCGCTGTGGAGAAGACCCAAACCAGAAAGTAATCCATGGGGTTATTAACTCCTTTGTTCATGTTGAACAGTATAAGAAAAAATTCCCCCTAAAGGTAGATGCACATTTCTGGTTATGTATTTTAAATTTTGAATGTCAGTCTAGTACATGCATTATTTTTCCTTTAAAAAAAATTCTCTCTTATAGTTTTATCAGGAAATTTTTGAGTGTCCTTTTCTGAATGAAACAGGGGAGTATTATAAACAAGAAGCTTCAAACTTATTGCAAGAGTCAAATTGCTCGCAGTACATGGAGAAGGTAAGAGATTCTTCAATACACGTGCAATAATTAAAATCATTTTACTGATGATACGTGTTGTCCTTTACAGTTCTCATAGTTGTTCTTTGTATAATGCTTTCATGCAATTGAAATGACACTTTTTAGTGATATGGTTAATCTGAACATAAACTGCAAACCTTGCTATGGATGGACAGTCAGTATCAAAGTATTTCATAATAAATGATGAATCAGTGTCTTGAAAAGTAAAAAAAAAAAAAAGAAAAAAGACAAAAATTAAAACACACATCAAGTTGATCAGAATTACTTCCTCACTTCCGTATTTTCTTTTAGTTTGGAGTAGGGTAACAGAGTTCTAGCATTATGTGGTTAGAGAAGACTCTAACAACCTTTGTTGTTGCAAAGCATTATTAAAAATTGCATAGGTGGATTTTCTTTCATTTTGCTTTGTGGTGTATGAAGTTATGTTGTGGTTGAATTATTTGTCATTCTTATACCTTGTTTGAGAAAACAAAGATTGGTACAACACTAGGAGTCAGTTCTTGGTCCTGTACTGTCCACACTAGCAAGGTAGAAGAGTTGAGAAGAGGGCTGTGAAATTGCTTTTAAGCTAATGGTTGCACACTTGTGGTGTAATTCAGGGACAGGCTAAGACTTAAACAAAACCGAAAGCAATTTTGCCTATCATTAGCAGTCTGCAACTGGATTACTCTCCCTAGACTCCCCTCATATTCACAGGATGTAAGTGCTTTTATGGCAGTATTCATATGACTTACCTTATGATAAAGCCTATTTCCTTCATTGAGTTATAAAAAGAATTCTTATTAGTAGCTCAGATGTACTCCTGTACCTATTGAGCAGATGCTTATGCACAAGCAGATAGATTTGGAACAGTAAAGTGATTCTTAGAGTTCTTTTTTTATTAGGTATTGTGGTAAAACTGTCTCAGAAGTAATAAGAAGTATGATAAGAGAAATTGGGAAGGACTGGTCACAAAGTTAAAGGGAACAAGAAATTCTGAGATGAGAACTATGGAATCCTGTTAGACATCTAATAATGACAGAGCTTAGTACTCGGACTAGATTATATTCATTGAGAAATAGCCTGATTCAGAAGAACAATTTAATTTTTCAGCATCCTGCACAAGATCTTTTGTAACTTTATTTCTTATTCTTGTGTCTCATTCTCCGTACATACACTGGTTGTATATTCTGGTTCTATATTGGTTGACAGTGTTTCTTCAGCTCGCAGTTTAAACTCTTGTCTGCAGGTTTTAGGTAGATTAAAAGATGAAGAAATGCGATGTCGGAAGTACTTGCATCCCAGTTCGTATGTCAAAGTGAGTCATGAATGCCAACAGAGGATGGTAGCTGATCACTTGCAGTTTCTACATGCAGAATGTCACAATATTATCAGACAAGAGAAAAGAAATGGTAAGTCTCATCGGTCACAAAAAGAGTGAAATGGGCTTTGTTTTATTCATTTTGCATTGCAATTTCCTGTCTTTTTTCAATTACCTTCTGTGCACGTAAGCATTTTCAACTAATGTTACTTATCTAGAAATCCCCATTGAAGCCTGGATGACATTTTTCTTTTGTCATGTAATTCATTTTTATTCTTCCAAGTATATAGTCAAAACCTTCTTTTTACTGTTAACAGCCCTTCTTTCAGCTAATGCTCTTTCTCTTTCCTTGTCTTAGTCAGCCTAAAAACACACTGAAGTCCTGTGTCCTGTAGAATTGATCATATTTTATGCTTGTGTTTTCATTTGTAAGCCAATGGCTCTGTCTTTACAGATTTCTTCATCATCACTTAACAGGTCAGGCTTACAAAATATTTTGGCTTCTTTTCATAGCCATTTTTTATGGTCCTGAGTCTTCTGTGACCTCTCATCCCAAATCCTTTTTACAGAAGGAGATGCTCTTATAGTTATATTCCCTGCCTGACTAAAAAAACCATGCTTCCTGATGACTACATGGCTCTTACCCTTGAAAGAATGCTTAGTCTTGCATGGAAGATGGTATCTTATGTGAAACAAATTATTTTTCACAGTCAAACTCAAATTGTATCTAGTAATAGTGTGTTCTGTTTCCAGGGAATTTTTCAAGTTTGACCAGAGCTTGGATCTGTTTTGTTTGGTTTCTTTTTTTGGGCTGTGAGGAGGCGAAATATAATAAAAATAGCAGTTGCTTGTTTAGAGCTTTTCTAACCTGAGAGAAATTTCAAGCTACCACTGGAGGCAAACAAAAAGTGAAGAAGATACCTAAACTGATTTTATTCAGCTACTGCTAAGGGAGATATAGGGAGGCCAAGGTTTAAAATAAACTGGCACACTATTTCTCCACACTAGTCCACCTCTCTTCTTGGAGTCTCTCCTAAAGAAGCAGTACTGGAAGAGTGAGGAAGTCACAATGGAAGACTCAGTAAATACTGATAATAGCCCTACTCTTTCATTTTTTTCTTTTGTCAGTGATCCAGTGTATGTTAATTTTTTCTTTCAAAACATTTGATCTCGTCTCAGTCTTTTAAAAGTTCTGTGTGAAATTATGATACTGTATTAAGTGTTAATTTTTAGTGTTTCTAAGCGTACTCTATAAAAATGTATCTCTGTTACAGACATGGCAAATATGTATACTCTACTTCGTGCTGTGTCAAGTGGTTTACCTCATATGATTCAGGAACTACAAAACCATATCTATGATGAGGGCCTTAGAGCAACCAGCAATCTTTCTCAGGAAAACGTGAGTTTAAACAGGCAGCTGAAATGACTATTTGATTAACATTCTTGATTAAGTGTTTGCCCTTTTCCTGTTAGTCTATCCTGGTTTTTTTCCTTTAATTTTGCCTATATAAAATTGGTTTGGAACATGATAGATAAATTATAACTTCTCATCAGCATGGTTAGCTGTGCCACACTTACCTGTTCTGAGAGTTGATTGTTGTAATTGTTGTGATCTAACCAGAAACTACTGCAGCTAGATATTTGTCATTGTTTGCTTAATACTGTCAGGGCAAGAAGGTCCTTCTGTTCCGTGTATGTATTTTTTTCCTGAATTTCTCTTAAGCCAGTGGCATTTGCTGTTCTGGTATGTTAGGAACCAGTGATTCCATTTTGTAAAGACTTGATATCCTGTCGTGATTTCAGTGTGGTGGTTTTCATAATGGCTTTGTAGTCTCATATTGTCATTTCTGAAAATTACTGAAAATATTATATCTTATTTATTTTCCTAAAGTGTGTTAAACTTTTTTCAGTTCATGTCTATTTAAATTACTCAATTCCATTTTTGTTTCTCCAGCATTGCTGTTCAGAGACAAACAACAAGCTTTCATTTGACATTGTATTTGTGCATGTGTACATCTTGCTGTCTCGATCTGTGCTCGCTTTAGAATGCTGACTTTAGCCATCCAGTGTTTCTGTCTATAATAATACATAAACACAAGCTGTTGTACATTCACTCTTACTGACTGCACAGGAATGCTTACTGTTCTGTGACTCCTCTGTGCTTACTGAAAAGGGACTGAAGTCTTTAGTAGTGTAGTTTGCTTTCAAATTATTTTTAGGTTTATTGAAATTACTCTTTCAAACTAGTGGTTTCTACGCAGGGAAATAAATACAGACCCATGAGGGTGATGACAATTCACAACCTTATGTAGATAATTTGAAAGTGTGAAATACTTGTTCTATTGTATAAATTACGTGCTTTAAAACATTTTTAATGTGTGACCTGAGAATGCACTTGGGGAGGGAGTCATGCCGCAGAGCCAGTGCCTTGCATGCTGTTGCACTTGTGCCTTTCAGCTTGTCTATGTAGGGACCCCTCCAGCTCATGTCAGTCGTTTCTATACAGAATGTGATGCTGGAATGTAGTGCACGAAATTCAGTTGGTAACTGTCCAGTGTAGGAAAATGCAAAGGGATTGTCCAGATTTTCTGTCTCTGAAGTCACTGTGTAGAAGCAACAGTTTATTATATCAGTTGCTTGATTGCTGTATTTATGTTAGCATTAATGATTTTTGAAAAGGCTATTAAAGGATTTTAGGGCATGTTGGGAAAAATTAGATGGCGTGAGAGCAGTATAGACTCAAATCTAGGTTGGATAGCAGGACTGTAAATGTAGCCTAGACTTTTTATTTCCAAAATGTGCTCTAACACTGTAGTGTGAGAGTTAACAGCAATGCAGAATCTATCCTCTCAAAACTCACTGTAGTATTAACTTTTATAAAAAAGAACAACTAGGAAAAAATCTACAACTAATGTAGATATGTTTGTGTTAGCTACTACTACTTTTTTCACTAACTGGCTTTCTGTTCTATCTACCTTCTTTAGATGCCAACTCAGTTTGTGGAGTCAGTTTTGGAAGTACATAGTAAATTTGTTCAACTCATCAACACTGTTTTGAATGGTGATCAACACTTTATGAGTGCCCTTGATAAGGTAACTTTTACTTAAGTAACCAAAGCAGTGGAAAACAAAATCCAGGACACTGTTTCAGGCTCACCAAAATTCTTTGAGACATCACATGTTCAAAGATAGTTCATATCCAGTTTTTCTAGTTTAGAAATGCAATGGAACAAAAGACAATCTGATGCTAGGAGAAAAGATGTATACAAAGGAAACCACTTTATGCTTAAACTTTTTCTGAAAGAAAGACCTTTATTTTTCTTTTCATCATATTTTGAAACAAAAATGGTGCTGATCCGTTTAGTGTAAGTATAAGTGAAGATAATAAATAGACAACTGGTGGGGTTTGGGAGGTTTGGTAATTTTTATATGCATTTGAACTTGAGTTTGCTTGCTGAGATAAGGTTTATCTCTGAATGCTCATAGAATCTTTGTTTAGATTTTTTAAGTTGACTACAAAGAATACCTGGAAACTTACTTCAATCACTGTCACAATAGGTAACTTTTTCCAGGAGAGAGCTACACTTGAATTTAAATTATATAGGGAAAGAGGCTTGCTGCTCTTTAATTTGAAATGCATAGCCATGCAGGTATTCAAGATAACAGTTCTAATTATCATAAATTTTAATAATAATCATTATTAATTATAAATAATAAATAGCTTTCCTTTCTATAATTTCCTGTCACAGGATGCATGCATATAGTTCATTGCTCTTTTGTGCTGTTTACAGTAGTTGCAGTTTGTAGTTAGGGTCAGAGTCTAAGCTTTGATGATTTTCAGCTAAGGTTAATCTGAAAAGGCATAACGGAGAAGGTGACAGTGATAGTACCAACAGTAGTTACCCATCTGTATTTGTGACATTGATAAAATAATTATTTAGCATTTTAAAACAAATACTTATTTCAATACCAAATACATTTCTCTCTCCATTGCAATTAATGTCATGTACCAGAAGGTGGAGTAACACAAGACTGAGAACTTCATTTGTTGGCGCGTGGGCAACTTACTTTTTATTAAATACATCAGTTCTTCACTTCAGTGATCTTTCTTACAATAAATACTTAAAATATTAATCTGCTGTTAATTTTTCATGGTGGATATCAAAACTGCTATTGCTGCCTCCAGTATTATTGCAAAAGAGTGCTCCAAGCTTTAAAGAGTTTCCTGCTTCTTCTCAAGTCATGCATTCTTTTCTCACAGGAATTCTAGGGACCTATTATCAAATTTTGTAATGTTGAGGTATTGTACAGAAGAGTTCCTTGTCAGTTTGTCTTTATAATAATAACAACAATATTTTCCTTTTACAGAGGAACTATAATTCCTAGGAACTATGATCACGCAGTATTTTTGGTTCACTCTTAGTTTACAGTGTTAACTTAAATGTGACGTAGTTTAGAAACTCGATAATTCTGATAATATTTTTTTCATTTCTAAGCTGCCATTATCTCTTTCCTTTTTAATCGTATTCAACTTTTCTTCAGCCACCATATTGTTTGTGCTCTACTGCTTCAAATTTCCACTTTCAACAATGTATTTTTCTCCTCTTCAGTGTATGAAAAAATCCCACAACCAAGAGCACTTTCATTTCTTACTGTTATGAACACACCATATAAGTTTTTCAGCTTAACATACATGCTGCTGATGTGCTGCTGCTCAAATCTACTTTATCTGCACTTATTCCTAAGTTTCTTTCCATCCGTTCTTTTGGACCATAATATTACTGTATATCTAAATCTTCATACTTAAGTGAAGTTTCTAATCACAACTTAATTTGTTCTTCTGTTTTCTGTAATTAATTTTTCTTCCTCTACTCTTTCACTTTTACTTAACTCTCAACTTAAAAATGTTTAACAACCAAATCCTCGCAGAACAGTAATTTAAATCTTTTTGTTAATTGTTTCTTTTTTGATCCCCTTTTGTGTAGTTCAGTTTTATAGGATCTCAGATGGTCTTTGCCCTGAGCATTTTCTCGATTTTTTTTCAAATTTCATTTAAAAAAAGGTTTAAGTCATTGACAATTTTTCTCTTTGCTGCATGTTCCTGTGTAGGCTTTGACATCAGTAGTCAACTATCGGGAGCCCAAGTCGATCTGCAAAGCACCTGAGTTGGTAAGTGATACACACAGAAAATGATAATTCTTGTATATAACCAACAAATTAATTGCCATAGGGTCCTTCCCATGCATATCACACTGGGTCACATTCAGGTGTGTATTTCAGTAGTAACAGCTTAAGCTGCGCACACATTTTGTGAGTGTACAAAATTGCTATGATTCTAATTTTTGATGTAGACTGTATTTTCTGTGGATGTGAATGTATAGTTTGCCCACGAATACAGCCCTTGTACAGAATGTGAGACTGTAGACTGTGACTTATTTTGTGTTCGAACTATTGTAGAAGTTTGCAAATACCTTGGCATGCCTTTGTTCTCAAGCTTGGCAAGTAGGTTTGGGTTTGATTTTTCTTTTTCTAATTTGAGCTGGCCAAATACTGTGACAACTTGTTAAAGAAATCAGCAAAAGGAATGACAGAGAATGAAGTTGAAGACAAGCTGACAAGTTTCATTACTGTTTTCAAATACATTGATGACAAAGATGTATTCCAAAAGGTAACTTTATATATTCAGTAAAGGTTAAAATGTTACATTTAAAGCATGGTTGAAGAATGTGGTTGTGCTTCATAAAATCCTCATCTCTGTTTTTTTTTAATGCAGTTCTATGCCAGAATGTTGGCAAAAAGATTAATTCATGGTTTGTCTATGTCTATGGATTCTGAAGAAGCAATGATAAATAAACTAAAGGTAAGGTAATATTCTTCTAACGCAGAATGAACAAATGTAGGAGTATGTAGTGTTGAGAGGGAGCAGCAGAGGGTGCCAGAGGTATCTTAGCAATTGGTAAATCTGTTTCCAATAGCTGAAAGGAAAAACTAGTTTTTTGGTAGTCTGTGAAAGATAAAAGTCTGAGTATCTCCTAGGCATTTGAGGTTTTTATGAGGTTTTGGGTAGTTTTATTAGCTGTGTTCAAATAATTCATATTAACATCATAAAACTACCAAGGACTTTCATAAACATGTCTTTCAATTTTATAAAGCAATATCGTTCACATAGGTCAATGTATATAAAATGAAACTAAGATAAACATGATGATTTTGTTTTACAGTGTTTGTTTTTTATTGAAACTAGTGTTTTCTGTAAATATGACGACACTTCTGCTGACTAGATTTTCATATTGTATTAGTGAGGGAACATAATTTATACAATGAGTACTGTTTTGACTCTGAAACCTGTTAAAATATTTCTTCACAGCAAGCCTGTGGTTATGAATTTACCAGCAAGCTCCATCGAATGTATACAGACATGAGTGTTAGTGCTGATCTCAACAATAAATTCAACAACTTTATCAAAAACCAGGACACAGTCATTGATTTGGGAATTAGTTTTCAGATATATGTTCTACAGGTACTAATGTATGTTTATTACTGCTGAGTTATTTGTACTTATTTTTGATGTTTTGATAACAAGTGTACAGTTTTTCTAATTATGAATACTTCTTTATATGGAAACTGATGGCATGTGATTGCTGTGAAAATGCTTACTCTCCTAGTGTTTCATTGTAAAATTAACCCACTAGGTCCCTAAACAATAGGGATATAAAATGTCAGTCTCAATTAATTCCTCAGTGGGGTATGCAGAAGGTGCAGTAAAAAATGATCAGTAAAACTTCCAGAGTCAATTGATTGTCTTATGAAATAATGTACACTATACATCCATTTAAGAGTGTTATTTTTTTCTTGATACATATGTTGTATAAAAATGTAATTGTTTTTTTTTTTCCAATACTTTTAGGCTGGTGCATGGCCTCTAACTCAGGCTCCTTCTTCTACATTTGCAATTCCTCAGGAACTGGAAAAAAGTGTACAGATGGTAGGTTAGTAGGAGGCTTCCTGTAAACATGTGGAAAATGTATAATAACTCCCAATGAAAGATCATTGTTCTAACAGAGAAAAACTCGAGCTTCTTTATTTTGATTGTAAATCATGACTGTCGTGTTTCCAGTCCGTATGAAATGTGGAAGGGTTGCCCAAATACTTTACTGAATTTTTGTATGTATTTGCATAGCTTTTTCACATCTCTCTTCTACACTTTGTGATTCCTGAGAGAGATGCTAATAAATAAGATCAAATGAACTAGGTTGGTTCTTAGCTTCAAATCCAACTCCTAATATTTAGATAGAAGAAGATTCTGTTTGTAATATTAAATCTGAACGGTCTTAATAGGAGATTAAGATGCAAATACAGGTTTCTTGTTCCCTGTTTCATAGAAGCTGTTCTAAGTCATGGTTTGTGCAAACTTCTTTAAAGCTAATTTTTTGACTCAAAGCAGTAAAAATTTTACTTTAGCCAAATATTTTGTTCTTATGTAATTATTTCTGCTTTGTAGAGGTGGAGTATTTTGTTGCTTTTGATTATATTGTTTTATTCTAAATGTTACTTGTACAATGTTTGTTAAAATACAAAATATTTGTGTTGAGCTTTGCTAAGGTGTATTTAATGGTGAAGTACAATTTAGGCAATACAAATTTTGTATTATTGGACATAAGAAGAGGGGGGAGTCTTTGAAAATTGTCTGACAATGCCTTTATTTACTGTCCAATTTGATCATTGGACCCATGGAGAGAGTTCTCTTAAAATTCTGGCAAGGATTGAGAAAGAAAGAAGAAATTTTTTTGCAATTGCACTCCAAAATACGTGGGTACCTCTGTAACTGGGCCACCTGTTCAGCAGCTTTTTCTGAGAATCCTGGAGCTTCCTGTAAATGTATATTTATCTGAGTAGTGTACAAATACTGGTTTTCATACTGTGCAAGCTTGTGGGTGGAGAAACACTAATTCTTAAAGAGGTCAAAAGTCCTGTTTTTATATTTTCCTCCAATGTGAATCAGAGTTGCCAGACCAAATCAGAATAAGCCAAATTTGTGTGTGTACACAGTGTTGGCATTGTGGGGTTTAGGGAGTTTGATCCCATTTTAGGGAAAGATTCTTTGAATCTGCTTAAGTTTTTCTCATTACCAGAGGTAGGCCTTAAATTAGGATTCAGTCATCACTTACCTTCTAAAGGAAAATGCTGTCATGAGTTGATCTGCAATGTTTGTATGCGGTGTGATGGACATAAAACCAGTATTTCTTCATTAGGGTGGCAGGATGGTGATAAACTATTGTGAGTAGTTATATGTGTGACTAATTGATGTTCATTTTGTTTTGCAGTTTGAATTATTTTACAGTCAGCATTTTAGTGGAAGGAAGCTTACTTGGTTACATTATCTTTGTACAGGTAAAAATAAGTGCTTTGCTAAACTTATGATCTGACAGTTACTTGCTAAAAGTAACTAACATTGCTAAAATGGCAAAAGACTGGGGAGTTGGAACATTATCTTGTATATAAAGTGAACAGACATATGTTGTGTTATAAATTAATTTAATATTTACTACTCAGAGTTTCCAAAATCTGTTTTGTAAACTTACATACCTGTGATTTATTAAATCCAAGTAAAACTAGAGTTGTATGTTCTTAACTGCAAAAAGCCACTGCAGAACTGCTGAGTTATTAACAATTGCCCTGGAATTGTTTCTATAGTATAGATGTCCCCTATATAAATATTAAATAATTTTAGGAATGCATATTATACTATGTTACTCAGGTATGTAAGTATCTACATTAATACATATTTATATTTACTGTAAAGGAATATATGTTGAAAACACCTTAGGAGATATATATTAAATTAGTTTATTTTAGTAAGTGTCAGTCAATCATGTTTTATTTTAAGTGCTTTCAGTATCAGGCTTTAACAACTGAGCACTGCAACATATCACATGGAGGTGAAAACCATACTAGTATACAACAATGTAATATAATGACAATCTTGTTCTGATAACAGAAGGTTGCTGTTAACTCATGCTCACCTTCACACAGAAAATCTAAATCTGCTTTCAGGCAGATTTCTTCAGTGCTTTTTGTTTTTCATGGGAATTTAAAGAATGTAAGAATATGAAAAATTTTTAATGGGCAAGTGTTTTACTTTGTTTTTAAATCTTTCCTTTAAACAACTTTCCTGTTAATCACTATTCTGAAATTCTGTGTAAGCTATTAATGGAAGTTTGTGCATTGCAATGTGTTGAGGCTACTTGGAATTTCTCTTTTTTTATTATTATAAATTACATTGCACTATTTGTCTAGTATTTGTAGTTAATCAGGGTGGCAGCGTAGTTATGGGCCACATTGTATATGTGTAAATTCACGACATCAGTTGTCATCGTTCCATTTCAAGTGTTAAGTACAGACTTGGGTTGAATGTCTGGAAATGTATGAGGAGCTCTAGTAGTTAGGCTTCAGATGACTTTTCAGCACCTTTCATCAGTTTATAAAATACTACTTGTATCATTACAGGTGAAGTAAAAATGAATTATTTGTGCAAACCTTATGTAGCCATGGTCACAACATACCAAATGGCAGTGTTGCTTGCCTTCAACAACAGTGAGACTGTCAGTTACAAGGAGCTTCAGGACAGTACACAAATGAATGAGAAGGAACTGACAAAAACCATCAAATCTCTGCTTGATGTCAAAATGATCAACCATGACTCAGACAAGGTATGCCATAATTATATTAAAAAGTTTCATGTTTTCAGTCTTGTCATTCTGATATTTGTTGAGGACTTTTTTTAATACCATTGTTTGCTTTTATTTTTCTAAGCTTTATTTTTGACCCTTGTGAAAAATTGTAAATCCCTATTTATAAGGGAAGAGACAGGAGGAAGTAGAATGCCTGTCATACAGGCTTTCTATGCCCATAGCAGCATGGGCTGCTGAAAAGGTAATAATGCAGGGACTGTTTATTCTTTCTGTTGCATTGCTTTCAAAGTTGTACTGAATCATGGAAAGGAGCCTGAGTAGTGAACCAGAGTCTTACAGTGATCCTAAAAAAATGTTTGTGGGATTAAGAGACTGAAAGCAACAGCAACTATGTTCTTCCTTGCTGACAGATTACAGGAGAAAGAGAGCAAGGAGGACTTCTGTGAGAGGATTTTTGCTGCAATTTTCCAGACTTACCATTCCATGTGTTTCATGGAACTCCAGAAATATCTGAGCTTTGTTTGTGGTTAAGGCAATGGTTGATACTTCTTTTTCTGACTCTGTCTCATCCTTCTGTATGGCCTATGTGAAACCTTTTTTCCCATACAGCAAAGGGCACAGACTTTTCTCTGTTAAGTAAGAAACGCTACAGAAGTGCCTGTGCATTCCATACAGACACTAGCTGTGCTTCCAGCTAGCCCAGGAAGCCCACTATTCACACAGTATCAGACAGAAGAAACTGAGCTAAGCTGTTCAGTTCGCTTACAAGAAGAAATCCAAAGCTGCTCTGATAGCTGCTTTTGTTTTTAACCAGGAAAATTTTAGAAAATGGAAAGTGAGATCACAAGGAAGATCTGATGCTTGGCTGAAGCATAGGACATGCTTCCAATATCTAGAAATGAGCTCAGGTTGGAACAATTGCTGGGAAGATGTCTGTTAAACCATGGGTCAAAAAATCCACTGGGAGCTATTACAGAAAACAGTGAGACTTTTCATAATCTTAGAAAGTTGCCTGTTACTTAAAGGATTTACATTTATTTATGTCTGTTGTATAAGGTTCACCCAGAGTCTTAAAGCTTATGTCATAGAAGAAGGAATAATACAGCTTTCCAACCCTTTTACTTTTTAATGTTTACCACTGTGTTTTCCAGTTCTTCACCTTCCAGACTGTTCAAGCATCTTTACTATTTCTGTTTTCTTTGTACTCAATCCAGCAATGTGATAGCAGATCAGTAGACAGTCTATCAGCTTACTTATTAAATAAACAAGTGAACTTTAGTAGCTTAAGCAGTGGAATTCAATACACAAACTTCTCTTTACCTGTATCTGAGCCAAACAGAGCAGTACAGTGTATTAAACATTGTAGTTTGCATTTGCTTGTTTGTTCATTTTTTGAACGGGTGTGGGGGAAAGAGCATGAGAAGCTTCGGGCAAAATCTTCATTGGTTTATTAGAATCATGCTTTTTGAGTTCATGCTCAATACACAATTTATTTTGGTTTATATTGAACCATGTCAGCAGAATAATGCTAAAAGTTAACGTTAGCCTATTTTTTGTTAGTTTCTTATTTTTAAAGCTGTTGGTCTTTCCCCTTTCACGTTATATTTTCTATACTATGCCTGGTATCCTGATTTTTATATATATTGGAACAAAGACTATTTGTTGTAGAATATGAAGTTAGAATTAATATTGGTCTGAGTGCATATTTAGATAAATATTTACAGTGTTTACTAAAATGCTTGTGCTTTAGACAATTTGGCAAGATTCCAAGGTCTCAGAACCCCAGTAACTTTGTTCTGCTGGAAATTGGTAATACTTACAGACTCTTGCCTGGAAATGGCAGAGATCAGTCCAGTCATGCTGTGTTGAATGTAAAGGTGTTTTTACTGCAGGGAAATATATATATATATATATATATATATATAAAAGAATTGAGATTCTGACAGGAAAAAATTAGAAATGTGCAGTGTAGAAGTTGCAGTTTGTCAGCTGTTTCTGCTGTAACATAACAAAATGCTTAGATGTTTTTCCTTAAATTCTGGAAGACAACTTTTGTAAAAATTGTGAAAGCAGCAGCTCCCCCTTAGGGTCCTGTCATAAATAAATGCAAATCCTACTTTCTTTACAGGGAGAAAATGACTTTAAATGGAGAGTGTTTGCTACTAAGATGAGCTATCAAAGTATTAAAAGAGAAATTGCTTGTTAACAAAATTCCAGTATGGCAGAGTTCTTCATAGTGTTTTCTGAAATAGACTTAATTTATAGGTTAGTTAAACTAGCTTTAAAAATTGACCTGGTTCAAGTGGCATTTTAGAATTTCCAACTACAAATCTGAAATTTTTTGTACGTATGTAGGTCCCTAACTGTGACTTTTCAAAGTAAATTGTTACTATTTTCTGGTTCCATTCCTGATTTTTAAAAACAATTCTCTATTGCAGGAAGATATAGAGGCAGAGTCTACGTTTTCATTAAATATGAACTTCAGCAGTAAACGAACAAAGTTTAAAATTACTACATCAATGCAGAAAGACACACCCCAGGCAAGTATTCATTGGTGTTTCTAGCCTGAATAGCTTAGAAAGCTTCTTTTTCTAAAATGGAATTTACTGCGTTAGTTTGGTGTAAGCAGATATCAGATTCACTAAGATCTACACAAGAAAGATTTACAAAAGAAATTTTGTAGGTTTAAAGCTTAAGCAACACACTTTTTTTGTACTTAAAATATAGGCAAGAGAAGATGAAATAGGGAACAAGAAAGTAGAAGAAAAAGATAAACAAAATGTACCAAATGATATTGATGTTTAATTTATCTCATGAGACTTTTTTGTTGCTGGTGTTTATAAAAGCAACTTATTGGAAGAACAGCAGAACCAATCAACTGTTTTCCTGTGTTCTTGTGTCCTTTGGCAACTAAAATCAACTCCTGTGTTGTTTATCTGTGTTCTCAGTGTATCTCCTAAGACACAGGATTTTGTACAGGATAGGTATGTGCTGCCAAACTCAATACAGTATATTCAATTCTGCTTGCTTTTCTCCCTAGAAAAAATGTTGGTTTAGATACCTCTCTCCTACCTTCCTACTGACTTTCATGAAAACTTATATCCTTGATTTATGGTCATACTTTGCGTGGAATTGAACTTCACCTGCATTTTTGTATTAGTTCACCACTTTTAGTAAAGTAAAAAGTATGGATTCAAGATACTTTTATGCAGTGTTTATTGGTCTTACTGTATTTTAAGCATTGCTGTTCTTCCTGTATCACAGGAGATGGAGCAGACCAGAAGTGCTGTAGATGAAGACAGGAAAATGTATCTTCAAGCTGCTATAGTCCGTATCATGAAGGCACGTAAAGTGCTGCGACATAATGCTCTTATTCAGGAGGTAAGGAAAGTCCTTCTCTTGAGCTTGATTTCATGAAAATCTTCAGGATAGTAGGGTAAAACATCAGACTACAAAACTCAACCATGTGGAAACCAGTACTCCAGTGAAATAAGTGAGAATTTCCCTGGGGTCTACTTTGAATTGCAGTACTGGAGCTCTAGCTGGGATCCCTCAATCGTGTAAATGTGTCTTAGCACTAAAGCATTAAGTTCTTGCTCTTTCCTGTTAGCTGGTTCGATGCCAAGAGATGTTGTATCCTGTAAAAATTATTGCCTGAACTATGGGTTCAGTTGAAAACCTGAATAGGGATATTCTAGTGTGGAATTTCCACAGAAGTACTCAGCCAATTTTGTGCTCTAATCATTATTTTATTACAACTCATGGCTTAAATTTTAAAAGTTGTCTGAGTATGGAGACATGCACTTTTTAATCTCCCTTTTCCACAAAGTGGTACAGTTCTCTAGATTTTTTTAGATTCCAGATTAATGATCTGTGAACTGTCACAGGCTGGCTGGGAAGGAAGTGCTGTTTCTTTTAGTTTTTCTCCCACTTTCCCATCTGCTGGTTGCTTGCCTAATTGTATTTCTCATTTCAGCCTAACACTTGCTCCTTCCAACCAGTTCCCAGTTTTACATGTCTCAACCTTCCAAAGTGTTCTTTCTTCAGTTTAATTCATTCTTGTGTCTCTGAGCCTTGCTGGATGGCCTCAGAGCAGACTGGTGGGAGGGGGAATAAAGGTTCCTGCTTTATTCAACCATTTTGAGCATAGAGGTGAAGAAATGTTAAGTAATTTGAGGTAGGGAGGAAACAGTTTACCACACCCACCACTTAATTTTTATTTATTTAAAAAAAAAAAAAAAAAAAAAGGCAGCAACAGGGAGTTTGTAAGCCCAGAAGATGCAGTGTGAGGCCTCTTAAAGGTTTTGGATATTGAAGAAGTGTTTATACACAAATAGTCTGAAAGTAAGCTTAACTTAAGAAATCTGATTTTGAATATCTAAAAGATGAGGCAGCATGGGTCCTGATTCTTCTCAAAATCTTTATTTGGTTTCTCATTATTTAAATCATCCATGCAATTATGATGAAATCATGTAAGAATTTGTAATTAAAACTAGAAAGTGATAGGCAAGCCCTTTCATCTTTGAAAATACTTTTTTCTGCCTACTGTCAAATTATTAGAAAAATTTCTTAAAATATACTTTGCTTTACACCAGTTTATAAGGGTGAAATAGAATACAAATTTTTATGTTTTGACAAATTCTTTCTGGTTGTTTCTTCCTTTGTGTAACGGAAGGGCCACTTACCTTATCTGCCCTTGCTGTGTTTTGTTCTTGCAGGGCTATTGCAGAATAGTAACATTAGGACCTTTTTTCTTCAGCTTTTCAAGAAAGGTGGATATTTTGATGGTTACTCAGTTAAAAACGAAGCAGAGAGTAAAGTTGTGATATTGTTACTAATTCTGGTTCCATTGTTACTTCTATCATTCTGGTTATATTCTTATATCTCATGTAACAATAAAAGTTTGCTGTTTGACTTCTTGAGTAAGAATGAATCTTTCTGAAAGGAGTCTGTTTACTATGAATAGTTAATATTTTCTCACCTTGTTATTATTTTTTTCTTAGCTATAGTAATATATACTGTTATATATACTGTTAGAGAGATATTTGAGAGACTCCTAACCCTAATGTAGTTAGCTCTAACACTTGGACTACAGCACCACACATTTCATTCTGGGTAAGGTGTCCAAGAAAATATTCCAGGTCCTTGGTAGACCTGTATATGTCAGCATGTGGTCTTTGTGGAATTGTTAATTGTGTTAGCTACGCCCTGATTATTTCAATTCTAGCTCAATGTTGCAGTAGCCTGCAGGATGAGGTAGCTTTTCCCATAAAATAAGTAAGTCTGGAAGAGTAGTAGAGAGGAGACATCAGACCAGTCATTCTCAGAAAATTTTTATTCTGACCATCAGGTATTTCTTCTTACATGTACTGTCTTTGGGAAAAAAAAAAAAACAACAACAACAACAAAAACTCATACCAATACAAAATTCTCTCTTTTGTTCTCTTTGTCTTAAGTAAATATTTGAAGTGTGGTGATGACAATCAGCTTCATTGGAGGGCTAAGTTAGGTGAAATCTGAGCAGATCTCTTAGCTTGTTAGCACCCAGTTTCTCCTCACTTGTTACTGCTGTGGAACATACCAGACCCTTGGCTGTTAGCCCAACAAAATTCACTCTTTTGAACTTTTTGTTTGCTTTGCTGGGTGAGTTCCACCTGGTGAGTTCTGTTGGCTCACAGAGGGCCCCAGCAAACTTTAGAGCTGGGACAAAGCCAGCCATGAAAAGTTGTAAAGAAAACAGGATATTCAGCTGAAATAAAAATAGTTTTCTTTACAGAAGAAATTAAAAACTACAGGCAAAATATATTGTGCCACTTGAGTAGTAAGATCTTTTGTTTGAAAAATTTTCCAACTTAAAGATTTGCACGTTCTGTTATTACACACAATTTCGTCCCCTTCTCTACAAGAAAATAAGTAAAACTGAGAACTACTAAGAGAAATCTAAAGTTTTGCCTCCAGTGGCAATTTCTTCCACAATGCAAATATAGATTTGTTTTTACAATAAATAACTTCTTACTGCACGTATTGAAAAGTTCCAGCATAGCCAGATGGAACTCACTAAATTGTAGGTCTGTCTTCAGTGACTGAAGAGAGGTTCATCCTGATTGTCTCCAATTGTATAGGAAAGGAGGTTAGTGGTAGGGGAACTCCACTGTGGTGGTAGTGAAGAAATGTGTTAATATTAGATAAATTTTTAACATGGATATTTGTCTTCATTTGTACTGTGACAAATGAAGCAAGCAAGAGGAATGAAGAGATCTGCAGCCAAAGCAACCAGTGAACTGAGCAGTCAGTTTCAGTGTCTTGACACTAATGCATAGAGATGCTTTCTTTGTTGTTATAAATTAACTATTCCAGGGTTATTTAATTCTGGTTTTAAATGAAAAATATACTGAATTTGCCCTAAAAACTTTAGCAAATATTTAGATGACATTTATAACGGTGAAAAATAAAAGTAACACAAAAACTGTGTCTTTCTTTTGCAGGTAATTAGCCAATCAAGAGCTAGGTTTAACCCAAGTATCAGCATGATTAAGAAGTGTATTGAAGTCCTGATAGACAAACAGTACATAGAGCGAAGCCAGGCCTCTGCAGATGAATACAGTTATGTAGCATGATGTTGCTGTCCTGCAGGTATGATTGTAAGGAGATCATTGCTGTCACTGTTTGGTGTGTTCCTGTGGGACGAGGCAGGCCTGTGCCTCCATAATTGGTCACTTGGCAGCCCCTGTTTTTCTGCTGTTTACAACATCACCAGTGCCATGTCATGAGCGTCAATGAAAATGCCTATAGATATTTCAAGCTCATGTCATTACGACATTTCTTAAAACTTTACTAAAAGAATGAGTGAAGTATTGCTGAAATGTGGAGAATTGGTTGGGTACCATGCTTTTTTTTTTCCCCCCCTCCCCTTTCACGTTTGCAGTTGATGTTTTTTAATGTATCTTAAGACAAAGTAAAAAAAAAAAATCACACAAAAAACCTAAATATTGTAATATGACAGATAACCTAATAATTGTATCTACATTAAAATGTAAAAAAATGACGAACATGATACTGCTGCTTGTCAAATAAAAAAATAAAGTTATATAATGTGTCTGGAATGATTGTAGAGCTGGATATAGCATTAATGTCTGTAAATATTATTCAGGCCTGAAGAGTAGAAATAATGTTACATGTTTCGGTTTTGGACAACCTCAGAAGTAGGTCTGACATAACAACTAATTTATATAAAACTGAATACCGGGTATGTCATGTTTGATGTGATTATAAAAAGTATTTATGGTTAAGTGCACATCTTGTTTTCTTGAGATTAGGCTAATTTACATTCTCAGTGCCTGAAGGCCTCCCCTGTGTCTGTTAATCCCACACTGCAGGAATACGTTACAAGAGAAAATAAACTGACGTTTGAGGGAATTTAAGTGGTGTAGTTCACAAACAGTTAGGAATAGTTATCATGGACATCAAAGATAGAGTTCAATGGCTTGTGAAACCACCTTCTTAATGGAAAAGCATACAGCAGACTGGTAACTGAAAAATGTTTTTTCTCCAGTGTATTAGGTAGAAACACTACATGGATGGGTATCTATGTTTGTTTCCACATAAACTCATACTGCTTGTTTCTTGTTTTCCTGCCTGACTCCTATGGTTGTTTTTATCATGTTTTGTTTTCCTCTGCCCCAATTAGATTTCCAGCTGTTGGGGTGAGACAAGAAATCCACAGGCTATTTCATGTCCTGTGTTGTTCATCAGGGTTGGCATGGTGACTGTTCACTCTCAAACAAGCAAACTATAATTTTAAAAGGTACTAATTCTACCCCTGGAAGTGAATGGAATTTAAGAGCATTGAGAGTTTGAACGCACTGAATGCCTGCTGCAGAAAAGAGCTTCCTCATGGCTATGCCTGCAATTATGATTGACAGGATAAATATTAAGTTTAAATGTTCTATTTTTGCCAGATTTATTTGTGTGCATATAAAAATACATATGTAGATATTTACTATTTGCAATATTTTTTTAGATTGTGTAGTATCACCTACTAAAAATCCATACATCAAGAACTAATTTTAAAGAAAAAAAAACCTTTGGAGGGAGCTTTTTACTCCTCTTTTCTTTTTCTAGTTCTTCACTAGAAAGAAAGGTTTCTCTCCAACTCTCAGATTGTTGCTGTCTCTTATTTCTTAAGTGGTATTGCATTCATATGCTATCTAGAGGATATAGGAAACTTTCTATGGTTAACTAGGAAATGCATCAAGAAGTGGTGCTATGTTTTTCTGATATGAATTTTGCTAAGGATGAATAAAGGGCAATAAACAATAAAGGACAGTAAATATTGCTTCCATATTTATGGTGTTTTATCCCACTACACTAAGATCTAGATTTTTTACATGGATTTATGTCTTAAAGAAGTGAGGTTTTTTAACTGATTGTAATATGGTGCAGTAAATCATTGTCTCAAGTGTTAGTTTAGATTTGTCTCTGTGTGGTGGGAGACAGCACAGGTACTTATACTGTCACCACGTGTAGTAAACAGGAGATACATCAGCATAGATTTTGACTGACTTTAATTTATTTCTGTGTGGAGCATTTCTGTGCTTTATAAAAAAAATTAATTCAATACATCTTAGGACAAAAAAGAGGGGCAATATTCTATTGCATAATACAAAAAAGGGGAAGAATACTGCCTGAATGCTGAATTATCAGATCCTTTCTCCAGAAAACAAACTAACACTGACACCAAAGTGTCTGGAAACAAATGTGTTTTATCTTGTACCTTGTATTTGAGTCAACAGATCTTAAGCTTGTTTATAAAAGGGTTAATAGAAGCTTTATTTAAATATAGATTGCAGTAGCAAAATTTTGAGGCTGAGTTTGAAGAAGTCTTGACCAATTTATTTTAAGAATCATATCATAGACAACACAAGAAGTTCACTGTTCTAGCCCAAATGTGCAAAGTTTTAGCATTACCTTATCTCTGAATTTTTGTATACCTAAACCATCAAAAGTAGTATTTTGGCTTTTAGATAAGCATGCTGCTGAGTTGAGACATGTTTAGTGAGTTAAAAATATTAATCTATTTCAGTGCAGTTGGCATCCCCAGACACACAAAGTCAGTGTTTTCAGTGCCTCTTAGGAAATGTGGTTATAGCTGGGAAACATTTTGAATTCTTCTTTATAAATCACACCTTCTCCATCAGGAAGAAGGTAGTGCAAAATTCAGACCCCTGTAGCTGGGTTATGTCACTGAAATCATTGCTGGCACACAGAGATGCAGTTTATAGTGTAGAACTTCAGCCTGGCAACCAATACCTCTGGCAAGTGTAGGTTCAAAATATAAAGTGCTAATGGGTATTAACATGAGGGGCAAATTGTAAAAAGAGAAGATAGCCAAAAATGCCATAGTTTTAATATTTTACTAGAACAAGCTGGTGTAACTGTACTGCTTTTTTTGTTTGTTTGTCATAAGCCCTTTGACATGTATGACCTGCTGGTATATAGGAAGCCATACAGCTGAGTCTGGAAACAATGGTTTCATACATCTCATACATCCCTAATATCAAAATGCACTTTACCTCTGGTATTGAGCACTACTGATCATTCTTACACTAACTGAAAAGGTATTTCTGTGATGTTTTAATTTGTCTTGAGATTGATTGTCTAGTTCTAGGAAAGAAAAGTATGTCCCTGCATTTTAGTGTGTTTATACACACAAGGCAGTCAGAGCTATGAAAGATATTTAATCTCCATAACATAAACTGTTTGCAAAGCAGAGAGTATCATTACTTTCAATGAGTACATCACCTTTCCAAAAAGCAGAGTACAAAACTGTTCAATGGAGAAATAAATTTTATAAACTGATGTCTTTCAGTTATGCTTAGAAAGACATGTCTTATCCTTTAAAAAGTTGACTTTAAAAACAAGTGCTGCAACACAGTATTGATTATTGAGTATAAATTCTTTGTACCCTAGGACAAATATTTTAGGACCATCCTTGCTTTTTACAAACATGGTAAGTACTTAGAGTTAATTAATCTAATATATCACGATACATGCTTTATTTTTCAAAGCCTGCTTTTATTTCTCACACCTAAAATCCTTTCCACCTTTTGTGTTTCCCTACAAATTACTTCCACCATTCATGTCTACACTCTTTTTAGGACCCCTGTGACTGAAAGCTGAGTGGTGATTTAAGCAAAACTGAAATAGTCACGTTTGGTTGTTTTGGCTGGAGTAGGAAGCAGCTGACATTAACACCATCATAAGTTCTTCCTTCTCAGCTGGGGAAAGTGCTGGGCACATGCATTACTAGTCTGCTACAGTATCAGGTACAAACTACGCTTGAACCACGGGTGAACTTGGTGTACGTGAACCCTTTTCTAGAGCTTCTGAATTAGCTAGAAATCTCTGGTATTTTACAGAGGAGTGCTATACCAGCTTTGTGTGTCCTTCCTTCCACTCTTCCACTGAGATAAATAAAATCACACACTGGTGTTCTGTAAAATTTGCTCTCCAAATCTTTGATGTAGTTGTATACATGTATACATTGTATACCATGAACAGAAAATCATGTATTTTAGGACTACAGAAAGTAATGTACGACAGAACACTTGCCAATGTCTGTTAGCCACTGGCAAAGTTGACAAAGGCATCAGTTCTTTCAGTCTGACTCTTATCCAACCAAAGATTCGATACATTAGTGTTTACAGGAGGAATGGATGCATAAGGAGATTGTTACGCATGTTGCCATCTGAAAGAGGCCTTGTTCTTAACATAATCATTGAATGGCAAACGCTGTAATTATCACCTTTTCATGGAAGCTGGTGCTTCTGATGTGTGTCAAAGAGGCTTTTTCCAGCAGCTGAGATCAGTAGCAGCGTAGCTGTCAACAGTTAGTAAAGAGGACTGATGTGAGGGCAGTCTTGAAACTTGGCAGGTTGCTGTTGCCCGTCTTTTAACGTTGGTTATATAATTTATAACCTACTAGATGTATATGATAAAAAGTGCAGTACTTCTCTGGTAGTATTTCACATTATATTGAACAGTTTCAGTTGAGTTTCAAAAGATGTACTTGGTCTGTTTTCTTAAAAACTCTATGCATGGATCCATTTTCCTTTCTTCTTTCCAGTCACCAGCTCAATAGAATTTGTGATCATCAAAACCTGAGTTTGAGAGAATAAAAAAAAAAATGTCTGAAACTCATGATACTGTGTACTCATCTGTATATTTGAAGCCAGTTAAGGATGTTTTATGGCATTTGCCTCCTTCAGAGTGGTGAGATACATGGAGTAAGGTACTGCCTGGAGCTAATCCAGAGGAAGCTGTCATTGGAAGGGTGTGAACGATCTGCTGATCCTTATGCTTTGGAAGTTAATGTAGTGCACAGAATCCAGCACATCACATGCTCTCTTCAGGGTTTGTTCTCTTTTAAAGAGAGGCGAAAGCAGTGATGCCAGTGGGCGTTCAAGAAACGTAAGACTTGGCCTTTTTTGAGTCTGTCTTCATTCTTTCCTTGACCGCAAGAGTGCCCCAGTCTGAATCAATAAGGCAAGCAGGGCCTGTCACCTCTTGGATTTGCACAAACTTAAACTGACTTGAAAGTAAATCAAAAAGGGTGAGCTCTTACCTGCTTCCTAAGGCTTTTTGTGTATTTTTCATTCAATATCCAAGGGACTAGAAAGCAGTAATTTAGACAAGGGACCTGTAATTTAGTTGTTAATATATTCCTGTGGGAGCTGGGGCTGGGGGTCGAGGTTCCCATCAGTGGGTTGGTAACTGAAGAGCCATCTGCTTCTCAGTGCAGGAGGAAAGCGGCAGTGGCCAGAATTCTGTATACAATCTGCATCCTCTGTGCTGGTTGATTTTCATAATAGACTTAGATGATAGCTAGTAATCTAGATAGCAGTAATGAATATTTGAACATTTAAGTTTAGGGGTCATCTCACCATCTGGCAGCTCAGAAAGACTTGGAAATTGGTCTTTCAAACCTACGTTCGTGTTTTTGCCCGTATGTTCTGTCTGACTGCCATCTGAAGCCATGAAAAGGAGTCATGTGAAGCTCATCTGTAGCCTTGTCTCAGTGATTCCAAGTGAAATTCTCCCTTCCCCGAAGTGGGTGTCTGCTGGCACATGTTTTAGTGTACTGGTAATGGTTTATCTAAGCCTTACTGTGGCCACAAATTGAAGAGAACAGATGTACACCCACAAAGCATTCCCTGCTTAAAATCTGAGTCATGGCTGTGAATCAGAGATGTGCCCATTGCAGCTGGTGAAGGAGATTTGGGAAGAAGTAACATTCCTCTTGGGAACAACAGTAGTCTGATTTTGGGCAAAGGAAACCACCCATCTGCATGAAAATAGGTTTTAACATTAAAAAACCTCTATTGATGGAGAAGACCCCACAAATTAATACCTGTCATCCATCCTGCAAGAGTTCAAGGCCAGACTGGATGGGGCTCTGAGCAACCTGGTCTAGTGGAAAGTGTCCCTGCCTGTTGCAGTGGGGATACTGCAACATACATATATCAAACCAGGAGTCCCGTGGAAAGGAAATATATACGGACAGACAGATTCTTGATAGCTGTTTCAGAGATGTTTATTTCTCCAGCCGCATGGCCGGGGCTCTGCTGAGGAACTGTTCCAGTCACGGGACCAAGGGTCCTTCTGCCCGCGCAGGGAACACAAACCAACCAATGGGAACGAGGCTGAGCAGGGACAGGGTAGCCCCGTGTCTGTGCCCTCAGGGCCCCTCTCCCAGGGCTACACGGCGGGGGAGGGACCCCAACACCTGCCCATGGCAGTGAGATTGGAACTAGGTGGTCTTTAAGGTCTTTTCCAACCAAAACCATTCTATTATTCTATGGTTTTTGAGTGAAGTAATTGAGAAACTGCACTGGCTGCTCCTCAACCCTCTTTCCCCAAGGCAGTAGCCTTGCCTGTTTTGGATGCTCTCTCTCTTTTAGAGTGCTGGGCATTCAATTTTTTAAAATATGTATATTAAAGGACATGTGTAGTTTGACAGATAAGATGGGAGAGAAATGGAGCTTGCGCTACTGAGCACGTCTGGTATTAACTCAGTGGGAAGGGGCGGGTGGGGACGTACTCTGGTCATGAGCGACAGCCTGGAAGTTGGGGCAGCAGAGTGTGGAGTTTTGCATGTGGACTGACAGACCCTTTGTATTCTTTCCCACACCCAGGCACAGCCTTTGAAATGCAGACCTGACAGGCAGAGCTGGAATATCTGCTCCTTCCCTTCCTGGTACAGCTCCCGTGCGCGTAAGGGCCGCGTGTCGGGACAAGCCTTGCTTTGCCAACAGAGTCCATAGGGAGCGGTAGCGCCGTCACCCTTTCGGCTGCAGGGCTGACTGGGACACGGCCGTGGGGATTTGCAGGTGGCAAAGGAGGCTGGGATCTGCATGGACTTAATTTTAATACAGGGACAAAGATCAGAAACTCTGTGCATGAAAACGCTGGGAAGCATGGGATAATTCTAATTGTGTATTAGCTGAGGTGGCTCAGGAAACTGTAGGTTATGTGGGTCATTTACAATGACAAAGATGAAAATATGACAGGTAAAGTAGCTGCTTTATTCTCAGATTTGCCTTTTTTGGTTGCTAGTTTATAAATCCTTTTGTAAAATAAAAGCCTTTCAAAAGGCTTTTGAAAAGTAGATGTTCAGGAAGTTTATTTTGGAAGGGTTTTTTTTGTGGAATATTTAATCCACATTTCCTGCTGATGTGCACTCTGGGCTTTGCATCCTTCAGAATTCCCTTCCACACTGTCTAAAATGGTCACTGCAACAGTGGTTGGGTGGCTGAGCTCCAGACACAGGAAAGTTGTTTCTCTCTGCAGGGGCTGTTCTTGCTGTGTCCACCTCCTCACTGTGACCAGCTCCTTTCATGCCATATCCTCTAGGCTCTGGTGCCTACATAGTACATTTTGTATATGGAAATTGTACATAGCGCCTTAACACTTTTTTTAAAAATCTGTGCTTACAAAGGTATGTCACAGGTTTCTACTCCTCTGTCTGCTTCTGTAGCAAGTGGTTTGGCCTAGCCTGCCTTAGAATGTGATTTTATTACTCTCGTACTTATGTGAACTCTTGGATACTTAAACCAGGTTTGCTTCAGGAGTTTGCTATGGTTGTGTCTGTTATTTAATTATGAAACTAAAAATCCCATTAAACCTTGTCCATACAAATTAAAGTTTTGATACCACTCCTACAGAGCACTGAAAACCAGCAATTAGTGCTTCATGTGCTAGAGAGTAGTATTTTGAATTAACTTTTTGTTGTCTTTAGAAATCCCTTGGGGGGATATATTGTTCATTTTTGAGTATATGATATGCTTGTGAAAACTTCCACTTAGCTGCATGCTAGTTAAAGTATGGACAACTGTGCCAATTTGGACAAATTTGGAGGAAAATATCCTCTGATAGAAGGCAGGTTACAACCAGCCCTCCCCTACCAGGTTCAGGAAAAAAAATTTTTCTTCAGAGGAAAGGTAAAAAACCCATTTATTTAACAAACACACAGGAAAAGAATAATAATGCTAAATAATGAGCCCTCCCACTGTGGAGAGAAACCTGGGAAGATTTCAGAGTCCTTCTGTAGGTGTGGTCTCTCACCTCCTCCTCGGAGCTGGGTCAGTGTAGGCCCACCTCTGGGGCCTCGGTGGAAAATTCTCCCGATGTGTTCTGATGTTGAAACAGTCCAGAAGAGAAGAAGGGAAAAACCAAAATCCCAGGAAAACAAAGTTCAACTCTCCATCTTCCTCCGGAGAAAAGAAGCCAAAAGCTGGCTGGAAAGCAAGAAGGGCGCTTCCTCTGCTCTTCTCACCGCAGCAGGATGCAGAGGAGTGCCTGTCTGTGTCCTTCAACAACTGCTTTGAAAAGTTCGCTCATTTTTTTTCTCCCCCCTCTCTGGCTCAGTTTAAAGGCACAGAAAGGCACAGGATTGATTTCTGGGCATAGAGCAGTGATAGGGGATACACATCATAAAGTCACCCGAAGACAACAATGTAAATGCAAACTCCTTTTCAAGCTATCACCTGCAGTGATGGAGGAAGCAGCTGTGACAGGACATCTCCGTATTCAGACTCTACTGGAGGCTACGAAGGCTTTCAGAAATTTTAGAGCAGTTACATTCGGTGACAACTGCTCTAAAATTAGTATTTTTAGGTTAAGTTGCAGCATGGAAGGGAAGTATCATTCCACTCTTCTGGTTTTGCACAACAAGATTGTTCTTTGCTCAACAGGAACATTGGCTGATAGGGGAAATTTGTGGAAGGTGACAGAAAGCTATCAAACCTGCTTGTAGCAGTTCTCATCTTCCCTGGAGCCACCATTGCAATGTGATTCTCCTGCTAGCTCCGAGCAGCAGAATTAATTGTGGCTGTGGGAAACATGGGTGCTTTCCTCAAAATGTTACAGCAGAATCTCTGCTGGTTTAGAGACTTTCCAACCCTAGTGACTAGGGTGAGGGGACCAGTGTGGCCATATATTCTGCTCGAGAGGTGGAATATTGGGGAAGACAAATAAGCAGAAATGGAATTGTATTGCTTCTCCCTGGTCAGATTGAGGCGTTCGAGGTGCCTGAGCCTGTTCCTGGAGCAGAGGCCCCCCCGCTGCAGCCTCCTGCCAGCAGAGGTAGCTGTGGCAGCTGAGCTGGGCAGAGGGAGCCTCGCTCGGTCCTGCGGGTCCCAGCGGCAGCTTCCCACGGCAGCAGCCAGCTCTTCCTAACAGTGTGTTCTAGGAGAGGAAACACTCTCCATTACAGAGTCAGAATTTAGCAGTTGCTGCAGCAAGGTCACCTGTCCGGGGCCCAGCAAGGAGAGCTTGGATAGCTCAAGGCATGAACAGAGTGAAACTTGTGCACATGTGCTTGGAAGATGGGAAGACAGAGTCCAGCTGCTGCCACACTCTTAAAATTTTAGGGAGTGGGGTTGGTATCTTTGGGACTGTCCTGTGCAGGGCCAGGAGCTGGACTTTGATGATCCTTGTGGGGCCCTTCCAGCTCAGGATATTCTATATGATTTCAATGTTCCTAATGAATATTAGGACCCTGCTGTGATGCATTTCTGCTGAGACAGCTGCAATCTTTTAGCAAATTTGGGTGAGAGGAGAAAAAGGGGAAGGTGCTTTGCATCTCAATCAAATACTTTCTCCATGCAAGGACAACACACCTTGCAGAAAAGTGTACTTTGCTTTTCCATTGGAATCCTGGGTGGAGGTAACCATTTGTTGTTGTAGAAAGAGGAGGCTGGGGGAGCATGGCAGCTTTTGAAAGGGATTCATCATCCTCTTGCCAAGACAGAGAGAGAGAGTAGGGCTAAGAAACAAGATGGGTGTGAAGCTGTTCACACTCAAATCACTGTCAGAGTAGAAGGGCCCTATGAAGGTGAGGAAAGATACCCTAACCCTAGGGTTTAAGGGTGTATGAAATAGGGATTGTATGTATACGTATTGAAATAGGGTGTATGTATAGGGATTTAAGGATGTATGAAATGGAGAAATAGGCCGATGCAGAGACAACAGTGCAGGAATATGTTGTGTGTTTTGATGTGTGGTGCATCAATTTTGTATAGGGCAGGAAAAAAAACCTACAATTCATCAGCTGGGCAGTTTTTAAGCACAAGTAGTAACTGATGAGAAACTCCATAATATACTCCTCTCTTAATATCCTCATTCCTTGTGTTCCTGTTAGCTGCTTCCTCAAACCCAAAGCTTCTTTCTTGGAGTTCTGTGTGGAGTATCTGACAGTGTGAGTTTTTGAAGCCTTATTGAAAATAAAGGGCTCCTCAGCTGAGGATGTTGTGTGTGAGTTAAATGGGGGATCTAAACTTGGCTTGAGGAGGAAGATAGAAATAGTGAAAGCAATGAGAGTTACAGGTGCAGATACCAAACTTTCTTTCCCAGCATTTTGAAATGGGTTAGCAATGCTGTTATGTGAGTTCCAAGTGAGCAGGAGAGAATGGGAGAAGCCCTGAAGCAGAGAAATGGATTGGGAATAGAGCCAGAAATCTATACTTGTCTTACCATTTGAAACAGGCTGCTGCTAACTGGGGAGGAGGGGAGGCGTGACAGTAGAAAATGGGTATTATAAATCCTGTTATTTGAAGGCTGGTGCTGTACCACTTAATGCCTCCTTACTGTTGAGATTCCTGTCTGAAAGCTGTTTGCTTTTTTTTACCAAAGTCTTTATGGGTTTGTGGTTTTTTTCCTATTTTTTGTGGCAGAAACAAATATTAAGAAAGGATTTTCAGATGCCTGGATGTAGTAATCTGTTTGGAATATATAGGGCAACCTGAGAGTAAGAAGATTTAGATATTTTAACCTTTAATTTTACAGAATACTTGTCTTCATAGATTCATCACCATGGTGGGCGGTGCTGTGGATCTGAAGAAATGTGGGGACTCATCTGGGAGCAGAATTTTGCCCCAGGCAGCCGGGAAATGGGAGTTTGCTTTCACTCTGGCCTGGTGGGGTCCTGAATTCCCTTGTGTTCAGCAGCTTCAGTAGCAGGATTGGAGAGGCCTCGCTCCCGGGCGAGCCTTTAGCAAGGTGCCCCTAAGAGGCTGCTTTGGATTACCTCGGGCTCGGTGTAGAGAACTGAGCCTGGTCTTTTCCTTCCTGGGTGTGCACTCTAATCCCCAGGCTATTAAGTAGAAGGGATAGGTGAGAAGGTTGCTGGCTTCCTTTGACTCTGTTCTAAAAGGAAGTATCTGCCATCAGTGCACTTCATGGGGCGCCTAATCTTGTTGAGTGTTCTGAAACACCCTTCAGACAGAGCCCCTTAGGGGACGTGAGGTTCTGGAGCCTGCTCAGGCTGCAGTGCTGAGCTGTTCAGCCCTGCTGAGACTCAGGCAGCTCTGGGCATGCACAGAGGTGAGACATCACCTATCCGGAACGTCTGGAAATCAGAAAATATAAGGTGCCTCTGTGTGTGAAATTTCAGGATCACGGTTTTTGTCACTTGTGGGTTTAGCTTGAAAATATAGCTCAATATTTTAATTTTGAATAAACCTTGACCTAATAAAGTCAATCTCCATCTCTGTGAGAAGCAGAGATTTATGGTTTTCTTTTATAAATTGAAGCAAAGGTTGAACAAATTTTCATGGGCAGCCCCATTGTTGGATTAGTGCCCTCATTCAATCAGAGTGTGCAAAACACAAACCCTAGGCAGAGCTAAACTACAAAGCAGAGGAGATTTTCACAATGCTAAATGGAGTGAAAGCACCAGGGGAAAAATATCTGAAATCCTCTTATATGATTATTAAAACAAAAACACACACACACCCCCTTTGACTGGGGTGCCACAGGGAACTGGTAAGAGAACAGCCTGTTCTAGTTGGATGCTTTGTTTGATAGCAGATGGAAGCTGTAACAAAGCAAATATCCCAGGACTCCTGGTAGGTCTCTGTGGAGGAGCTGACCATGAGTACATTGGCCCCTTTCTCCTTCCATGGCTGATCCCAGCTACCTGGCAGCTCTTGTCACTACCCCTCTCTAATAACATGTTATCTCTTTTCTCCCTTCAGGTTATTAGGAAACCTCATGCTCATCTCTTCCTAACTCTCATGAGATTAATTTCTCGGCCTTTCCACCCAAATATATTTTGTCATCTGCAGTTGCACCCATGTCTGTGCTGTGGATTCCACAGGATTAGCATTCCCTCTTGAGCGTCTTGCTTGCTTGCACTGGCCTTCTTTGCATACACACTTTTAGCACTTCCAAGAGACAACAGTAGGAGCATTTTCACCAGAGTCTAGCTAGCATTATTACAGACTTTTAGAAACAGTTTTAAAAGACTTTAGGATTACAACCTTATTTTATGGCTTCTTTAGCAGCTGTTCAAAGGCACCTGATTTTCAGCAAAAATTGTAACATTAGTAACAGTAGCTTGCGCAGTGGGAGACTGGATTGCTGAAGTTGTATGAAGCTGTCTGAGAGCACATGGTGGGATGGGACTGCGTAGTTTACATTTCAGGCTGTTCCCATTAATGTTACTCTCCTTTCCACTGTGCTGTATGGAACCTTACAGGTGAGGAATTACTTTAATTTTGTGTAAATTGCATCTAGTTTATGGGGCTGAGGCCAGTGATTATACACAGAAGATTACATATAATATACTGAAATAAATATGCATAAAATTGCACAAGAATATGAAATCCTAGGTGAAAGGACCTAAAGTGAAAATAGAGAGAATGAAGCTGAATGGCAGAATGAATACCATTAGATTTGCCAAGCCAGGTTCATATGCATTCTCTTTCCCAAGAGGAAATTGATAGGTAGAAGAGAGAATTTAGCCTCCAGGCTTTAATCCCAAACTTATTAGGCAAATCATAAAGATTTGATAAGAAACATCTCTCAGGTACTATGAATCTAATAATGAATCACCTTGATCTGCCACATACCTGCTGGTGGCTTGGAGCATGGTGGCAGTCTCTGAGTGTCTTTACTCCTCTGGATGTTTCCATGAGCATAGGGAAGCAGTGGTGGCTTCCTAGCAGGTGGAGTAGGTGGCAATTAATTAGGCTTGGCCTCTTGGATCTGCTGCCAGCATGCAAAAACCCCAGGCAAGGAGTATGTTAGGTCTTACTGTGGATGAAGACTCCGTGGTGGTACCTGAGCCCATCCTGGTTGTGGAACCACTGGTAACACCATTAATGTGAGCCAAAGCTCTCTCCCTGGCTTAGCTGGGAGTAGGATTTCTCCTTTGGTGCAGCCTGGCGAGGAGGAGATCCTCATGGCTCTGCTGCCATAACTGGCACCTACAAGAAGGTGAGAGGCTGCCACCTGAGCCCTGAGAAACTTGGTAGAAGAGCTGTAGGACTGTAGAGAGTCTCTTTGAGCATCTTAGGGTTTTGAGGGACATGCTTTGATTTAAAAATATTTGAAGGATAAATACAAAAAAGGGGGGGGGGCACATAAACAACATATAAACAATATGGGGGCATTAAAAAGCTACAATAAGGGATGGTTGGGTGAACCTAAAGAAATTTCAAGCTGAACATGAGGAAAACCTTTCTTACCTTGATTTCTAACTATGCAACAGCATTTTTGATACTTAAAACTAGAATGTAACAAACAGTAAGAATGCAGCTCGAGAGAAGCATTTGGCAGAGTTCAGTGAGCTAGACCTCTACCATTTCTAATACATTTTGACTGAGATGCTGCAAGAGAACATCCACAGAGCTCTGTGAAGCCTTATTCTTTGTCCTTTGCAGATATTAAATGCAAGATCAAAAAGAAATTAGATTCATTGTCTTAAATAATATTACCCTTGTTTGTGCCTTTCTAAATGGGCTGCAGAACAGTTGCAGTTTTTTTAGAGAACTCAATTATTTTCTAAATCTCTACTGAAAGCAAAAGCCTCTCCTTTAATTATTTAGGTTTTGTTTTATTGAGTAGACAGTTTATAATCATAAACAGTTCTGCATTTAATAACAAACTTTGAAACTCAATGTGTAGGAATTGTTAAAATTTGTGTTTGTTGAATTAATATATCCTTTTATCTAGAAAAAGTTTCCATTATTTTAGCAGCATGCATAATCCTTTTTTGATGTCAATAGATGTCTAACTTTAGAAGTCTAGAATGCAAAGGTTTGCACCTGAGTTACTCATCTTCTGTTCTTGTACAGTCAATAGGAAAAAGTAGGTACTTTGTGGTTTCCTCTGAGCTATTCTGGCTCCTTTCAGAGAAGAAATGCTCCAGAGATGCTACTGAGCGGGTGTCTACCACTGTGAGAGGAATGTTGAATGATTAGGTGACACATAAACACCTACATTTATGTAGATGAGTGCTGTACCAGCAGCTTGGCCATGAGGGATGCTATGAGGGCAAAAACAAGGCTGGGCTCAAAACTTGGAAAAGGCCTTGCAATTTCTCTGAATATTTGGGAATGTTCAGGGTTGGAACAAGACCCAGGAGCAGCTGTGGGAAATCAATTATCAGGATTCTGTAAGAAGAGGGGGGTTATTGTTATTGGCTTTGGTTGTGTGGGGTGGACATGTAGAAGAGGACATGAGATGACTGACATAGCCTGCTCCTCCCAGGGCTCAAGGCAGTAATCCTTCATGAAGCTCAGGCTGCTGCTGCTGCCTCAATTACTGTGAGATAAAGCTCTGTTCTTTGAGCTAATGGAATAATGCAATTAGGACAAGGCACTGCTCATAAACTCTTATCCTTTAAAGGGCTGGTTGATAATGAAAAAGAGACACCTGCCATGCCAGGTGTAGAACCTGCCTGACCAAGCCTTGTTCTGCTGGAGAGACACTATGTTGTACCTGCCCATGGCTCTGGAGTGGGAAGGACAGATCTGTAGACAGGAATTAGGGAAGAGGTGGGAGCAGAGGACAACTTTGTAAAGGTCACAGCTGTGAATGGTGTGGAAATGATGAGCAGGGATTAAGTTCACTGCCTCTTTTAAAAAAAAAACAAACTACGGGATGCCAAATGAAGCTAGCAGGAGCCAGGCTAAAAGCAATAAATAGTAAAGTGGATTTTCATAGGATGGGTAATTGAGTGGTTAGACACTTTGCGTAAAAGGTGTGGTGACTGCTGAAAGTTCTTGTGGCTCAGGAGGAGACCAGACAAGTTCATGGAACTCTGTGAAGGGCTACTAATATAAAAGAAGCCACATCTAGCCAAGAAATCCCTGAAAAGGGCTGGAGACAGGGAGAATATTGGCAGAAGTACAACATGTTCTTATGCTCTGATCTGGGCTAGTGCTTAAGGAGTGAAGATACTGGGTTAGAGACACCTTAGTGCTGACTTGTGCAACCACTCTTAAGTGTTCTCTCCCCTCCAGAAAATTATTTAATCTTCTTTAAGTTGGTAGCTTTTTTTCCAGAGCAACTTTGCATGGTCTTCATAGCATAGAACCATGTTTTCTTTTCCTGTCATGTTATAATAGTGATTTGTTTTGCTGGCTTTACTTATATTTATTTTTAAAATGAGATATTCATCTCAGGGGAACAAAACTTACTAAAAAAAACCCTTATTCATGCCAAAGCACTTCTGGGAGATCTGTTTTTGTACTTTAGAAGATGCAAAAGTAAATTTAACTTGCTGAGGTCAGACTTTCATCTTGTTTTCCAAAATAAGCTACAAAGAGCTGCTTACATTATTGTTACAAAGCAATGTGTGCATCAACAGCCTTCAGCTTTCTGCCCTGCCTACTGGGGCTCCTGTTGCTGTCTCCATGAGGAAAACAGGGTGGTAGAGTGTAGAGGTGGACATAGATTCATGGAAAGTGAGGGCTGATAGCATGGCTACAGCACACTGCCCAGGATGAAGGAAAAATCTGTCAAATCTGTATTATTGGTCTGTTTTCACAATGGGAAGAGCTGAGTTGGAAGATCTGTTTTTAATATTTCTAGTATGGTGTGTAATTGTTGTTATGCAACTGTAATTGTAAAATCCCAGGCAATTGTCTCAAAATGAAACTGTTTCTGAATGTCCAGATTTGAACCCTTGTAACAGAGATGTTGGGTACTCACACAAAGCATTGCAGTCTGTGGGATGTCTGTTTTGGATGGGCAAATCCTCTACGAGGTGCAAAATTTACTGGCAAGTGAGATGCTTGAACTTCTGGTTGGGAATCTAAAAATCAGCATGTTCTCAGCAGTTTTGGTCTTTAGCAGAGTCATCCTCTGCTTCACAGACTCACTGAGAAATGGGTAATGATATCTGCTCAGCTCAGGATTATTGAGAAGAAAAGCCAATATTCACAAAGTTTTTATAAATAAATGTCTAATACTGCACCTGGTGCAAAGACACCTAGGGCACTCTAAGGAGGGCTTGGGACTGTGCAGTAAATGTCTGTTCAGTGAGGTAATAAGCATTTGGTGCCTCAGGAATGCTGTGACAAGATCACCATGTAGTTGTGCAATCTCAGTTCTGCTTGCATTTGTCTTTTGTCTGTGACAGTACAGTTACATTTTATTCACTCTGCCACCTTTCGGGAATGAAGGTTGTACAGGCATTTGAAAATGGCACCTTGAGAAAAGCACTATCCTTCTCGTGGGCATGGATACACAGAGGGCTTTTCTCAGTGAAGCCTTTAGGGATTTTAAATACCTCTTTTATGGGAGTGATGGTGCTCATACTGTTGCAATGGAAAGATATTGATTTTAGCAGTAAGGAGAGCTGTATAAATGCATAAGTAGTGTCAGTACACCCAACTCAGAAAGAAATAAACCACAAGAAGCCAAACCAAACCTATGCTTGTCATGAGTTAAAAGCTATCCTCAAGAATGCAATGAGCTTTTGTCCTTGGTGGCAGCAGGTAATTACACATCAGTGGTGACCGATACCTGGAGAAATTACTCCCTGCGTAAGGAAGGTTTCAGCAGAGCGTGTGCACTGAGCTGTTGTCACAACCTGCTGGCACTCCTCAGTGCTCACTCCCACAGGCAGTGTTACATTACTCAGTCTGGAAATCAGGCAAGGAAAACTAAAGACCAACCTGCTGTCCTGGAAAGCAAATGTTTATTTTTCCTTTTCCTGGTGGAGAACAATTTCTGCCTGATCAGAAGTAGATGCCAAAACTAGCAGCAAATGTGTAGGGTGAGCTGATTAATCCTCAGAGTAAAATGCCTTTGGTGTGACAGCAGAAAGCCAGGATGAAAACTGAGGTTAGTCCCTGCAGTGCTGTGCTGGTGTGTGTTGCAGGAGCCTGCTCCCAGTACTGCTCCTTGTCCAGTATCCTCCCTGAGGAATGCAAACCTCCAGGTGATGAATGGTGAGACATTTATGCAGATTGAACTTCAGATCTCTATGAGTAAAGCTCCCTTTTGTGTTATTTGCTCTTGCACATTATTTAGTTTGTGAGTACTGGGCCAATTAACTATAAATTCCTGAAAATAGCTTTTGAGAAGATCTGGCTTGTCTTCTTGGCTGTCAAAAATAGACATGATTCATAGTTTTAAAGTCAGCTGAATGGATTACTGAAAGGATTAGAATTATTCCAAATTTTTGAAGATGAGTGAGAAAATTACCCCTTTTTTTCCAAATTGATTCTCTAGCAACAGCAGCTTGAATCAATATGATAAAAAGTTTCTATTCATCTTCATAGTTTTTGGACTGATGTTTTTCCTGATTTTGAAGTAGCAATCAGTGAAACTGTTGCAGATGCCATGTATAGTATAGACTCTACTTCATACTCTTTTTTCCACTATGAGGCTCATGGAAAGAGCATGGACTTGCCACCCAGAGATTTAACAGATGCTATGATCAATCACCTCATGAGACCTGTGTGTATCCTGCAGAACTCTTACTTTCTCACAGATTTTGTTATTCTTCATACAATGATATCAGACAAGTTGACATAACAAAAACAGGTTTAAGGCCAAGAAATGAGATTGCTCAGTTCATTGAACCATTGCTTTAACTCCTCCTCACCACCCACCTGCTATTTTTTGCCTTATTTTCTTGTTTTGCTGCACAGCCACAGGCTAAGGTTCATGCTTAGTCCAAATAATTTTTAAAAACCCAAAAAACATGAGTTGGGCATTCCTAAAAAACCTCCCAAACCTACTTAAGCAGAATCCTAAAATCTCAGCAGGATTATCACTGAGCTATTGGGTTTTACTCTAGGCTGAAGTGATGCAATCTGGTGGAGGGACATTGGGCTTTCTGATCCATATCTTGCTGTCAGATGTATTTCTATCTGGAGTGCATCCTGCTCACTCACAGGGAAGCACACACTGCTCACTGGCACATGTCTGGCACCAGGAGCATCTGAGACTGACCCATCAGAGGCAATTGGGATTAGCAGAGTCTGATATTCCATTCTTTGAGAAAGGTGATGAATGTTGTCTGACTTTGTGCAAAGGAAAGTCAGCTGTATTCAAAGGCAAACCAAGATGTTCTCTGTGTTTTAAAAACAAAAGAACACAAAAACAACCCCTGAAAGCACTACAGTGAGCAAACAAGAAAAACTTACAGCAGATAAGGTGTAGTAGGGCAACTCTCTTGTGGGAGATGAGACCTTTTGGATATAGTCACACAAACAAACAAATAAACCATAAAACCTGTCTGCAGTTAGGCAGTACAGGTTCAGTGATTACTCAAAAATATTTAGCTTTTGAATTCTCTCTCCTGGTGTCATTTTACTTATGCAACACTGAAGTCTCAGAAGTCATGAAAAGATCTTATATCAAATACAATTGGAAAGCAGAGGGTGCTGTAATTCACCTGCTGCCCCTGCAGTCATGCTCCACGAGACAGTCTGGAATTCCTCAGCAGAGACCCTGAAACTGCTGTTCAGCTCATCTGATGATCTTGATATGCTGCAAAGAATTATTCAAAATATTCAAATGTAAAGATTTGTGATTAGTTTGAAGGTAAGCACGTTGTCAGCCAGATCATTTATTTTCACGTAATTTGTATCATTCTATCTCTAAACTGTTATTTTTTCCAGGTCTGCCACACGCTGTATGTGGGTAACTAAGAGCTGTGGTGCACCAGTTGCTGTGTGCAGGGTACAAGTCAAGGGAAGCTCGTTTTTGGAACTGGACTTCTCTGGGGGAGAGTCTTGAAGCTACGCTTGGTAGCTGAACTCTTCTGTTTAAATCCAAGGGCCGCACAGTGTTGGGTAGTTGGTGCTGCCTGGCAGTAAGAGACAAAATGCCAGCAAGATGTTGATGCAGAGTGCAGCTGGCTATGGGCTTGAGTTCATCACAACCTGCTCTGATTGATGAATGCTAGCACAATTAATGATTTGGGTGTACGCTGGTACACTGGTGCACTCACACTTCAGAACGAGTAGTAAATATCCAGTGCACATCTCCTTTGCTCCAGATTATCTACAATTATAGGAATACATTCAATTGATATATAAAAGGTTCATATTATCTACAACTATAGGAATACCTTCAACTGATACAGAAAAGGTTCATATTTTTAAAACCCACCCACTTCTGTGTGGTGCTGCAACCCATGGATGAATAGTAGGAATCTTGTCCATTGTGGTTTCACGACCCAGTCCTCCTGTGATTTCCAGCTGAGGTACTGAAATGACAGACAATGTAAAAGCAGTCAGAAAAAACAGTTCCTGACTGTCTCATGATCATCTTTCTTTTCCCTATGCTAATCACTACTTTCACTAATCAACTTTTTATCAGTTACTCCAAGTTTTCCCTCTGGCTTCTTTTCGTAATCTCTTACTGAAATTTGAGAGTGAAAACTAAGCTGTTTCTGTTGGCATCTCTGCTGTTAACTTTGTTTCAGGAGTCTAAAACTAGATGTGATCTTTGTCTTTTTGCCCCTCTTGAAGGTATACATGAACCATGTATCAATTAGTTTGGTGGATATGTACAAATTTCCTTCTTTTCTTTGTGCCTGAACTACCAAAATCTTTATCTGAGCACCCTGTCTTAAATGCTGTAACCTTCCTCCTCTCAGGATGGAGTTATGTCTGACTGCTAAGCTAGTCTTACATCACTTCAGCACCAAAATGGGGAGGTTTTTGTCCTGCCTGCTCCCACCCTGATTCCTTCCCCTTCCTTGACCCATTCTGTCACCTGCCAGACCCTGGGTTCAGCCTGACAGAAAGCTCTCTACTGCCTGTTCCTGTACTAGTCTTCTGCCTGTTTAGTGAGTTGAATATTCTAATCATGGGGTCCAAAAAGCACCAGAGTCAAGGGAAAGCAAGGAGCAGCAGCAAGGAATGAGTTTGGGGCAAACTGGAAGAACGTTTTCAGACTGAGGATTATAGCCAGCTAGAACTCTGCTGTTGAACTTTACTTTCAACCTTCACTGACTGATGGAGCCCTTCCACAGTCCTCATGGCGTGTAGTTTCTAAGTTTGTCTCCTTTCTTATCACTTTGGGCACATTTCTTCATATTGTTTCTTTCTCATTTCAGCACACAAAATTTAAGCTTCTTGTCTTCACCTCAAATGCCTTCAGAGTTCTGCTCTTCTCTGTTATCTTCTCCTATCATAACCCATAACCTTCATTTTACCAATGATACTTTCATTTTCCACCCACTTGCCTTTTTTTTAAGCTATGGAGGTGTATGTGTCTATATATGCACACATTTGTTTCATATTTGCCTATATACACAAAGATCCCTTCCCCAGTTCATCAGCAAGATAAAAACTCTTTCCTCAAAATATGCATCTTTGTATGAAAATAATTAATAACAATAATGTAGGACAAATGAAAGAAGCTATTGTTTATGGTTTAGGTGGGTAAGGAGAGTAATGCTTATTTAGTTTAAATACTCAGTCACTCTCCTCAGATCTCTTTTATCTCTAAGAGTCAATTTTGTGCAACAGGGATTGTGTATTGCACGTATTTTTTGGGCCCATTACACAGTAGGGACCTGACCCTGATGCTTGTACCCAAGCAGAAATATTTCATAACATCAAATGTAAGTGAAGGAAGTCAAATAAAATGACATCCGTCTTCAGTGCTTGAAAACAGAAAATCATCAAAAGTGTTTTTTGAAGTTTGGCTTTTCTGAAAAATTATTTTGCATTTTATTACCTTTTTTTTTTTTGCCTAACCTAGGCAGCAGCAGCCTGTGCTGGCAGCAGTGGAGGCGTTCCCATCAGACAAGTTTTCAAAATAGAACTGCCACAGGAATTCCAGCTGTCATCCTACTCACGATGTGGCCTTTGTTGGCGATGCTCCAGAGAGTACCTTTAGCTTCTCATTTCAGGACAGGTGGTGGTTGTCAAAGAAACCCCTCACTGATGCATTGTTTCATTACTTGTTATATAAAATACATTTTTTCAGTGTGTATCACAGATCAAAGCATGGGTGGTTGATAATAATTTTGAAAATGATTTTGTCAAGAATTTTGAAAAGAAGGAGTACAGGTACAAAAGAGAAGATGGGCAGCATTCAGGTAAATTCAGATTTGATCTGGCCTTCGTGAGGGGCACAGCAGCAGAAATATGGGCAGAAGTTGAAGTATGGAAGCTTCCATTCATAGTGCTCATCTCTCAGGCTGTCAGTGCTTCTGAGCAGGGACTGGGTTAATAGGCTGGCTAAATCCCATGGCTGTCTTTTGTATATCCCAGTGTACTCTAGTACACACTATCTAGCGGCGAGGGTCTTTTGTATGACTTCCACTAGGTAATTGAGTGTGTGTGGGGTCAAATATTTCAGAATATCCATCAGCTTCTTTCACTGAACAAGGTAGGAATAGAGTGCCAGCAGGCAGCTGCCCAGCTGGGACTTTCTGTTCCCTTCTCTCTGACACCCCGCTGATGGAGCCCACTGTTTATTTTCTGGTGCCTGTGCAATGTACTTTTTATTTGTCACTATTTTATACTGCTTGTGTTATAACTCTGATAGTCAGGCTTGTAAAAGAAGAAAGGTTTGTAAGGGCAAGAAATATCTGTGATTAGATCAGCTGATATAAAATGTGGTCAAGCTTTCCAGTTTGTGTGCATTTCAGCAAGTCTGATGCAGGTAACACTGGAAATCATTATTCCCAGGCTGCTGATATATCTGTCGGAGCAGCAAAAGAGATCTAGGAGTCCTTCACCCTTCCAGAGCTACTCATTCCTCACCCCATCCCTGCAGTGACTGTTCCCTCAGAATGGGACTATACTGTAATGCTAGTGAAGTTCTGCAAGTCATTTTGAAGTAACAAACAAAAGAAAAAGTAATCTGTAATTATGTTAATGAATTAGTCCATTCGTGGGAGAAGTGATGTTACCAGAGAGTTTCAGTACCAAGAGAGTTGACAGATTGAAATGAAGAGAAAGAATTTGCAGAATAGGAACAAGGGAGCAGGAGATGAGATGCTGAGAGAATTGCAATGAACATAAATTTGATGTCTCTATTTATTCTGTACTATTTAATAATAAATCGTATTATAGTCATACTTAAACGTAAAAGCTTTGTAAGTCTCCCTTCAGAGCTGGGACTCAGATGTGAGAAGGAATTGCTGTTTTGCAATAGTAAGTGATGACTCTGCTTTTTTATTTATAATTCTCGTTTGTTCTAGTATGTAGAGGTTGACAGGTTTCACCGAGGTATGATCTCCAGGGACCTCTGGCACGCTGCACAATGTGCATCACATGCTGGCTGTGAAGTCTGATGGCTGAGGAATTAGGAGTATTTCTTGTAGACCTTCTGGGGGCAGGCTGGTAGCTTTTTAATTTCTGATTCTGGCACGATGTGGTTGTATTCAGTCCTCTGCTCCTTTCCCTTTCCCTTTCCCTTTCCTTTTTTTTTAAGTCTGAAAGATTGAGTGTTTTCTTGAAAGCTCTGAGATTGGATTCTGGAGAGAGATCTGTCGAGGATGTCTTTCTTCCCTAATAGGCTGTATTTCTCTTCCATGTTACTGCCCATTTGAGGCAATATGTGACAAACAGAAGTGTCTTGTTAATAGGAGTTTTCTTATTGTATGTGCTGTTTGCTAGAGAATGAACCTAATTACTTCTTATATTTCTCATGCTCTGACATGAAGGTAGCATTTATGCCTTTCAGCTTTAGTGGTATTTGAACCAAAGTACTGTAAGAAGATGTAGAAGCTGAAGTTTATCATCATTTTTTTTCTTCAGAATTCTTTGCTTCCTCTATTTCTGCCCACTCAGAGTGAGTAGTTATCTAAAACTCTCCATCTAAAATTGAGACCTTCACAGCTGTGCAAAGTGCAGCAACCAAATATTTCAGGTGTCCAGAAAGGAAATCTCCTTCAAGAGCAGGGGCTTTTTTCAGAGTTAAAAAAAAGTCATATTTAAAATTCTTTTGACCCTGCATCATAGCATGAGCAGCTGTCACCACATCTGACTTGGAGCCTGAAGGATTAGAAGGAAAAAAATTTGTTCACTACAGAAAGGAAAGTTCTTGTAGTGGTTCTCAGCCATTGTACCTAGTGGTGGGATTTTGCCTAATTCCTCTTCACCCCCCTGAGATTTATGTCATCCCCAGCACTCACCTTGTCTATAAAATTTTCTGCCTTCATGGTTTCCTTATTTTTATGAAGATAATTTTGTTTTTCTAAAATGTTGTCTCCCAGCACTTATCTACAGAGCTCCAACCCGGTCTGCATTAAGAACTCCATTAAAAATTTCAGCCCAGCCCTGGCTGCCCATCCCTGTCCCCCACGGCCACATCTCTGTGCTGGGACAGCTTTGGGACAAGGACCCCCCTCATCTCAACCTGAGCAAAACCAGGACAAATAGAAACAATTTGAAATAATAATCATAGTGCACAGAAGACCACTGTATTAAAGGTGGCATGTGTATCCTTTCAAAGGGGTTTTTAAACTTCATTAAGTAGAATCTATTAATATGGGATGCCTATTGCAAGTAAAAGTGTGTCTTGCAGCACAAAAGAAAGCCCTAGCAGCTCAAGCAAGTTGTTAAAGCACAGTAGAGCAGTAAGAAACACATGTATTGTTATGAAAAACATATTAAAGCAACCTACCTAACTGGATTCAATCCTTATGCCTTCTTAAAGCATGTAGCAAAAATAGCTATGATTCTCTCTCTCTCTCTCTCTAGTTTTCAGCTTTCAGAAAATAGCAAGTTAGAAGGAGGGAATATTAAGTACATACAAGATGAGGAATTACAGTCTTGAGAGGGAGAAAGTCTGATTCCACACTGTTGTGTGTGATGTTGTTTTCTTAGTTTGCTTCTTGTAAGCTAGCATTGACAATCTGTATTTCCTTCCATATATTTTGCTAATAATGCTGGTGGATTTATGTTGGGGAAGAATTTCACTGACTGCACAGTAAGAGTATTTCCTTGACTTTTTTTTTTTGAAGCTTTAGCAAAAGTGTTTTTAAATTTAAACTTTCATCTCAGACATGACTGCTGTTTCTGCTGCTGAATTCAGATAATGAAACTGGCTTGATAAGAGTGGACCAAATTTAAAAGCGAACCAGTTTTAATTGCTAAGTAAAATAAAATGCAAAACCTAAAGAATTTAGACATATCCTGTAAGTATCTCAAGATTAAAAATTGTCTTTTAGTACTGTAGTTACAAGATGTTAGCATTAATAACAATTATACTTAATAGTCTCATTAATAGTAGCACAAGATGTTACTATTAATAATTAAAAGTACGTATTCAGTTTTCTAATAGTTGTCTAGTGTTTTGGGCAGTGTCACTATTTTGTATTTGATAATATACATATATAAAATCAGTATTTCCATATTGCACCACATTATTGTCATTTTCTTTTCTCTGACTTGTTGGTTATTAAAGATATGGACACGTAGTGCCTATGTAGTCAAACCTTACAGAGATTGAGGCAGGCTTCCTGCCAATGCAACGTGGTATTTTAGGCTGAGTGGAGCCTTCCAGGAGAAAATCACTAAATAATTGATCTCTTTCTCAGTGAACCGTCATGCTTCACTTCACCTGTCTGTGCTTGGCTGAATTCACTGTAAAATGATGGCTGGAGCCAGCGAGCAGAGCCCGGAGCCCAGAGGAGGCAGCAGCAGCACCTGTCCCTGTTGCAGTGGGGATCCTGCAACACGCATATATCAAACCAGGAGTCCCGTGGAAAGGAAATATATACGGACAGACAGATTCTTGCTAGATGTTTCAGAGATGTTTATTTCTCCAGCCGCATGGCCGGAGCTCTGCCGAGGAACTGTCCCAGTCACGGGACCAAGGGTCCTTCTGCCCGCGCAGGGAACACAAACCAACCAATGGGAACGAGGCTGAGCAGGGACAGGGAAACCCCGTGTCTGTGCCCTCAGGGCCCCTCTCCCAGGGCTACACGGCAGGGGAGGGACCCCAACACCTCACCCGTTCTATTTTAATAAAAGGAGAATGAAAACAACTGGATAAACATAACAAGAACAGTTTCAAAACAAAACAAGCCACCCTCCTGAGTCTTTAAATGTCCAATCAGATTCTGTGGAACATCTTAGGGCTGACAGAAGGGAGACAGAACTCTGAGCATGCTTTGTGGGGAAACTGAGGCAGGAGAGGGTTTAACTTCTTCCCTCCCCCTTTTCATCCCCCACTCGGCATTGGAAAGGGATTTTTGGGGAAACAATTGGCAAAGGCATGGTTTTGTGAGGGAAACCATGGGTGAAAAAACGGATTGGGAATACACTGGGGGTAATAGGACATAGGGTAAAAGGGAAAGGTGGGATTAGGAAAGGGAGACTGTAGGGGGGTTTTATAATAGAGATACTGTCTAACATGACTACGATTTTTTGCATATATACTGCCTTTTACAGGAACACCATCAGGCCCAGTGACCTGCGATGCTTGTAACCCTTTTCTACCTCGTATAATTTTGAATTCCACGACTTCTCCATCTCCCAAGCTTGGGATGCATTTTTCAGGGTTATTCTTTTTAATAGCAGTTCTATCCACGAATATGTCTTGCTGGTTGTCACACCTTGTTATAAAACCATAATTTTGCTTAACATTATACCATTTTACTATCCCTAAGGTCTTAGTTGCTATGATCTTTTCCTTTTTCCGAGTGGCTGCTGTTTTCTGTCTCGCTGCGTCTTTGCTCTCTCCTTCGGTCGCTCCCGTGTTGGAATTGTCGGAGCTGCTGGTGCCTGCGCGCTCTTCCCGGGGTCGCGTTCGGGGCTGCGCGGGCCGGGCCGGGCCACGCCGCTCAGTTCTCCGTGCGTCGCCTCCTCTGGTCGCATGTCCCAACATGGACAAGTGGTGTAGCTGTCCTTGCTCCACCAGGTTCCTTGGACACAGCTTCTGGGATCACAGTTGCTAGAGGCAGGAAAGCTCTTTTGATAGATCTACTTTTTTTATTTTAATGGTAAATCAAAACCACTCTTATTTAATCAAGACATGAGGATCATGTAACAAACTAACCAGCAGTTTGCTTTAGCATCTCACCAATGTTTACATGGGCATTTAGAAGTTATTTCTTGTGTTTTTAAACTCTGAGAGAGGTCTTGTGTTGCTCTCCTAGCAGCAGCTGGCCTATCAAAGCACCAGGCAGCAGCAAAACTCAGCCAGATGAGGCATTGCAAGCAGTTTTCCTGCTGTTGCTGTGTTCACCACGGTCATTCCATGGGGTCTGTTTCTGGAATGCAGGATGACGATGGTGCTTATTCACCGCTGGAGAGTATATTTGTAACATGGTTGAAGGGAGCAGCTGGTGCTTGCCAAAGTCCCTGTAAAATTTATTGGCAAGGGAGTAGCAGTGAAGAGCAAGTTTCATGCAGAAGTTTTGTTTCAAAGTCTCCTTAGGTGACTGTGATGTTTTCTTTAGAAAGAAATATTTAGGAAAATATTTGTGTCCATATAAAAAATTGTTTTAATTTCAAAATGCTATAGGTTTTGCATGTTTATTTAAACCAAATCATGCATTGTTCTCTGAGATTAATAAAAATATCTGAGATATATGTGGATCAGTAGTGAATATCCTGCCGTGAAAGGATAACACGGAATTCACTTAGCAGCAGCACCAGATCAACCTCTGCCCTCCCTTCAGCTGTGTCTTTCAGACCAGGTGTGTCTTCATAGTGAGATATCAGACTTAGGGTAGAAGCCACCAGAGATGCTTAGTGTAGCTGGGGTCACCTGGAAGTGGTCACTGGAAGTGGTCACACTGGGTCTGCATTAGTGTTTTATAACAGGAGTGACACCTTGATAGGAAAACACGAGTTCTTTGTAGTGAGGACATAGCATAGAAGTGATTATGCAGCACAATAATTACTTGGCATTGAATTACTTTATTTTTTAAAAAGTGGGTTCTGGACACATCTATGCAGGCTTTTTTGTAAACCATAGCAAGCTGTCAACCACATTTGAAGGCCTTTCCTTCAGGGGAAATTTTTCAGAGCAAACGTTTGCCAAGAGCTGGGCAGCTCAGTGCAAAACTGTGAGGTTACACAGATACAAAAAAAATCCCCAAAACCCAAACCCCCAAACCAAGAGACAAAATTTGTGCTTTCTGTATTTGTGATTGATATGATTCCAGTATCAAATCACAAGAGATTGCTCTGAGAGCAGACTCTTGTGATTCTTGCCGTGGGTAATTCTTGCTGCCTCAGTGCAGCGCTTCCATCCCAATCTGCAAGTGTTGGTAAAGTAACCTGGAGGAAAAACCTAAAGCAGTTCATATAAACCACATAATTGTAATTATATATTTTAGGACTTTTCAAGCAGATTCATTAATTGGGAAAGACAAAATAAATCTCCTACTTGTGAAGTTCCTGGACGTGCTATTTACAAATTCATCACTCTGGAGCTACCAATTATACCTAATGTAGCATATACAGTCAATGGGCTGTCCCAAGACACTGTAAAATGACTTAATGCTTCTTCATCAGAAAAGAGATATTAGAGAAGTAAATATAAACACTTTGGTTTGGAGTTGAAAAGAGTTCACATTAATAGAAACAAAAGATTAAACCATAGGACTACAAATTATTGCTCAGTTGAGCTAAGTGAAAGCATCAAATCTTGGAAGCAGCATGTTTGTCTGTGTCACGGTTTGGTTTCTTATAGTTTGTGATATTTGTAAATATATCATCTGCTGGTGATGTATAGAGGGGGTGGATAGGGAGAGGATTTCAGCAAAAGCCGAGAATGGGCAGGCTCAGGCTACTGCAGGAGCTGAGCATGGAAAAAGAACAGTGCAGCATTCTGAGAATAATGCAAGCTTTTTGAAAGTTAGCTTTTACCCAAGAAGAAGGGTTAGGGGATTCATTTATCTCTGCTGCTGCTTTATGGGCAAAAACCCCCAAATCCAACAAACAGTAACCACCAGGGTGTTAGGTGAAACTGAGAAATCTGTCAGCTCTGGTGGAGTTCTCCAGATTTACACTAATGTTGCTGTGCTCACAGTCTGGCTGCAAACCTGCCTGAAATTACATGAACTAATCATGAATTTTGTTTCAGATTGTATTGATTGGTGGTATTTATACTGCTATATGGAATTTGGGGTTTCTTTCCCGTGGAGGAGTGGGATTTCAGCTTAATTTATTTAGCAGGCCACGAATTACATAGCCAATATCCAAGTCCTTAGTTTTATTACTTTTGTTTTATTTTTATATTTACAAGTTTTATGTATTTTTATAAACTTACGTATATATATTATGTTTTCATATATTATATATATTACATATATATTCTATATTTACTTAGTTTTATTACTTTTATTGGAAAGTAATACACACTACATAAATTTATGATACTATTTTATGTTTATGGAAATAATATCTAAAATTATGTTATCTGGAAGACACTAAGAATGAAACAACAGGAGGTGGTTCGTGTTCACAGCCTCAGTACTTGTCCTCCCAGCCCTCTGGTCAATATGGACTTTTGTTGTCTTTTTTATGTTCTAAGCAAAGGGCATAGCTCTTGTTTCATTTTGGCTTTTCTGCTGACTTTTTTGCTTTTCCCAGAACATTCCCACTGTTAGTGCACTCCAGATTCTTCCTGGTGTTCACGGCTGCTACTGGTTCTGAGTATATGGGAATATTTTAAAGACACAATCCTGTCTGATTTAAAGGGGTGTTTGGTGGAAAAACAGTGAAAGGTTGTCACTCATCACCCCTGAGGCCCTTGCCGTGTGTTTGATCGTGTGTCAGCAGAAGCTCTTTGCTGTGTGGCTGTGAAATTGATGTGTAGTGTCCTGGTTTGCCTTGGGAATGCAGGGCTGCATAGCAAAACAAGGGAAAACATGCACCTTTACAGGAAAAATAAGAAAAAAAAATAACAAAAAGGAGGAGCACAGAAAATCTAGAGATGAAGGAATATTTTTGTGTTTCTTTAAATTCATAAGAGTATGATTTACAGCAAAGAGTGTGCAATAAGGTGTGACAAGTAATAGTGACAGAGGAGACATTAGATCTTGCTGTATGAGACAGAGGGGGAAAATTATCTTTTAGAAGATCTCAAGGTGATATGGGATATTAGAAGTATGATGGCAATCTTTTCCTAGTAATAAAACCTGCAAAGGAGAAACCCTTTTAAAGAAAGTCCATTTGCTGAAATGGAAGACAGGCAGTGGAGAGGATGGTGATACATGAGAAACAGCAAGAAAGAAAACCCAGCTGGTAAAGAAACCACCTGACCATCTGTACCAAGAAAAGTGTGCACATGGCATCCTCTTTTAGAGACAAATCCCCACAGAAGGGTAGGACTTGCCATTCATTTCAGAAAAGTATTTGTTTCAGTCTGATTTTAAAACTTATAAAACTTTTAAAACTTTTATATACAACAAATTACTGATGTTCAACAAGGGCCTGTCAGAGATTTTATAACATGCGGGCAATGTTAGAAAATCTTAGTCAGCTCAGAAGACAGGAGCTGCTTCATTTCATACTTTCATTTCTTTAGGAGATAATTTCAGTATTTGTTTTTATGGAATAGGAAGGCAGTTCCTCACAAACATATCCAATCACAGCCAATTCCTGTTTTATGTTCCAAAACAGCCAGATGATATGAAAAAGTAAAGTTTGTAGTAAATCTCCAAAGTTTAGAGCTCATTGATGGCAGATTTTTTCCAAAGCATAACAGGATAAAAATGCAAACAAAAATATTACAAGAAAGATTAGTTTTACAATGAGACCTAGCAGAAGATATGATCCTTGAAATGCATGTATGTTAGGTTCATGAGGTTTTAAGCCCTTCAGCTTCTTTCTAGGGCATATCTTCTTTCTAGAGTCATCATCGTCTAAAATGGCTCGGGAAAGCAGATGGGCAGGATCAGCTCCAGCGAGGCTTTGGCTCCACCAGGATTATCTCTGGGCTTCCTCAGCCCTGCAGAGGAGTCAGGGACATCCCTTAACCCCACCCTGCAGAGGGAACCTCGCTGGGTCCCGGGAGAAACTTCTTCGGGAGAGGTGACAGGAAAGATGACAGGAAAGATGACAGGAGAGGTAAGAGCGGCTCTGTGTGGGCAGCCTAGAGCACGCAGTGGCATCGCCTGCCACAAAGGCTTTCGGAGAAAAGCAGAGTAGACAGTGGCATCAGGGAGAGCCAGGGAGGCTGGGCTCCCTCAAGAGAATCACAGAACAGTCTGAGCTGAGGGAACCCCAAGGATCATGGAGTCCTACTCTTGAGAGAGCAGGGCTGAGGGGAGCAGGAGGAGTTGAGCAGCCCGGTGTCAGTGGGAGCTGTGGGGTGGTGGTGGAGGCATGGGGCGTCCCCCTCGCTCTGAGGGAGCTGAGCTGTTCTGGTAGCACCAAGCTTTTGTCCCAGCATCTGGTGGCATCGAGGTTGTCACTGTGTCATGTGCTTGCACTTTGCTGCTGGGTGGAGCTGGAAGCATTGCTCCCACAAAGAAAACCAAGGGGCTTGGAAAATGTGATTTGCAATCCCCCTTCACTGTAGCTCTTTTATTTGCTGGGGTTTGGGATGTACTGCAGTAACCCAGCACATTCGTAAAAATGTGCCATTGCAAACAAATACATGGTTATACACTGGCCCAGCTCCTTTGTTTTCCTCCATGGGATCGACAATATTTTCTTGAATGCAAAACAGTCTTAGGCCCACAGGCTAAACTTCAGTGCCCTGAGACAGAACCACAAACTTTGTCAAAGGGCTGGATAAAAAAACAGCCAAGGATTTCACCTCCTGGGCCCTTGAGCAGAAGGTCACTGGGCTGATACCTGGAAAGAGATGTCTATGTGCAGTGTTAGCTGGGAGGTTTGTATGTATAAATAATGCAGTAACTGCGACTATGCCCTCTTTACTATGGTTTTCCCAGTGTTTTATGGACACTAATCCAGTCTCTTAATCAAATTGCTTTAATGGACTAAAGAAAACGAGTGTGACAGTGCAGAGTTTGATGGTGAGAATGACAGTAGATGGGCTAATTATGATTAGCCTGGAGGTTTTAATCTGCACTAGAAGGTTCTTTTTATCCTCTAGCACTGCAGGATCTGGAAACATGAAAAAATGTAATATTACATCAGTCATATAAATATTTAATGTGGTGCTGGAAGCTGTGAAGAAATGCCATGTGGAGATTCACACTAGAAATACTCTGTCTTCTGTAGTCTTCCCCAAAACATCTGCTCCTAGTTCTGGAGTTACAATAGTGAGCTAGATAGATCATGGTTCTTGACACAGTATGGCAGGTTTCATGTTCTTACGCATATGTGTTGGCTTAGTCTGGCTTGTGGCAGCAGTGTATTTCCAAAGTGCTTATGAATTAACAAAGGAGGAGTGAGCAAAACATGGGGATTGGAGGATGAGGATCCAGCATAAAATTGCTATTTAAATGTTAACAGAGAGGATGCGTGCAACACATTAATGAATAAAACTGCATAGTCAAAGGTGTCTTTTGACTGAGAAATATTATTTTACTGTTTATTGTATTTGAATCTAGGTGGTATTTATAAAATCATGTATTATGTGTTCTTGTAGCCTGGGCCACACTCTGCTTGCAGGTTCCTGCTATTGACTTGGTAAACAAGGATTCTGATTGCAATACAGATTTAGAGATGGTGCTGCTGGGAACAGAATTGCACCCAGAGCTACTTTTGAATTGGCCAGCTTAGAACTAATAACATACCAGATCACAGCCATTGATGAAATTCAGCTGATGAGAAAAATGGCCAGCTTAGATAAGTATTCTAAATACAGAAACATGAGTAACTGTCAGCACGTGCATTTATCTGTAATATTTAGTAGTTCCAAAAGTTTATAGTACTTTTTTAAAGTAAAAAGGTCAACTTATGTTACGGCTTGCTAGTAAGTGTGCTGACCATTTTTTCAGAACTTCCTGTGTACTTTTTATTTCCCCAGGAAATAAAGGAGGGTAGAATTTGTCTGAAGCCGTATCACTCAACTTACATTAAACCATTTAATCTAATACAATATAGCTGTTCTATTTCTCCACAAAGGTGATTTATTTGTTCCTGGAAAGGCTCTTCTTTGGGAATAATGTCCTGTAGGAATTTGAGTCCTGGCTACTGTTGATCCTTTGTTACCCGCTGCTCCTGATGGAGCAGAGATACTTGGAACTGTTCAGGGAGATGCCTTCCCAGGATGCTGCTCCTGAGCACCTTTTGGGTTTATAGCACTGAGATGTTCCCAGGGCCAAAGGAAAAAGGAGATTCAGAAAATAACCTCAAGATTAGAGTGATAGAAGAGTGATCCTCATGTCACCTTTCCAATCTCTGACTTGTACTCTCCCGCTGTGCTACGCCCAGCACGCTGGCCCACTGCTCTGCTTTGGAAAAAGCGTGGTTACAAGTTGGGGCAGGTTAGTTTAGGCAACACTCACTTTGAGAAGTCATTGCCTTCAGACGCCCATGCACACACCTACTGCTTTGTCCATAAATAATTATATGTACATTAGATTGCTCTGAACCCTAATTATGACATACATTTAGTAAATTTGAATGAAATTGTGTGTCCATGTTATATTTGGAAATGGGCTTGCTTTTTTTAAAGTTGAAAAAAAGGCCTGAGAGAGGCTGATTTCACTGATAACTTCTACAGTTCTCTCTTTCATCCACCTGTTGTGTCTTCTTGTAGCACTTACGTGGCAGAAATTATTTCTATAGACTTTGAAAGGCACCCAGTGCAGCTGCTCATCTTGAGCCACAGACACTACTGTCTGCAGGGCAGGAGGCAGCCAGAAAAGGGGCTGGCAGGAAAGCAGGGCACTTTATGAACCCTCCCTGTCTTGTATGCCAGCCAGGAGAGACCCAGGAGACCCAGGGCCCTCCTATCACCTCTTCTTGTTTTTCCTACCTGAATAGTACATGCAAATAAGAAATATTCTGCAAATAAGTCACAATACTTCCAGGATTGGTGTCACACTGAGGAAGAAGTCATCCAGTTCTTACTGGTTATGGGAGAATATCTTCCTTATCATTCACATGGAGAAGGAGACATTTTTGAGTCTAATAACTTAAATGAAAAGGCAGTGATCTTGGAGCTTACAGCTCTTAAAATATCTCTGGCTCTGCCAGTGACTCACTCCATAGCCCTAAATACCCCCCAGACTTCAGCTTCCTCCTCTGTCAAAAGGGGAGATGAATACTTACTTGTGTTTGACTGCAGAGATGATGCAAGACTTAATTAGCTATGTTTATTGAGAGCTCTGAAAATGTGGAAATGTCACTGCTCTTGATGGTCTTGAATAGCTGATGGCCTGGCTTGTCAAGGCGTTACTGTCAGGCCCCTCTTCAGAAGTGAATGGGACACGTGAAATCTCCTGGCTTTGTTTGCCTGCCTTGGCTGGCCTCAGTGCACAGATGAACCTCGTCTCTACGTGTCTAAGTAGGAGGACAGAAACTTGGTGGTTTCAGGAGGGAGGGTCACATCCCACCTGCTCCTGGGTGCACCGGTTCCAGGTTTCCTCTGGGGCCACGTTAGAGAAGGTGCTATGAGTGGCTGCCTCCTTAGCCTCAGGTTACATCTGCCTGCTCTACAACTACGTTTTCTGTTCTGTTTTGTTAACACGACAGCTCACTGGTGGAGGCTATTAAGAAATTATGGCTCCTCTGGCAGGACTCTGGCAGCAGCTGTACCACCAGAGAGCTGCCTAAACTTATAAAAACAAATCAGAGAGGAACATCACCAGAGGAGAAAAACTTCCACGTCAGTGACCAGGACCTTTCAAAGCATGAGTTTTTCAAACCTTCTTTTTTTTTTGATGAGGCTGCTCATTCAATTACCCATGGGTTCAGCTCATTTGCTCTTGCTGGGGCTCAAGTAACCCTTGGGGAAAATCCTCATTCAGGGCCAGAGGACTAGGCAGGCTGCAGGAGGAGGAGGACTCTCTTCCATGAGCTTGTCCTACCATGCTGCAGTGAAGTTTCACACACCCAGGCTGTAAAATGGTTCTCAATGAACTCTGAGGCCCAAATATGGGCACTTCTTCCTAGGAAGAGCTAGGAAGAACAGGAAGGAAGGAACTAGAAACATGAGTTTTGGATACAACCATAGACCTTGGCATTTCTTCATACCTCTATTAAACCAGAGCCTATATACAATTTTTAAAGCTCATATTTCAAATTACTGATGCACTTCATGTCCCATGCAGTTCATACATTGCCCACAACTTTAGTGTTGTTCATTAATACAAGGTTAAAGTCAGGCTCCTTTGCAGAACAGGTGGAGTAAGTCTGTGAAAGTTACAGAGGCTTGCAGTAGCGTTAGGTTTGTGGTCTGTGGACCTCTGAGGTGCTACCACTAAGAAGTAGCAGGTAAAAAACTCCCCACTTACTGTCAGTAGGCTTCAAATTTTTATGGAAGCATTAAAAGACCCATTGATAGTTGTTTGGGGTCTACACACTGAAAAGGATTGAAAGCACGAGATGTAAGTTCCCTTAAGAAAGGTAAATGGACTGTGGGTATCAAGCTATCAAGCACAGATGGCCCACAGACAGAAACGCCCAAGCAAGATGAAACGGTTAAAACCTAAAATTAATCTTTCTGTAGTTAACCTCGTGTAATTTTGTGGTCATTGAATTACAGAATAGAAAGACACGAGGAAAATGCCTGGGGCCAAAGTACGATTTTGGTGATAAGTGATTTGGAAGTAATAATACAAAAAAAAAAAAATTGCTGTGCCCACCTAAATATAGGTTAAGAAAATAAAATTTATTGCCTATTGCATACATTTTGACAAAGTTAAAAGTATACACATGTAATTAATTGTCTTGGAGGTTTTATTTAAGTGACAGTAATGAGACTTGCAATTCTGTACCTTTCTTTTAAGTTGTATCAGCGTGTCTGTACTTGAAAAATGTTAACAGGTTTGTTGGAAAATCTTGCTGTGATTGGCCAGGTTTTTATAAGCTTCAGCCTGATTCGGCTTGAACATCTAGATAAATATTAACCACTTTCAGGCAGAAAATCAATATTGGTTTTATTTTGATTTCTTTTTCACTCTGTGACTAGCCTGCCACAGGTAGGTCATGCCACCCTTCCTACCTACCTCTAAAATATACCTTCCCTCAGCAGCTAACAAAATGAAGACTTTATATGGTGACCTGGTAATTCCTCCAAGGTGCAGTGCTGTGTGGCACACACAAACATTCATGTCCCGACCTCTATTTCTTTTTACAAGAATGTAATGCCATTGCTACTACCTCTCTTCCCACTTCCCCAGCAGGCCAACATTTATCTCTACTCTGCTGAAGATGAATTTTCCATTTCTCCCTTTCCCATATCGCCCCAATACTCTCGGGCTGCCCTTGGCCCCCCTCCCTGAGCTCACTCCCAGGCAGCAGTTGTGGTGGGCGGTCATATTATTTCAAGCTCCTCAAGCTGGAAAACTTTGCCAGAGTGAATCACTTTGCTTTCTTATTACTGCAGTTAGAAGCAAGCCAAAACTTGCCATTCATGAGGTAACTTTCATTTTGTTCCCCACATTGTTTCTTTGCCCTTGGCTCCCAGAGCTGAGGTTTTTTTCTCTTCTGCCAGCTCTGCTTGGATCCAAAAACAGGCTGAGTGAAGTAGTTACTAAAACTGTCTGAATTCAAGTTACTGCTAAGGATTTTTACTATTTGCAGTTATCTATCTTTTAAACATGCTGAACTCTTCTGGTTGACATGAACAGTCAAGTTCAGTGCTGTGGGTTATTTCACAGTTTGATGAGAAACTAGTGATGAAATCAGGTGTGTCTGTGGCACAGTCCTGTTTATTTATAATCAAAGCCTTGTTTTCCACTAGTATAGGGTAGGTCTTAAGCAGCAACAGTTTTTCAGATCTAAATCCTATTTCAGGCTCACTCAAGCCTATTGGTGAGGCTTTTTTTCAGGTCCTTACATTCTTATATACTTCTATTGCTTGCTTTCTCATCTTCATGAACTTCCCATCCCTCTTCATCCAACATTACAAAATAATACTAAAGAAACAAATCCTTTTACATGGGTCTCTATTTTAGGTAGTGATACATGGAATGGAAGCTGTGTGTCATAAAGCGGAGTTGCAGCTTCTCTTCCTATTCAGCCCACTTGATTACAGATATTAACATGGTCAGATGGGAAATCATCACATTGCTAGCGAGAGGTGAGAGCAGGCAGGTAGGGTAGACAGTCCAAAAACGGTGTCTACGGTGCTTTTGGCAACAGAAGATTTTGGCCACAGAGAGAGATGCCAAGAGGAAGAAGAAAACCGGTCCTATCAGCCTCAGGAATCACTGTTGTTCTCTGGATTGCAGGAGAAAAAGCAGATGCTTGAGATAATAGATTGGGGTTTTGGGCAGGGAGGTGTCCGACTGTATTTTCTCGAGGACAGGGGTGCCTTACCAGGTGTCTTTCATCATCAGCTGAAATGCTTCTATAAAATGACTGCTGAGAAATCTTTACTGGTGGAAGCTGGAAGTGTAAACTGGATTAGGCAGCTCGTGGAACAAAGCTCTGGAGTCCAGAGGAACATCTGGCCCCAGGGAGGGCAGGACTACCTGGATGTGTGAGTTACTCCTGGATAGGCAGTGTAATCCTCAGAGCAGATATTCAAATATGAATATAAGACTGAGCCTCAGGACAGTGAGCCAAATTTTCGTGCAGTGTGAAGGCAACCAGACTCCTGATACATCCATTCCACTCCACTGTGGATGCTAAAGGTCAGTTGAAAACGCTGTGGTACTGTACAAGCTGTCTCATAAATGAAGGATGTTGGACTGAAAGCAATGTCCTGGGCACGCCTTTACTTAAAATGACCACCAACACTCTCTGCTGTGGCTGGTGAAACTGGAAGCTCTGATATGTCTTATATTTCACATAAGAAAAGCTTTGACTAACAATTCCAAACAGAGCCAATGGCTAGGTGGTGTTCTTGGACCAGTGGAAGTTCCAGTGAAAAAAACAATATATTCTTCTTCTCCCCTTCAATAAAATCCCCAGAGTTCAATGATACAAAAACAGACCGCATTTCATCTCTTTGTTTAAGGTTTTCACTTTTATATTTATCAAAATACTGTGGGCCAAGCCAAGAAATAAATTGTTTCAAACAACTATCCTGTCTCTGGTTAGTCAGGTAATACAATATGCACTTTCCCCCAAGCATTTCCAGAGTTTGTAAATACTAAAAAACTGTATTTGTGTCCAAGAAAGTATAGCACAAGACTATTCAGAGCTGAGTTTGTGCCCTCCAATAACAAATTAATAGCTTCCCTGGTTTGATGTATAAGAAAGATTATTAATTTGCTTAGTTGTGGTACCAAAGATATATTGAATAATTTTGTGTGCATGGAAGTGCTGACTCCACAGCAGAATAGGCACACACCAGCAAAATGATGCTCTTAATCCTTCTGCCTATACAGTACTGGTTCTGTGAAGACAAAACTTTGCCTAGTCAATAGTGCTGCAAAACAAGTGTGCTAACAATTATTAAATCAACCCCCCCCAGTCAAACCAGTAATGTTCCACTGCGTTAGAGTAGACATAAAGCACTACACAAGTGAAATCTAGAGCAACATCTTCCATGTCTGATAAGTCTGGCACTTTTCACCATCACTAAAATTATCTCCAGCCTCCCACACACTAAAACAGGGCTTTACAATTACTTCCACTGCTGCCAGTGACAAGAGTCTCCTGACTATGCCAACAGCTGCAGCCGAGTTTATCCTTCTGTATTTGCAGAGACAAGGGTTGGATCCTTCCTGCTTCCACCTGTGCAGCCTCAGGGAAAGGCCTCACTCAGCCCATGCATTCGGATATTTGGTTTTGTGTCCCTTCTGTGGGCACCATGATTAAAGGGGAGCTTTACCTTTTCTTTAGTAGCTGAAGAAATTTGAGGCCACAGAGGACTGTGGTTTGCTGCAGGGATGGCTATTTCTCAGCTCTGCTGATTGGTTGCAAGAAATATTTAGAGAGGAGAAAACTACCAAAGGAGAAAAGAGCTGCATTTAAAAAGATGAACAGAAAGAGAAATCATGGTAGTGATGGGAGACCAGAGCTGCAATGTTAGCAAAAAGAAGCTCCTGCAAGGGTGTTATGTACACAGCTCTCACGTCCCTCAGCTGGGCGTGTGTTTGTGTTTGCGTTAGGGATGAAAAGATTTTTTTAGTAAGCAGCTGTGAATTATTGAATATATCATGGATCAGTATACAAAAAGAGGAAACACAAAAATAGAAAAAGGAATATCAATATTTCATAAGCAATACAGAAAAGCTGAAAAAATGTTAAAGGGAACAGGTGAAATTAAGATCTGATGAAACAGAGAAACATGCAACTAGAAAAAGCTAGAAAAAGTTATTATATCCTAAAAGCTCTAGACCTTAAAAGAGACAAGAAAGTATATTCGTTGCATAATAATTAAAAATGCAAGAAGATGCTGTGAATACAAAGCTGTCCTGTAAAAATGGGCAGAATGTATAAAATATTTTCATGATGAACAGCAGGAGTCCAAATTCACTGTCATCACAAGAGAAGAACAAGTTCAGGTAATTGCTTAGTGCAAAACAGGGTGCCTGGCAGCATGGAAGAAGGAAGAGATCTATACCTAGCAGATGTTTCTTGTCTGAAAAAAACCCAGTCTTGAACAGGTGCGTGAGTAGAAGAAGCTGACTGAAGATGGAGAGGATGAGATTAAACCGAACATTTATCAGAAAAAATCACTCCCTGCACACAGCTTTCTGATGAGGCTGTTATTTAACCAGTGGGCCTTGTGGCAGAGGTGTAATTCTAAGCAAATATTAGGGTTTAAGTACTGACCTAAGTCATGCAATGTATGAGCAGTCACATTGACTACCTTACCTTTACCAATTTCCCCTTGCACATGTACAGGCATTCAAATCAACCATTTCACTGTGAATTTCAAAGCTTATGTGACTGAACTAAAAAACATCAAAGTACAAGGTAAATTTGTATAATACACTTTTTTCAATTTTTTGATACAACTTAGGTGCTTCAAGCACAGGTAAAGAGCCAAATATATGAAAATATGCAGAGACAGTTCATTTCTGGAATGAGTACCCTGTAAAAAAAGCATAAGACATTTACAGAACGTTGCTAATAGGAAAAAAAAAAGTTCACATACTTTGCTTGCAGTCAGGGAAAAATAAAGCAAACCTTAGAGAACAGGTGAAAGCAGAAGTCAGGTACATGCAAAATATGCTAAAAATTCCTGCTAGATCTAAATCAGGTTGAGAGCTACAGATGGTAAGCGGTGAATATTTAGTGTTGCAGAAAATTTGGATGGATAGACTTGAATAGATGACTCTCAAGCATTGCTAACACCTTCTCTTTTGCCCGAACCACGCAATTCAAAGGGTGTGAAAGGCTCTGGCCAAGACAGAGTGCCTTGTCTGTAATGGCTCCCCACAGTGCTGAAAGAAGCAGGTCGAAATATCAGAGCTATTAATCTTGGAAGACAAAACCAGACACCCTCGCAGAAAGGAGGGTGACTCACGAAACAGGCAGCCCAAAGCTGTAAGTAGCGACTGCTCTGTGTCCTGCTATGGGCAAGGACAAGTCATCAACATAGAAAGAAGCTCTTGGGCTGCTCTGGTTTAGTAGCCACGATTTTGCTGGGTTCTGGCCACTTCAGATGCCTTCGGACACCGTGAGTGACCCTGCTGTGATTCAGAGCACGTCATCTGCCTGTGAGGTCAGCACCCTGCAGGAGAGAGGGGGAGAAACCCTCAGGCAGGGGAAACTGTTCCTCTGCAGCTTTAAAGTACCCGTGCCCATCGCAGCTGCACTTTGCAACAGTAAGAACTGAAAAACACGGGCTCCCTCCGCATCGCTGCTCAGTAGCTTTAGACTTTGAAATCTGATTCAGGTGGAAAAGGTACAGAGAAAGCAGCATTCATTGCATTCTTATGGCAAGATGTGAGCTGGAGCAAGTATTGGATTCTGTAGGAAAAAAAGTCAAAAAACTTTAGCAATGTATTGATAAATCTTGCGAGAAAGAAAACACATTTGCAAAACCCTACGTCAAACAAATCGACTACGATGTTACCAGTTTAACAGCTTAAGAAGAAATTGTTTTCCGTGATAGAAAATAGTCGTTTCACCCCAGCAGATTTAAATGATTGAATTCTTGCAACAACCTCTAAATAATTCCACTCCTTGTTGGCTCCCCTGTGTGCTGGTTTTTGGCTGGGATAGCGTTAATTTTCTCCACAGTATCTAGCATGCTCTGTGTTTTGGATCTGTGCTGGAAACAGGTAAGCTTGTAATTTCCATGGTGCGAGAAAGACAATTTTTTAGTCCTTGAGAGCAATTATAGCCTCTTTGGGTATAACGCCCTAGCATACCAATATCCATGTTTTATTTCCATTGTCTTTTTGTATGAAGCAGTATCCCATACTAGTGACTCTCTGTACTTCAACTCGTCAATTTGAGACATAATTTAAGTTCTTTGTAACTTATTTGTAATAATTTTTTTTTTCCAAAAGAGAAAATAAACTTTAGACAACTTACTGAGGTATATACAATGCACATTTATTCCATATGAAGGAAGAGCTTTTAAACCTAGAATAAACTGAAATCCTAGAACAGATGACATGATAGATGGAGGTGCAGCGTCAGCTGGATTAGTGTGGAGCCACAGTGTGAACTTCTGGCAAATTAGAAGGCTCCTGAGTTGCTAATTCTGGCTGCAGGAAGATTGGTAGAGCTAATCTTGTCCATCTGATCTATCTGTTTTGGTTTGGATGTCTGAATTAATCTGCTTTAAATTCTTCTCTCAAATCTGAACACACAGCCCCTGCTGACGGTAGCAGGACCTGTGCTCAGGTGTGGTCCTGAAGACCATTCCGTAACTATAATGTGTGAGAAATCTTGGTTTTTAAAGACTCTCCTAAGTGTTTCCTTGAGCCCTGGTATGTCAGTTGCTGAAGGGCCTTTTTGCCCAGTGAAACAAGATGACACCTGAGTGAAGACTTCTTTTGGCACTGAGCAGTGGCTCTCAAGCTGTTCTGCTGCTGCTCTCCACAGAGACACTCTTCCAGCATGCTCTACTCCATGTGTTAACATAGTCAACAACAGATTAAAACCCAAAAGATGATCTTATCAAGTGATTTTGTTGTCACTGCTTTCAGCTCTTCTCACCTGTTGCACCTTGATGGGCCTGATAGCCTACGTCTGCCAGGGCTAGTTAGTTGACTTTGTTTTGGAGAAGACAGTTTGGCTTCGATTACAGATCTGGAATCTTTGCAGATCAGTTTAAGCTGTTTCGCTTCTTCTGTGAGGAATTAAAACATCCTTATGCTGTTCAACACTGCACTGAATTTTGGAAAACCTACGCATTTACTGTCATCATTTTTTCAGTCTTGAATAAATTAGATTACTGGTGGCATGTCACTATCTGTCATATATTTTAGCTCTTGGGGATTCTCCTATTCCATGTGAGTCTTCCTTTTTACTGATTTCAGCAGCTGCAAATATTTTTAAGCAAGACAAGAAGAAGGGAAGGCAATAAAAGGATGTGAGATGGAAGGATAAGTGGGATTGGGTATGGAAAAGAGAATAAAATAGAGAAAGAGGAGGGGAAGAAAGGAGATTCTGAGGTTAATGAAAGGAAAATAAGAGAAATCAAAGAGTGAAACAACATCATGTCTCACCTTTTTCGATTCTTTTTTTCTTATTTTGTCTTCTCTAAGTCAAGAATTATCTTAAAAGCAGTGTTCAAATTTCAGTTGTCTGCTTTTGCCTCATTCCTCTTCCAAGTACTTGGTTCTGGTCATAGCATGTATTTGGAAATTTTTGGAAGTTGTCAGTGAGTAGTTCTGCAGCAGCAGTGAAGGTGACCATGTGTATCCTGGTCATACTCCCTGCAAGGAAATGTGTAACTCACTCTCTGCTGGTCCTTCATGCTTTGACACTTGACTGCTGGCCTGTGCCCTAGAAAAGGCTTTCTGCAGGTACTACAGGACTTTGCTCAGGAGCAAATATTTATGCAGGAGTGATAGCATGTGTTTGCAGCAGGAGTGTGTTTAACTCCATGTCTAACAGGGATGAACGTGTTCCAAGTGCATGTCTGCAGTTATATCCCTTAGATTCCTGTGCAAATCGGAAAGTCTCTGCTGTAATATCCTTACCCCATGCAGTCTTCCCTGTTACCATCAACAAAAGGAGAAGCTGAGCAAAGGATATATTTCCCTTCAAGCTTTATCAATGTTTTCCTGCAAATGTCAAGATAACATGGTATTGAAAGCCATGACACTACCCCATTCACTTTCTGTCCAACGAGGATGAGAACAGGGTGTGAAACAGAGATCCCTAAAGAGGAACACCAGCTGAGAAATATATTCTTAATATGTTTATAAACCACATGAATAATTTGTGTGGTGGAATATATGTTCTATCATGTTTTGATAGGCCTTTTGACTAACATACCCTGTGGGTGTTCCTCTTCATGTCACAGGAAGGTATTTTTTCAGGTATGCTCATCAATAGATAAAACCTGATAGTGGCAAATAATTTGGCATAGCTTCTCTTCAGCAAATGGGTTCCTCTGGCAGCATCTGAATTTGTTCCAGCTCTGGCAAGTACTTGACAAATGAGCCCAGTACTGTAGCTCTGTGTTGATATTGTTTATTCATTATTTGGGTAGAGCAGAAAAGGCCTGAGGGCCTGATCCAAAGCCCGGAGAAGTCAGTGAAAACACTCCACAGGCCTTCTTTAGTCACTAGAATTCTGTATTCCATGTTTCAGAGTTCGGAAATCTGTGCCAAGAACTTCATCAGTAACTGAAAGACTGGAAGAAAAGCAAAGAGCAAACTTCTGGACTGGCAGAAAGAAAAAAAAGAGAAGGAAACAATAAATTCTCATCAGAAACAAAATGTCTCCAAGTAGCTTTTATAGGTGAGGCTTAAAAGTGAAGCAACCTCTGACATTTTTAAGAACATACCAGGCTTCTAAAAGCTTTAAGACGAAACTGAAATGAACATCCTAGAGTCTTAAAAACCATATATTCCACAAGTACCCTTTAGTTCAGTCTCCTGTATATTAAACAGGTTCACCTAAATTTCTGATGCTGCTTGTAAATCTCTCAAATTCTGCTATTTTTAACGGCATTATTTTTACAATTTTTAATTATAGTTGCTGGTAATTGAAAAGTTGCTACAAATTTAATTTTACTGATGATATGCTTATATGTTTGTGTTAAATATTATAGGGCAGCAATGACCCCTCTACTTAGATTATCTACTATTTTCCATGGTGGAAAATATCGTATTTAGTTTTTCATTTTTTAGGTGTTGGGAAGTTTTGGTGACTGAATATCTGGAGCCCCCCTTTGAAACTGGTCAGGAATAAAATTCCAAATCTGTATTAGTGCTTTTTCTTTGTCCTGTGAAATTATGCAGGGCTTTTCTCCTCTCAGCTGCTGACACTCACTGCTCCTATTCTCCCTTTTTCTTTCCTCTGTAAAGCTTGCTGAAACCATAACTGATGATGGACTTTGGGTTTAACTAGCCTCATATCCCCAAAGTAAACCCTAGTGTGGCTGCAGTCTGCAGAACAGCCTCAGTGGCTGCAGAAGAGCTCCTTGGCATGAGAGAAGGTGACAGATCATTCTCCTGCCAGTACAATCCCTGTGGTGGGTGTCCCTCACGGCAGGCACAGACCTGCCAACTCTTCACAGCCCTAAGGGCAAATAAAAGGAGTTGGCCAGCTCCAACATGTGACTTAGATACGTGCTTTGCAGTACTGGGACATTCAGAACCTTACCTGTATCATTATGTGAATATAATTCTGTTCAGCCCATAGCATAAATACAGTATGTGGTATGAGAGCTGGCTAAAGCAAGTTGTGTGAATGTTTTCTTTATGACATTCCATAGCTCTAGCACACACAAAGACTATTTGGGTATCTCCTGGCAATGCCCCCTACTGCGCTCTGGACACCCCCAGTAACTTCACTCTTTTCTTTCACTTTTTAGACCTCTAATAATTCTGCTTCCTTACCTATGGATTGCCTTTAAGGGTTCACACCAAGAAGTGACTCAATACATTCTAGTTCAGGCCTTCCCAGATCTCAGCTCAATAAGACATTAGTTGATGTAACTCAGAGAAAGAAATTCCATTTAAACAGTTCCATGGTGGCTGAAAACCACCAGAGCATTTTCAAGAAACGATTCAAAATCTTTGAATGTAATTCTTTTAAAAGCAGTATAAGATCAGTATAGATGCAGAAAAACAAAGCAGTGAATTTACCTATACTCATTCTTTAACCTTAAATACCTTCCCACTACCCAAAGTTGCTTGAGACACCGGTTGGAGCCCCTGGAAAGGTTAACAGTCTTGTGGCTTTTCTTGAAAATCATACATTGTTCTTTGCTACAATTTCCTTCTTCTATTATACCACAAGGAAAGTTCTTGTCTTCCCAAACTTTGTGTGCCTTCATCCCCTAAGTCTGACATTAATATATGTGTGATTCTGTAATTACTTTTTACTGATTTGGGGGTTTTTCAGTCCCCAAATCCCAGAGTCTTTTGAGAAGCTGTAGAAAATACATTTTTATTCAGTTTCTCTCTTTTTTTTTTTTTTTTTCAGACCAGGGCTAACCACTATTACTTAATAAGCTTTAATGATTTTCTCATTCATAAAAGAAAATGATGGGAAACACTGCCTTACTCCTTTGTGGAAGAACCATCAGTATGGCAGGAAAAAATCACAAAATATAACAGCTGAGAAATCAACCCACTTCTATAGCTGAAAGGTTATCCACAGAAAGATCTCAGTCCACAGACATGTTTACTTTGATTAGATTTCTGCTTCAGAATAAAATGTAAATGATTCAGAACTTTGAAAGTCAGATTTTTGAAAAGAAGTTAAGGCTTTATCTAATAACTGAGCAGAAGAGTTACAGCAGGTAGCTATCCTAAATCATCAAAACCTGGTACTGTTTGGTATATCCTTAAGTCACTTTCACAAATGGCACTTTTCAAAAAACCTGTAATTCTTCAAGGAATGCTCTTGCTCTTCAGTTTGACACTGGTCTTTTTACAGTACTGAATGAACTTTACTTGGCTTAAGGAAATATCTATATTTAAAATAGTGTGAACTTAAAACATACTGTACATGGAATTGGTGTTTTCTTGTCAAATCAGGGAATATCTGTATGCCATGAACAGACTACTAAGCCTGAATGCATCCAGAATTATTCCATAAAAATTCTTTGATGCAGAGTATAAGGGCAGGATGAACTGTGAAATAGCTCTGGAAATCAGCAGCATTCCACTGTCTGAATATTTTAACATTCACAGCAAAATGGCTTTTGATAATCTGCATTTAATTGCAAGAGTCTCACTCCTTGCATGTTTGCAGTGTCCACACAGGGGATTTCAACCTGGTTGGCTGTTTGGAACAGAACTTGACTAGTGATCATTAGTAGTCGTAAGCTCTGATCCCCTCCAGCCCATGCTCCACCACCCACTTCTTCCTGCAAGACAGATTACTGCCTCTTCATGGAAATCCTCCAGCAATGTACCATTAATAAATGAATTGACAGGTTCTGTGCTATGTTAGCTCAGGAAAGGTCAACATCCAGAACTATATATGTGCCACCCATATCGCAACATGGATAGTAGTTGTAATTTTTGTAAACTGGTAACTAGAAACTCTTGCCAATTCTTCTCCCGATTAGTATAATCCTTTTCTCATAATCTCTCATAATAATGTTTTATACTTCATTTATCTTACATAATTAGACCTCATACAATCTCACAACCTTGTTACATTTGTTTTTTAAAGTTCATTCTTCCTTCTAAGGAAGAACAAAACAAACACTCTATGTGGTAAATTTTATTAAAAATGTTTTCAGAATGATGTATGTATAACTTTTATGTGTACCTACTGGGGAAGAAACTCAAATCTTGGAGGTTCTCATTCCTGCTAGGTCTATCACTATTCATGTGCAAGTCTTTAAGTTTTGGCCTTAAATCAGATCCCAGGATAGACTTGTTTTCTTGTACTTCATTACTGAAGTTTCCTGTTTCACACATTTAATGGAAAAACTATCAATATTTCTTTCTAAACTGTTGGGTTTTTTTTCCAGGAGACTATTAGAACAGCTGGGAAAACTGCCAAGAAACTTGCTAAAGACAGTAAGAACAGGAATTAAATCACAGAAAAACATGAAAAACCTGTAGCTGTGTCTGAACAGTGAAATAGTATTAAGAATTATAAACAGTGAAACAGTATTAAGAATTATAAATAAAACAATATTAACTTTTATAGCAGTGTGGTAAACTGTTTGATATGCAACATCATGTTTTAGCAGATATATGCAAATGACAACTGAAGTATAATGTGGAACATTACAAAGTCTATGACACTGTAAAGTTCTTGTTAAAAACAGCCTGAGAAGAGCCTCTACTGACTTCACATTTTCATAGTCCTTTCTGCAAGTTTCTTAGGTGATGTATATTAAACCAAGGATTTATACCTCTTTCATCCTTTCAGTAGGTTCCCAGCAGCCTTTATGATCACCTAGAAAGTACAGAAGCAGCAGGTTGAAGAACATTTTCATCGTTTTCCAATAATAAGTTTGATGAGCTATGGCCATAAAACTGCAGCGTGTACTCAGTTGTCTCAGTCATGAGCTGTAAACTGTTTACACCAGTTTTATTTCACTTCTGCCTTTCTGAACTCCTGCATGCTGCCTTTATTCCACACAAGTGAACACTGGGGATATGACAAAATATAACACGGCAGGTGTGCTTTAACAGACAGACTATTTCTCATATAAAATTCAGATATATTAGTCCAGATAACTCAGGTGGATAATGGTAATAAAATTGGCATCTAAGCTAAAAATTATCTGTAGGTCAGCAAATGGATTGTTTGATCTTTCGAGTGTCCCAAAGCTTTCTAAAACTGCAATTGATAGAAAAGGTTCAGTGGATTTCAATGAAATTGGATAATATGCATGGAATCCAATTAATATAAACTGACTCCTCCGTTTTCTACACTGGAAACTCCTAACTAGAACGCAAAGGGTTAGGGATGCCATTCTCACCCTTGACTTAACTGGGCAATAATTTCACCTTTGATGTTTTAAAAACATCATTAATTCTTCTCCTTAGTTGTGTACCTACCAAACCGCAGACAGCTTTGCCATTTGTACCAGGTTTGAAGTTCTTAAAGTTACTAATACTATTGCTAAGGGAACAAGAGCAGACTGCCAGCTGGGACAGCTGCCGGGCAGGGAGCACCAGAGGACACGTGCTGAGTTGCCTGGTGTTGTAGAAGGATGTTGACATTATGTGCTACAAAGCTTCCTTGAAATTCACATCTTTAGTGCTGCGTATAAGTTCGAAAGAAAAAATAAAAAAGGAAGAAAGCTGTTTCCCACTGCTCTCCTGTCCTCCAAACTCTGCCTCCACTCTAGTTAATTTGAATTGTTTTACCATTTCTACACAAAAGGTATATATTGTCAGGCCACATTGAATGTCCAATGAACGGTGCAATTCCATTGCCCTTAGTGAAATTCGTGAAAAAAGTGAGCGATATCTATAAACCCCTATGACTTCTGGCGGCGTTGCGGAGGAGATTGCTCAGCAGTTCCATTGATACTGGTGTTAATGAGGATGCACTAGTTTTCGCACTGTGTTGGTCCTGTTGCGTTAACAGATACCCGAAAGACCATAAAGACCATCTGACTTTGGCCGTGCGCGGTGGCTGTTCCCCCCCCGGACACCCGGAGGGACAGCAGACCGCTGCGGTGTCCTGCCACGCACCTTCTCGACGGTGCCATGTCTCTCTTTCTTCGGACCCGCGTACCTGAGGCAGGGCGGCAGCAGGCAGCGCCCCGAGGAGCAGCAGCGGTGCCCGTTCCCCCCAGAGCACCAGCCGGGGTCGAGGGACCAGGATTTCGCTAGGCTCCTTGTGACGGTGCGATCCCGGCTCCGCATCCCCGGCACCCAGCGGGGCAGACGGGGCGGGGGCAGCCGCACGCCCTCGGGCTCGGTCGGGACACTCGCTCCGGCCGCGTGCGGGACCCGCCGGCTCCCCCGCCCGCTCCGCGCCGCCGGCGCCCCGCGGAGCCGGCCGGCTGCCCCCGCCCCGCCGCACCGCCCCACGCCTCCGGAGCGGGAGCCAGCGCCGCCGCCCCGCCCGCCGCCGCTGCGCGCCGGGGCAGGCGCCGAGCAGGTGGCCGCGGGCAGCGCCGCGGCATGTGAGCGGCCCCCGGCCCTCGGGAAGGCAGCACCGGCCCCCGTCCTGCGCTGCCCTCCCTTCCCCGCGCCTCGCCGGGCCGGCCGCGAAGCCGGGCGAAGGCAGGGCGCCCGCAGCGGCAGCCCGGCGGCGGCCGGGGGCTGAGCGCCGCGCCCCGCCGGGGGGCGGCCGTGGCGGAGGGCGGAGGGGAAGAGGAGGAGGAGGAGGAAGGCTGCGCGGGGCCGGAGGGACGCGGGAGCCCCCCAGCCGCGCAGGATGAAAGTCACGGTGTGCTTCGGGAGGACGCGGGTGGTCGTGCCCTGCGGGGACGGGAACATGAAAGTTTTCAGCTTGATCCAGCAAGCGGTGACCCGGTACAAGAAGGCGATCGCCAAGGTGAGGGGCGCGGGGAGCGCCGCCCGCGATCAATATGGCGCTTCCCGGAGTGGGGAGGGAAGCGAGGGGGAAAGTCCGGGCTGCCCCGCCGGGGGGAGCGGTGGGAGCGGGGCCGGGGGCGGCCGGCGGCGGCGGCGGAGCCCGCGGGCAGCGTGTGCCCGGCGCCGCCGCGGGGGGCGGGGTGGGCTCGGCCCCTCCGCAGCGGCCAGCGCGGCCCCTCCGCGGCTCCCCGCGGGAGCCTGGCGGGCCTCGGCCCTTTGTTCGCCGGTGCCTGGCGGCCCCCGGAGGTGTCTGTGCGGGAGCCGCCCGAACCCGGCCGGCAGAGCAGCGCGGGGCCCGGCGGTGCCGGGTCTGCCCCGGGGCGGGTGGCGGGGCCGAGGCGCCGCGGGCCGGGCGGGAGTCGCCGCGGAGGGCTGGAAATCCAGCTCCAGGCTTCCCGGCCCTCCAGGCCCCGCGGGGAGGGCGGTGCGAGGGGACCCCGCTGCAGGGGCGTCCGGCGGCGCCCCGCAGGCCGCCCCCCGCGCCGGGCGAGGCTCCGAGGGGGCCCAGCAGCGCGGCCGCCCCGGCAGCTCCGCGCCCGCCGCGCCGCGGGGGGAGGCTGCGCGTGTGCGGGACGGTCCGCGGTGCCCCGGGGTGCGGGGAGCGCCGGCCCGGCCCGCGGCGGGGCTGAGCCCTACAGCCGCCTGCGCCGGCCTCCCGCAGCCCCATGTTGAAATTCCTGGCTGAGCGTGTGTGCAGGCAGTTGCAAACTTGGCTTTCCCTCCATAGGCAACTTGTTGGATTTTGGTTTTTTTCCCTTATTTAAAAAAAAAAAAAAAAATTCTTTCTCTCTTTCCTATTCTCCTCCCCCGCTCTCCCCCAACGTACTTTCTTGTTGCTGCAAACTTCTTTTTAATCAACTGGTTGGTTGGACAGTATGACTCTCGTTGTCTGAGAACTTGAGCAGTGCCCTTCCCCTTTCCTCTGCCTTGTCGATCCAAGAAGTTTGTGTGCTTCTCCCCCTTAGCACTTCTGAGACATTTTACACTTCTGACCCTGGAAGTTTTGCTTTGGCAAATGCAGACTGCCAGGCTGTCCTGAAACATGCAATGGAAGGAATATTGTGAACGGTTCGTCGATTGAAGTGATTCCCAAGAAAATTTTTAAAATCAGTTTTTTCATAGAGAATTCCAGATGCTGGGAGGAGAAAGTTAACTGAGTTTGCTGTCACCTCCCCACCTGATTCCTGAAGAACATGGTTTTGAAGAGGGCAAACATATTCTGATTCTGGCTGAAAAAAGAGAAAAATGATTCTCTAGGATATGGCTGTGGCTGCATACCAGCAGTCATTCATATACAGCAATTAATGCACATGACAGTCTACCTGCATATAGGAGACAGGCTGAAAGTACCTCTCTGGTTAAGGTAAAGCAGTGAACAGTAAAGTGAGACTCTGTGGGGGACTGAATGCCTCATTGGGCCATTCAGATGAGAAGTGTTTGCAACATTTGTTCATCAGTGCTACAACATTAATAAAAGTGATTATTTTGCTATGTTTTGTTCCAAAACTGTGTTCCATGTAACTCCTGTGGCAGTGGACTGCATCCTGGCTTCCAGCTATTAAGTTGCATTAAGGGATGGCCGTTGCATTCTGCAGCATAATGCTAAACCTGGGAGGGATTGAAGTGGTAAGCACTGGGGAGACACATGCCAGTCACCAGGAAAGGTTACATCATTGCAAATTGCACTTCAGAAAAGAAGTGGCCCGCCTGTGGAAGCAGGAGGGAAAAAAACCCCCAAAAAACTCTTCGTTGACTATGGCCGTGTGCTTATTAAAAAGCCAGTTTGCAGAGGGGCAGCCATACTTTGACTAGTCCCTGGTACCAAAAGCTCTGTATTCTGGGTTAAAATGACACGGTGGTTTTATTTATTAGTATTTATATGGTGGTTATGCTGTATGCCACTGGTATGGACTTGAGGTAGCTGCAATTACTGAGATTGTTTTTATTCTATGGAAATTCTGTGGTTAAAAACAGTAGCAGTGTCCATGGCTTTCTCTGAGTGTTTTATACGGTCACTGTCAAACTTCACTTTTGACTGAAGATTTTCTGTGGTGATGTTTAGGTAGTAAGGAACTGGATCTTACAGTAATTAAGTTTTGTAAGTAGGCGTATAGTGCTGTTTGCTGTGTTCGCAGTAGAGTAACATAGTAATTTTACGGTTTGGATGCCAGAATTCCACAGATGACTGCCTTTTTGTAGCAGTTAGGTGGCTCCTTTCTGTGCTAATGTAGCAGATGAGCAAATCTCCACTTCATAAAGAGACAAGAAAGGGGACAAAGTAATTCCTAAACGGAGGGGATCAAAGTATATGTGCCCGAATGAACTTACAGTCTGCCAGCAGGTATCAAGCTGACACTGAAATCTACTTCACCACCACTGTGCTGTTATGGAAAGAAGCATATCTGGTGGAAGATTATTCAAAATATTTGAATGAAGTTTATGGTTTTCATACTTACAGGAAAACCAGCATTTCTCATCCTGCAAGAATGTGTGTCTACTGTATGCAGCAGTTCCTTCAGGAGAACTCCTCGAAGCCTATGAGAACTGAGTTGTCAGCCCTTCCCAGATCACCTCCCGCTTTGTCACAGTTTCCCGGTTGTGATTAGCCATAAGTGATCTGCATAGTGTACTTATGATGTCCCTGTGCAGCTGTAGTGAGGCAGCCCAAACCCATGACTGCAGAGTGCCAGGAGTGAGTAACTTCAAAATTTGACCTCAGTGTTCTGGCTTGGTCTTATTTAGGTTCAAGAGACATGTCGAGAATGGAAAAAATACTTATGGAGAATAATCCACATAATAGTATGGTTCTCCTCTCTGTAAGATTTTAGGAGTTAAAAACATACAGATGACACACAGATAACACAACTGCAGATAACTGCAGTTAGTTCTGGGTGCTATGTCTTTGATTAGGATTCATAAATCTCCAAAAATTAATTATGGATTAACCCTCCTGTAAGTACTAAATCTTTGTGTGTGGAATTAGTTATTAATATGACAGGCTGTGTTTAAAGCCTGGCCTGTGTAGTGTGTATAAATTTTTCTGTACTTTTGCTTTTATTCCAAGAGAAGCTTTGTGTCTGAAACATGGTGCATTCTTTCTGCAGGCTGTGTTTGCAGGAAATGAACCAGCAAATGATAAGAGATGTTTGAAATCCACCTTGTTCAGGGCAAGTGGAGTCAGCAAAATCGATCACGTTTAATGAAACCCAGTTTTCATGGGGGCACACTAATGGTGCACTTTTGTGTGGCTGGATGGACTGATGCAGCCTCTGGCACAATCTCTGCCTGAGTCTTAAAGGAGTACAGCTTGGGCAGGGGACAGCTGGCTTGAGGAATGGTAGGTGCATTTTCCAAACCCTGCAGGGGTTGTGCAGATTTGGAGCAGGTGTAGTTCTGCTTATGGCTTCCTAGCGATTAATTTAATGGTTAAAAAGTTGCAAGAAGGTAAGAGTGATTTAAGAGGGGAGGTCAGCCACACGTGAGTGGCTTAACATTGATGGCAGGAGATGATGGACTGCACCAAAAGGGAGAAAGCAGACAGGCAGTTGAGATGAAACATGCTTATCGAATATTGAACTAGTGTTAAAAGGTGGAAAATTATTATAAAAATGATGTATTGAGCAACTATCGAAAGGACGTAGTTGTGCATCTTGTAACTTTGGTTTGACTTAGATGTAGCCAGAGATGTTTCTGACATTTTTTGTTGACTTTTGACTGTCAGCATAATCTTTCATCCTTTGGTTTTTTGGGGTGGATATTGTAAGCATTTTACCTTTATCTTCTTTTTCTTGCAAGTAAAAATAGGTGTGCAAAAGTGGTAGGCAGGTATAATTTTTTTTTTTAAATTCTAATGTGATGTAAATGATCATGGTAACCAAGAATATGAAATAGGAGATCATAGATATGCTGGAGTTGTTCAGTGTTGCATTCAGTCCCTAGAGGGATTGTTTGGTCTCCATAATAGTTCAGTCTGATGCCCTGCATATCATGAGCTTGTAGTGGTGTTCCTAGACCTTACAGATAACTCTCATTTTCTAGTTAAAATAAGTAAATTAACAGTTTTCCTGCTGAATCAAAAAGATTTTAATAGAAGTCTCAAGACACCTTTCCCATCTCCCTTACCAAATGCTGTAGGGAGGTGAAGTTTTGTGGGGGTTTTATGTTGCATGGAACAATACTTCAATTGTTAATTTGAAAACTGCAATGCACTAATATTTGTGAAAAGAAATTGTAATCTGCTCTTTGATAGTGGTAGAGGCTGTTGCTGATAAGAGACCAGAACTCCGGGAAAGTTGGCAGTGTAAGCAAAGGTAACAGGTGTCAGATGACCATATTCTCGTTTAATTTGTACATTGGGGGCTTAGGCCACCCAGAGCTTAAAGCTCCATCTCTTTGGTAGGACTGATATTCATCAACAGGGAATTGTGAGGGGGGAAGGTTGTAGTTTGAGTGCATGTGTGTGTGAAGCTTGCTTTTTTTACTGTTTTTGATTTTATTCCCCCCAGTACCAGCTAACAGGGATTATTTGCTTACAAGTCGGTTCTCAGACAGCCGTTCTCTGCCGGGTACACAAACGGCAGCTTTGATACAAGTTATGTTCTGTAGAGCAACAGTTGCATGGTTCCTCATGACTGTGTCACTGGGGCATCATTTGTAGAGCCTAGTACATGGGTGGGTTGGTTGAAAAACTGCTGATTTTACTTGGACTTTGTATTGTTCTTGGTACATTCCTCGAGTCTGACCACTAGGTTTTTGCCACAGGCTTAAACGGGTCTGCCACAATGCCCATTCAGAGACCTCTTTGGCAATACTCAAGGGCAGTAGTGACTAAATTTAGCATAAAAAAGATTTAAAGTTGGGGTTTTTTTTAGTGTGTGTGTGTTTTGTTTTTTTTTTGTTTTTTTTTTGTTTTTTTTTTTTTTTTTTGGTTTGGATTTCATTTTGATATATGTGCAAATATCAAGCCTTTTTTAAGTAGAAAAAAATCTTATAGGTTATTTCCAGAATGCACAGGAATCCTCTCAAGCCCAAAAAGGAACCAAAATGCCAAAAAAGTCCCTGTCACCCCTGCTGCTCAGTTGGCTGTCAGTTTAGTTCCAGCTGACATCCCCCGGATGATGTTTCTGGGCTCTGCATTCAGAATTGGCTGGGTAGTATTTCAGTGATTTACCTGAGGTCAGCCAGGATTCCGTGGGGCTCCTGGCAGTTTTCTCAAGCTGGCTCTTGACCTCTTCGCTGATGCTGGGCTCCCAACAGCGGCAGTGAAACCCAGCTGATGGGTAACGTCATTCTGCTGAGGCGTGGTGAACAGCAGTGGAGAGATGCTAATTTAAGGAAGATCAGTACTGAAATGGGTCATGATTGCTTCATGTTTAGAAAGCTGCTGTGTGATCCTGCAGGTTTGGTGCTGGAAATGCACTGCTATAGTGATAAATTCCCTCTGCTCATTATGGAAAACTTTCTTTTAACCTGTTTTCTCCAACTCTCTCTGTGTTTTTGGCCAAATCAACGTTTTCCTGTCATTGTCTCATCTGTAAATACAGGTGACTCTTGCACATTGCAAGAGAAGTTGCAGGGTGAAGAAATGAACCTTTGGAGGGAGCGTGGCATGGCGGTGGCTACGGAGGTCCCCTGCACGGGGACTTTGCTGTATGGCAGTGCTGTGCCCGAGGGACCTGTGGCTTGCAAGGCAGGGAGCTGCACAAGCCCTGCCATGCCCTCTCTGCCAGCTCTTGCCTGTGTTCAGGCGTCCGTGAAACGAGAGAGGAGGCTTGTCTTAGGAAGGCCTTAGAGCCACGCTGGGGCTGTGATTCACCGCTGTGATTTGAGCAAGCAGGCACCCGGGATTATTCAAAGCTGATAAAGAAGGCTGAATTCTGTAGTGCTTACAGAGCGGGGCTTGAGAAGTGGACGGCATGTAAGCCTTCAACTTGGAAGGTGCTTTCAGTAGAGGATGTGTGTGGTACTGCTTAGCCTGGCTGTGAGCAGCACCTATCCCCGGCTGGACGGGGAGCATCATGGCTTTCAGTTTGGCATTATGTGGTTTCTCAGTGTTTCACTGTTACTTAACAGTGATCAAAGTGAAGTGTGTGTTTGTGGAAGAGTGGCTTGAGAGTGATTTCCCTTTGAGCAAAGCACCATTCAGCTGCTGAGCAATTCCTGTAGCTCTGAGGGGGAGGACTGTGGAGGAGCCTGTGAAAGCGCTCAGTGCATTTGGGGAATAGTTTCTGGAGGCAGTCTGGGGTTTAGGGAGTTGCCAGCCTTTCTTCTCCTGGGCAATAGCCTTCCACCAGTGGAAAGCCATCTGATTCTCGGAGCTTTTTACACTTTAACTTCAGTTATAACAGTCACAGATGTTTTAGTTCTATTACAAAAACACCACTGGAAGTAACACATTCTCAGTTGTACCAGACTATGACATCTTTTAGTCGTGGCACATTTAATCTGGTAAAATAAGATGGAGTAAATGGGGGAGAAATGCTGGTGATCTTAGTTATACAGAATACGGTTCATGTAACTTTAAAACAATTTCCTGGTTCTTCAAAGGAAAACAAACCTTTTCATCCAAATATAAATTGAATGGATAAAACATGCAACAATGCTGAACCAGTGCTTATGTATATTGAAAATAAAGTGGAATTCTTCTAACATCAATCCAGAATACAGCACAGATGTTCTCACTCAGAAATATTTTCTGAGCAGTAAGAAAATAAAAAGTGAAGCAAAAAGTATTAAAAAATTCTGCAAGATACTTTAGGGCATCTGTGCTTTATTTTTTTCCCCCTCCTTTTTAATATACATTATATATTTTGTTTCTTTGAGGTCATTTTGATGTGATGCTCAGCAAGTCTGGTACTGGGAAATGGATAAAAAACCACCAAAAACCAAACTGTCTTTGAGCTAAGTTACATAATTCAGTGGGGCTGTTTAAAAAAACTGAGAAAGTAGAAAAGAAAACAGCAGCACAGTCATAATACTTGTTGAAATGACTAATATTACTAGTGAAAGAGAAATGAGTCAAATTTTAAATTGGGGAAAAAGAATTTTAAATTAACAGCATTTTTTTTTTGGTTTTGAGATAATCACATTAGTTTTACTTGTTACAATACCTCAGCAATGTCGGGGTTTTTTTCCTATGGGTATCCTTAGTTGTTTTCTCAAACTGGCCCCAGGTATTTATTAAATTGGAAATAATTGTAATAACTATTTTGTTGCGATACTTGCTTGCTTTTTTTTTTTTTTTTTAATCAGGTGGTGGGTACTTGATGGTAACTTATTTTCTACTTCAGTTCCCTGGGGTGAAGTGATGCACATTAATCACCTATTTAGTGCTAAACAAAAGGACAAATGCATTCTGACTTTCTTACTAGAACTGTTGGACTGGATCCCGTGCCCTGCATCTCAGGGCTGGGGTCTCTCATGCGGGGGAAGAGGAATGAAGACCAAAAAAGTTTCTGTACAAGGGAATGATCCTTGCTGCCCAGGAGCAGAAACCAGCATCCCCTGGAGATGGGCCCTGGGATGCTGCTGTGTTCCTGTCAGAGACCATGCTCTGGTGCTGGAGAAGTTGGCTGGTGTTGCTTCCTGGATCGTTGTGCCTCCAGCTTGTCAAAACTTCTGTGGTGACAGAAACAGGGCTGGCAGAAGGGAAGTGACTGTGGGGAGAAGGATGGTCTTCTGTAGAGGTGGAATAAAGGATGGGATGTCTTTGGAGTTTGGTGGAAGGAAATGCTTTTGAGGTAATGATAGACAGGTGCCTTTTTTTTTTTCACATGAGTTGGAAATGGGAGTTTCCATGGAAGCGAGACATTAATGCAGTACATTAAGTACAGACAAACAGAAAGCACCAAAGATGGGAAGAAATGGGTTAACTTGGTGCCCTGGAGGCAAGTGGTCTATTTAGCAAGAGGATAAAAAATTGACCTCAGTGGCTCAACAGATGTCACCCAAAGGCTTTCGTTTTAAAATAAAAGTGTGGAGTTTATTATAGGAAGGTTTTCTTTTTGGGCAATAAGCTTAGTGAAAGTAGTGTATCCCTAATTTGATAGAGAAAATAGACACGGTTTTGGAAAAGCAGTGTCACATTTTTGGCCATACTTCACTCATTTCTCTCATGCTTAGCCTGCTGCTGATGCAGTGGAATTATGAATTTGTTGCAGGAGGAGCAAGCTGGTATATCATTAGCAGTTTTCTTTTTAAGTGGCAACATTTATAGGATTTTTTTTTTCCGGGTGTGCATGTCTTTACAGACTGAGAATAGCAATTTAAAATGTTGCTGGTGTTGATGTTGTATTACTAGAAAAAAAAAGTTACGTGGGTATAAAGTATTTTAAATGGAGATAGAACTTCTGGGAGTGCCTGTATGTTTGTGTGTGCACCCACTTAGTTGTTTTCATTTGTTTGAAGAAACGTAGCCACACTTACTAAATGGAAAAGTAGTTTCACCTTACCCCATCTTTTTTGCATGTGCTTTCAAAGTTGTTGAGTTACTCTATCTTCCCCCTAGGCAAAGGCTACATAGTTTTTTTTCCTTCTCTGTTAAATGTTGGAAGCAATATCTTACTTGGGAGAATCTTGCAGCGATATACTTCTTTGCACATATAATGAGAAGAACAACTTTGTTCCAAGTTCTTTGAGTCCTGAACAGGAAGGAGCTGAATTCAATAAATATTGGAAAAATTACTTCTGGGGATGCTGGAGTGGCTCTGCGACCACACAGCTGAAAGTTTTGTTGCTATAACAACTTAAATGACAGTTGAAAAACCCCAATAAAATGGAAGCTTCAGAACCTTTTGCTTCTTTAATAAGCTGCTAAGTGAAATAACAAAGCTTGATTTAATTTGACCTCTCCAAGAACCTGTTGGACCAAATGTTATTTGTGTTGTTTTAAGTGTGCATTTGTTTGTGCTGTCAGTTTTCCCCTCTGCCTTCCTGTAAAGACCCTGTGCCTACAGCTGTAAGCACCAGGAGAGCAGCCAGCTACCAGGTACCAAAATAAGACTAATTTAGGCAGCAGGGCTGTGGTGGCCAGGCTGTGGTGGCTGTCCATTCCTGGTGAATGAGCTCTGGCCTCAGCACTGTGTGCAGCCTGAAGAGGGAAGGGATTTTACTCACCTTGAATTTCTCTGGCAGTAGCAGGTTGCTGGAAGACTGCTAGCCTGAAGTGTTAGGCTTTGCTAAAAGTTAAAAAGTATTGTGCAATTATAATAATTTGGAGAGTATTATAATAGTAGGAGAGTAGTCATCTCTATACACTTCACTTACTCTGCTGGGTGTTTCTGGTTTTTATTACAGAGATGAGTGCTGGGTGAGAGAAGTAATGCTGCTGCTTTTGGAGGGAGATGAGGGGAGGCAGCCCAGCAATGGCTGTGGCTTTCCTGGAGTGGGGAAGCCGGCTTTGCTGGGCTCCTGCGACGTGTGAGTGTGAGGGGGCTCGGCGGGAGGCAGCAGCTCAGGTTTGGATCAAGGTGAGGGTGTGCCTTGGGTCAATTGCTTAAACGCTGACAAAGCTGCTGCTTCTCTTGTGGCACTGTAGGAACAAGATGCCTGGGGATGGGGGAAAGGAAAAGACCCGGCACAAAAGACTCCTCCACCCTCGCTCAGTCAAACTGAGTCCTGTCTTCTGGGCATGGTGCAAGTTCAGAGCATTGTTGCCAAGTCCTGTATTGAACACTTTTTTTAATGTCATTAAGAATACTAATTTGAGAAGATAGGTTTGATGGGTTTTGCTCTCACTGAGTTTTTTTTAACAGCAGCTTTAATTGCTCTTTCTAGTTTTTCTTCACATGAAAAATAGCACAAATAAATGCAGTCTGTAATAATTCTGGAAAATTTGACATCTGAACTAAGAAATATCAAGAAAAGTGGACTGGCTGAAATAAAGTAGAGCTTTTAAATCCAGAATACTGTGTTAGCATAGGCTCTCTTTGTAAAAAAGCCAATGAATGTGATTTTAAATGACTATAACTCTATGCAAAATATTTGTATGTTTAAGAGCTTCCATTTGAAGAGAAAAACCTTCTGAACTTACCTAACCTGGTCTTAAAAGAAAATGCTCTGCTCTTTATGTAAAACAGCATTTTTAGCTTGTGGTTGTGTTAGGCAATGGAGTAGTCTCCTCACCCTGTTCCCAGTGATCACTCAGGAACACAATGCTGTGGTAAACTAAACCCAGATATTAGTGTGTGTAAAATGTTACTGTAATAAGTGTCTTATAAATATCTCCTTTATTAGTATAGCTGTTTGAAGTAAGTTCCTGATGACCCTTTTGTTGCTTTGGCGTTGCCATAAAATAGCCGTTGTTAGCTTGAAGCCCCTGCTAAATTGGAAGCCACAGGTAATGAATATCCTGTATTGTATCTTTTGGTGTTTGTGAAATATTTAGCTGAAAAGGCTCCTGGTCCTCACCCTGTCTCTGTGGAGGTAAGAAGTTTCTTTTGCTGGTGAAATTCCCTAGCTGAGGAATGAAAGCAGCAGCGAAGGGGAGCTAGCTTGTATGAAAAGCTAATTTGTGCTGAGTTAAATATTCTTTTGATATTTGAATATGAGGTAATTAGCTTGAATGTACTGCTGTTTACCTTTTAGCATCTGGAAAAGTCTGAACAATCTGCTGAAGGGAACTGTATCCTAAATCTACTTCCAGAATATTTTTTTTACAATCATGTATTTCAGACTTGACTAAATCTCCTTTTTGTGGTGGTATTTTCCCAGTGGCTAGTGACCTGTGGGAGAAGTGCTGAGCTAAATGGTTGAGGAAAGGTTTGGGCAGTGGCCTAGTGGGCTGTTCAGGATGATCAGGTAGATCCATATAGTTGTCCCCTTTCTAAAAATGCTGTCAAGGTGGACCTGTAAATGCTTATGCATGCATGCATGCTACTCTTCTCAATGAAAAAAAATGTCTCAATATTTACCATAGCCATCCACTGTACTTGAGTCCAATTTGTATGAAATGGTCTTTTTTATTCTAAATTACCTCCATTTCATAGTTCAGCACTTGCTTGGTCTCAGAACAAAATAAAACGAAGGCTTTTAAAATCTGCTTTATGTGAAAGTTATTAAACTATTTGGAATCTGTAAATTGAAATAGCTAATTCTGTAAAATGTATGTCTTGTTTTCACAGAATCATAGAGTGGTTTGGGTTGGAAGAGACCTTAAAGATCACCCACTTGCAATCCCCTTGTCATGGCCAAGGACACCTTCCATTATACCGGGTTACTCAAAGCCTGATCCAACCTAGCATTGAATAATTCCAGGGGTGGGGCACCCGCAGCTTCTCTGGGCAGCAGAGAAGTTGCAGATTTTACGGGTTTTACGGGTGGTCTCTGTTACCCTTTATAAGACAATGTATTATGTCTGTGATTAGACAGTGTGTAAAGACTGCTTTAACTCTAGCAGCCTTCACAAGTTGCTTCTGATTCAGTGAGCCAGTGTTTTGTTGCTTTCTGAAAGACTTTGTTTCCAAAGGTTGGTGGATGCCAGAGACATGGTGAAAAGAGAGAATTAAGACACAATGAGCCCACATTTTTTCTTGATCACTTGAGGGGATTAAAGTTGTGTGTGATACTGAAATAAAGTCTTTCTGTAATTAATTAGGGTTTTAGAAACATGCTCTTTATCATCCAGAATTTTCCTGTCATTTTTTCAAAAAGTACACTGTTCTTTCTGAACTTAAATGTGAAGTGCAGTAATTTGCTTTATGTTTTGTATTACTCTTCAGTGTAAGCTAGAAGCTGAGATAGGAAGCAGAGATCTGAGCTCAGTTTATAGTCAACAGCCCTTGGCAGCCTGCCTTTCACCTGATGGGCTGCTTGGGAAGCCAGCCTTTGGGGAAGACCACATGGCTTTGGATTTGTGCACAGTGCCTAGATGGAATAAATAAGAGTGTTGGTTCCTTGCAATTGCAAATTGTGCATTTCTCAGCACGAACAGCAAGTTGCAGACAGCCTGGTGCTGCTCACTTGCTTTGCTGACAGGGAGGGGCTGTAAAATCAAACACTGAGCTTAGAGGTGCCAAGGTCTACCTATTTTAACTTTGTGGCTTCCCTCTCCCTCTCTCTAAATAAGTAGGACTACAAATGCAGCATGATATATAAAAGCAAAGCTGTGGAGTCCTCCCCCCCACTGCTTGCATCTTTATATATAGTTCATTCTGCAGATCAGACTGTCACACCTGCTACCAGCCTCCTTCAGAGAGCAGATTGCAGCCTTGCAATTTAAGTGCTCCTAACATATGTTGGTGATACACCAGCAGCAGGACAAGGCTTTTAGCTTTGATAGGCTCTGCTGGTTTGGGAATGTTGTTAAATGGACAAGAGAGAAACAAAATAACAGAGTAATTTTGAAAAAAAAAAAGTAAAGTACATATGCAGAAGGCGAAAGTGAATTAATAAAATTTGCCACTTTTTTTTTTTTTAAAGCATGGATTTTAATACATATTATGCTTGGTATAGAACTCCACTAATAAAGCTTCCCCTTTGTGTCATGACTTACACTGTTGCCCTGGTTATTGCCATGGTGTTGAATTTCCATGTCTGTATCCAGACTCACTGGTGCTGGGTTGCACTTGCTATGTCCCATTGCGGGCACCACCTCTGTTACTGCAAGGCAAGCAGAGGCTCTGATGTCCTACGTGGCTGGGCTGCCTTGGTATATTCCTTGCTAGTAGACAAATAGATTTTATAACTTGCTTTCATTATAGCATGAACTATTCAAACTGCCTTAATTTTCAACATGGAGGTAAGACAGGTTGTGCATACAAGTTGTTCAAGTTGTTAGAAAAGACCAAACATTTTGTGTCCCTAAACAGTTAAAAGATTCACTAACTCAGCTCTAATTCAGAAGTTCAGAGTGTCTTCAGAGAAATTTAATGTGGCTTCAGTAATGTATTGTAAAAAAATGAGAGGTACTTTTTTGTGAAAACTATTGCTTACTCCATTTTAGCAAGTTTCCTAGTGCACAGGAGCCTGAGTTATAGAAAGAGATATATAGAAGAGAACAGGAGAGACTCAAAATGCTGTAGTTCAGATTTAAGAAACAATTACAGTGTCTTTTGGTTCCTTTCAGAAGCATTGGCTGAATCTTGTGGTGTAGATACAGGAAATATCTGGTTAGTTTTGCTTCCCTGCTGCTGTGATTTGAGAAGGAAAATGTATGTATCAATGCTCTGCTTCTTCAGGTGTGAAACAGGGGCACTAACTTGGCCTGCATTAACTTGGAAGGTTTATTCCAAACACAGGTGATGGAGTATGGGATTGCTCACCTGGGAGCAGCATTGTGTATTCCCGTGGCTCATTCTCTGCAAGAACTTCATTAACTGCATTTCACAACAGCACAATGTTAATTGCAGTAAGTGAGTACTCGCATAAAGTCCTTCAGTGGTTTTTCTCTGCATCTTTCTTTGACCTTAGGAAAGAGAAAAGTACTTTGCTGTACTGGTTGCTTGTGCTGTGCAGCAAAGCTGTGGTGCACTCATCAGTTGTAACAGCATGCAACACCCAAACTACTTGCAAGGAGATGGCTCTTCAGCACCTACTCCTCTTAACAGGGCAATTTCCTTCTTTGCTCTGCCTCCTTCACCCTTCAAAAACAAAATCGGCAAACGAATGTCATAGCATGAGATTGGCAAGTATGGATTTATCCCCACAGGGTCATAGAAAAAGAAGGCACAGGAGGTCACTGTCTCATCCAGGACCACACAAGCAGTTTGGAACCAAACTGGAAATGAAGTGCTGACCTGCTGACTCCTTAATTGCAAGACTATCTTTCCCCTCTAGTAAGGATGTGGTAAAATAATGCTGTATTTAGTCCTTCTCCTCTCCTGTAACTCAGCCACTGTATGAAAAGACTCACCAAGCTTTGACAAGCTGAAAAGAGAGTAGCTTGTGCTAATTGGCTGTTGAAAAGAAAGTCTCTTCATTTTAGAAAAGTGTGGAATCTGTGATGTTAAACTGCTTAATGTCTGTTTCTTAAGTAATTTTTTTCAACTTTGGTTGAAACTTACATATAGAACCTGTCCTTGGCAGTGTAGGATGTTGGTTGATTCCAGTATTGTTTAAATGTTTATAACTTAGAATGAAAGTAAAGGAAATGCTTGTGTTTGACTTCAGTATAGTTATCTTAAGGGATTTATGAGTAGTGATTTTTTTTTTTTAAGTGGCACACTGAAGCCAGAGGAGGTCTGTCAGTGATGTGTTTGGTTTAAATATGAGAAAATTAGAGAAGGGAGAATATTAATCCGTTACAGTAGAGTTTAAATCTGTTTTTCAACTTTTTTTCCTTGTTAAAGTTCTGTAATACTCTCCTAATACAGAAGTGTTGTAAATAAGGTGGACACGGCCAAAAAATCTGAGGTAGTTGGTAAGTGCTCTAATAGTGTTCAGCTGATGCTGGTAAGACAGAACTGTCTTCATGCTTATGCGTTATTTTGTTTAGATTGGTGGGGTTAGTTGCCTCGGTCTCAGCTTGTAGACTACTGTGCTACAGATGCTGATTTAAAAGGAACTCAATCTACCAAAACTTTTTAATCTCTTCTGCATACAGTGCTGAAGAAAGCATGTTTTCCCCTTGTTAGCTATAAGAGTTCGTGATTATAATGTCATATTCAGGATCTCTGTATTGGGAATAAGGAAATGTGCGGGACTGCAGTAGGGCCAGAGACAGCAAACAGAGGAGTGCTTGCCAATTTAATAATAATAATAATAATAATAATAATGGTAAAGCCTGAAAATTGGGGTTTTGCAAATTATAATTCCACACTAAACCAGTTCTTTTAGAATGATTGGTTTGACTTTAGCAAGTGGTTTAGCTTTTGTATTTTAAAAAACGTGCTACAGCATAACTGCCATTTATTGTTAACTGCTTTTGTTGAAGCCTTTGAGTTTTATTAACAGCTGTAATAGTCATTGTGTTATCTCCAGCATTCTGCAAAAATGTGGCTGGTGGACTATGCAATTGGGGGCATTTATGAAATAATTTTAGATTACATTATAACCGTTGCTCATCTTTTTCCTCTAGAATCTGTATTTTCAAGTGATTCTGTACAGCTTTGGTAAACATGCTTTTATTAGGCATGGTTAGCCTGAGAGATTTCAATGAAATCTTGTAGAATGTATCTCTTAACAATTTACATGACTTATTTTGTGTTTCTTCCTTGTTTTGGCATATCCCTCTTATTTTAGACAGCTCTCTCCAATAGAAAGCCTCTGAGAAAAGAAAAGCTGCTTGTATTTAGATTTAACAGTCCTGAAGTAACAGTGCTGACGCTTTGCTTCCTTTACTGCCTTTGGAAACAACTATCCCTGACCTGTTCAATGGCATCTCTGTTCTTGGCTTTTTCAGAAAAATTCCTTTTTTTTCTACTACATTCTAGCCTCTGTTGTTTTCTTCTGGTGTTGTTTCTGATTCTTGCAATTGATTTTTGCACAACAATGTTCCCTTCTCTTGAATGTGCTGCATGTACATCAAAGATTCTGGTTTAGAAGGTTTCCTTGTCCTCATGCATTTCTGAGTTATATAATGATGCTAGGGAAGGAAATAATCATACTTTGGAAACTTGTACTGTAATTTTATTTATTTTTTTTTAGGCTGTCCCCTAGCTGTCTTTTAGGCTGTCTTTGAGCTTCTTTTTTTGCTGTTTTAAGCTCAGGCTCTTCCCTATACCAGAACAGTAATCAAAGAATTCCATATTGTCCTATTCATCTTGCTGATTAGTTGATGAGATGAGTTGTTCCTTAAGGCATGCAATAGCAAAACAGAAGGGATGGCTGGTGTGCAGGAATGATCACAGCAGCGTGCTTTTGCTCCGGCCTCTCTCCTGCTCTGTCCTCATACGCCTGAGCTCGCCATGTGAGGAGGATTCAGATGGACAGATTTTTAAGCTACCAGCAATACTGTCATGGGAATTCTGCAAATGCTACTGAGTCAGGACTTTTTTAACAAAAAGTTGAGTTTTATTGAAAGCAATTGAATTTCAATGTGTGGTGATGAATGGATGTATGGTGGTAGGGCTCTGCCAATTCAGATGTTGCTTTTTTTTGTTTGCCCTGTACTTTGTAAATGGGATATGTTTCCAAATGAAGATTGTTCTGATAGTGACTTAAAAGGATATTTCTGTTTCTGTTCTTCCCAGGTTGCATTTATATTGAATATGTACTCCATTAAATAACCTTAAAATATTTATTTAACAACTAGTGATAGTTTTTTCATGTAAACACTTTTACTTAATCTTAAGAGGGTGTATAGTCAGCATTTCATCAATAACAGACAGAAAATGCGTTGGATGAGCTTATTGCCAAGCAAGCTGGAGATAGAAATCATTATTAGAAAAAAAACCCCCAAACTGAGCAATGTGAAGGAGAGGAAATAATTTAGTCAAAAATGGAAATGGGTAAATAATTTAGTTAAAAATGGAAATGGGTAACTGTGTGTATTATATATCGATATACTTTTCACTGAAGTACAAAGCCTATAAAATCAGGTTTGTTCACTGATTTACACATTGCTCAAACATGACTCTGATCTGAGTCAACTGAACTTCTTTCCTAGGAGAAAGTAGCATAGCCTGAGGATCAGAAACCCTGAGGGACGCTTCTTTTTTGAATCTTATGTTTCCAGGTGGAAAGGGAAATGTTCTCAATTTTCTCTGTCCCTTCTTTTTTACTTATTTTTTTTTCCCCTCATCTGGAAATGATTTTAGCTGTGGACAGACTGTGCTTTTACAAACCAAGCATGCTTCCATGCAATTGTGCTATTTGCTTGCTGCTTTATCAGTCCAGGGCAAACTGTTCAATCTATTATTTTACAGTACCTCCTTTTTATTACACTTGCACAGAGCATGGGCATGGTTGTTAACATTCAGCTGTACTCTGTACAAAAGAATAAATAGGAGTCATCCCAGCTCTGCTGGCCACTGAAATACCTTATCTGCTTTTCTGTTCTAAAAGGCTTATTCACGTTTTTCCCTGTATCTCCTCTACAAAGCACAAAAGCTTTGCAAACATCCTATAATTCGTCCTGTATCAATCAATGGAGAAAATAGTCTGCTGTGTGTCTGGAATTTGATATTTACCTGTGAAATCTGAAAGGTAGAGCATCTGAAAAAGAAATTTGTCTCAGCCCTTCTTTTGCTGTACTCTGTGAGAATGCCATGCGTAGTAAATATGCTTTTGAGTCTTGGAATGAGCATGTATGGTACCAGGCCCCTCAGGGTAAGGCTTACTTTGTTGTGGCATGTTATGTGATCAGGTTTGGTTAGAAACTGGGTAGAAGTACCCTGAAATCAGCAGAACTGTGTCCAGGCAAAGGGATCTGCTGGTACAGCTACTTGTAAAATTCTGGAGCTAGAATCTTAATGATACCCATTTAGCCCCTTGTGACTTGCAGTTTTTTCAGGTAGTAGCCCTGCAGTTGGATTAATATTGTGCCATGAAATCTGTGCAGAGCAGCTCCCCACCATGAACAGGAGTGGCCTTGTTCCCAAGAGTGACCCCATACAGTTCCCAGCTCTGATCAAGGCCGGTGCTTTGGGTATGACTGGATCACTGGGGATTACAGCAGGCAATGGGGGTAGGAAGGAGAGAAGACAAAAGGGTGTGTTTGTGCTGGGCAGTTCATGTTGGTAAGCCTGCTCTTTGGAAGTGGTGAATGTCACCAGTGTCACTTGCTTGGGTCACTCTGCAGCGGTACTTGTGGAGAGAGTTGCTCCATGGGTGATTGTGACATCCAGGGACAGGGAACTTCTGTGTTATCCTGACTGTGTCATTACCCTTCCCTAAGCTGCCATGGGGTGATGTACCTGAGTGAGTGACAGCCCCTCCTGATTGCCTGTCAGAGAGGTTCCCAGAGTTGGCTGAGATGGGCTTTGAAGGACCTCTAGTGAAGTTGAAGCCAGTGCATTTATAGGTAAATGCTGAGTGATTCTCTTGCTGTTGAGAATGTGCCCTGTAGTTTCAGTCTGAATATAGAAAATGACTTTTCGGCCTTGTATGTTGCAGCTGATGTAGTGGGTCTTGGGTTTTCAGAAGCAGATTATGTTTGAACTTTTCTGGTGGCATGGGAGGTCCCCAAGTATCAAAGTCTTCTTTACCTATGGATAATTGCAGGCTTTGTGATGACAATTATCCTTCCTGTTCTGGACAAACATTTTGAACTAAGAAATAATTGATATGTAAAACTGAAGAGAAAAGGGGTAAAGTAGTAAGAGACTACATTTCATCTTGCAATGGTTTATCTTCTGGATAACCACAGGATTGAATTTCATTTGATTTCGGTTACAGGAACAGAGTCCATAATTAAGGAGTTAAGTGAGTATCCTGAGAGTCAGGTTACTGATATTTTGAGGAGTTACTTAAGTTAGCTTCATTTTTGTTCAGAGGTGGAACTTTTATGGGTTTGTATTTGTTTTGGTATTTCTTTTATTGTCACTCTCATACTCGCACACACAAAGATTGTTCTGTAGTAGAGAAGTAGAGTTTAGTTGCTGTTTTATCAAGAAAGAATTTGGGTTTTGTCCTCAAAAACCCCCAAAATTTCCAGAATGTGTTTGGAATGGCCTCCTGAAATGCTTTCCTGTGACAGAGCACCTCTACATGGGTAGAATTTCTCTTCAGTGAGGGTACGTGGAAGTACTCAGTGATTCAGAAGTCCCTCTGCTCCACTGTTGTAGTTTGGGATGAGCATGAAGTTTCATTTTGGGGTGATCTGACATCAGTTGCTGTAGGTAGCCTGCTTCCCCTCATGGGCAAAGGTTGAAATTTCAGTTGTCTGGCAGTCTGGGGGATGTGGTTCCCAAGTGAGGGGGCTGCTCTTCAGTTGCTGATAAATTGCATGAGTGTAAGGATCCACAGGATTCCTTTCTAGCAAAAGAAAACCACAATGATGTAAACCAGTAACTTATCTTCAGAGTTTTGTTTTCTACAGTTCTGCTGAACCCTGTACATACTCCTGAGCAATGCATGTGCTTTCTGCAGTGTCTTTGCCTTTGTGGCTTAGGGCTTACACATATTAAAACTCTTTGAGAGTAGCCCATTCACTGGTGAATGGTATTAGTGATTCAGATACCTATTTTCAAGGGCAAAAGAAATAACAGAAATCCTGAGCATGTTTTTTTGTTTGGCAATCATTTTTAACACAAGAAATGATGCTTTTTTAGCATTCACAAGCTAAAAAATAGAACAAGCTTCGAGATAATTTATTATAATCAGCTACTGTCATGTCTCATGATCTTTACTACGCACTGCTGGTTAAAGGTGTCTCATTGCAATTGGAAGGAGCAGTAAATGGAATAGTGGATCATTTGGGATGACAGCTGAGTCAGGCAGCCACCCTGCTCATGTGATGGAGAGTGTGTGTGGACTCTGAGCACACCAAGGCTGCCTTGAAGCTTCAGGTGTGTATTGAGAGAATATGTTGAACTTAGATACTCGCGCTGAGGTGGGAGTGTGTACCAAGGTGTCTGTGAGGAAGAATACAAAGGTCACATTTGCATGAACAAGGAGAATAAAGATGTTGAATTTTTCATTGAAAAGGCTTGTACTTGTCAGGGTTTAGCCACAGAGAGTGTTTGCCACTATGAGATTTAATGTCAGAGTGTGTGAGAGCTGTTGCACCTCACTAGATGTGTATGCTGCTCTCTCCAAAATCCTTACCCTTGTTTTTGTTTCATATTCCATACTGAGAATTAAAACCCAGTTTGGGAGAGTTACCCAAGTTGGTCTGTGTAACTGTCAGCTTCTTGTGGATACTTTAAGTGTGCTACAAACACTTTTGTAGCACAATTTCTTGTATTAAATGCTGTTGTTTTACACAGAGACTATGCACAAATCTCTAATTGCAGCTCTTATTGATACTACAAATTGACATCCTCATACTTAGGTTATCTTCAGCTCCCTCACCTCAGTTAAGTTTGATGTGTGTGGCAGAGTTTATGTAGCCTGACTGCTAATTTACAAGGTTGGAATCTACATAAGCTCTGTTTAGAGGCAGTGCAGAGAAATAAACGTCTTTAAGATGTGTTTCACCTGTCCTGAAGTAGCCGTGTGAAATAGCTCAGTTTTTAGAGTTCAGGAGCTGGCTGCAGCATGCTGCAATTACTTTGGCACACGCATTTCCAATGCAGACTGTCCAGGTGGCTCAGGTGGGTCCCAATCATTACACATGTCCCTTTGTCACAGGCCTGTATTACACTAGGGTGTGATCTTGCTAAGTGGCTGCTGTCCGTAAAAGTAAACATATGCATGGAAAAACCACAGCTACCTCCCTGAAAATACCTGCTAGCTCACTGTGTGGCCATAGGTAGGTTGCACTGTCTTTACATGGGATAGAAATGTTGATGCCTTGCAGGATGTTGTGAGGGCTAGGCAATGTCTGTGTGAGACTGTGCTTATTAACTCATTCCTGAAGTACAGACTTTCCTCTGCTCTGGGGACTACTTAACTCCATGGAGCTGAGCCATGTTGAGAAAGGCTTCTTTATGTCTGTTCTTGCAACGAGGGGTTGGCACACTCCAGCTTCTCCCACTTAAGGCATTTACTCCTATTCCATCAATAATTTTATGATTTTTTTTTAAGGTCAGCAACTTGAAATTATTTAGAAGAATCCTACATATATTTTTCTAAATAAGCTCAGATAAACTTTCCAAACCCACAGTTTAAAAAAAGGAGCATAAGACCCTGTTCATATCTATAATCTAATTTTTCCCCCAGTATTGCTTCCTAGTTGTCTAAAACTTCACACTGACTTTTTACATGTTACAGTAAATAATTTAAAATTGGTTGTTTCAACCAAATAAGGTACTGAACTGTGTTTCAAGATCCATATCCCCTCTCCTTCTGCAACTTTGAAACCAGACAGCTAAGTGGTGATCACGTAGAGGCAAATAGGTTTTGCACGTGCCTTACCCTTGCATATGAGATGTGAAGTATTAATATTGGGAACCCTGGAAAAAGTGCAAGAGAAGTACCAGGGTTGTAACACCACTTCTGTGTAGTGAAAAGTGGTGTCAATCAGCTACATAGGTGTGTTGCAGCCCATTCAGAAGCTGTTTGAAAAGAAATCAGGGCCATTGTTCCTTCTACTGTAAACATTTTGTAACTCTAATTAAAAAGTATAAGAAGAAAACAGTTGTTCCTGGAACTAGGGAGTTGTTATATAGTGTGTTGGGGCAAACAAAGTGTATTGTTTGGCAATTTATATAATGTAATTTAAAAAATGAAGTTCTTAGTGGAATGCCCTTGTGGAGGTAGTCAGTGTCAGGTAACCCTAATCTACAGACAGCCTGTTACAAAGATAAGAAGGTCTAAAAAGTTGCAGGCAGTTACTTGCACTGTTGTGGAGTAAAGTTGAAGTTAACAGCTTGCTAGTGTTGGTAAATTAGGCAGCACAATTTTTACCAGTTCATTTCATACCATGAACACTATCACACACAAACAGGTTGTCACAGTATGTTGGATCCAGATGTACCAAGAGGTGAAGTGGTCATTTGCAGTCTTGAAGGGTAATGTTTCCAGTTCAGGATGGGCAGGCATCAGGAACTTTGTACCACTTCTGTTGGTGTTCTTGGACTGAGATTTTTGTAATCCTATTGTTATAATATTGCTTGCCATTGCTCAGCAAAATACCAAAAATTGTTTCAAGGCCGCAAATCTAGCTCTTCTACTGAAACAGTTTTAACTGCCAGAGCTGTTTTGTGTTGAAGTTAGAGGAATTTGGAATATTCATATGGAATATAAAAATACATTTCTCTTGGTTGTTTTGCAAGCCATGTCTTCGTTTATGTGAGCAATGAAAAATCCATCTGCAAACTGGTGTTTCTTAGCCGAATGATCATAAAATCTGTTTAGAAAGGCTTTTTTTTTTTAATTAGAAGAAACTTCCACAAGATCCATCTTCTTTCTCAAGACTGGGTACTGATATCTTACCAGGGAGCCTTCTTTTTGTTTCTGCACTGCTTCTCACTGAAATCCTTAGTAATTCCGTGCTGTGTATCACTGGCTTATTATTGCTATTATTACTGTTTTTCCCAGTGTGTGTCTTACCCAGTGTTTTTCCCTGCAGTATTTAAGTGAGTGTTTGTTGGGTTGGTAGATGAAGGGCGTGTGCTGGTGGGCACTGGGCACTCGGGAGCAGAGTGGGTATTTTAAAGCAAATCTGCTCCTCAATGCAGAGCTCCGTGAGCTTTGCCAGTTCTTCCTCAGTTTCCATGCGGCATTTTCCCAACCTTTCCTGGTGAACATTGATACTTACACTTGCGTGTCCTGAAATTCTGATGTAGTACTATTAACATGTTGTGGAGCCAGAGGAGCTGCTTACGTGGTGATGACACCATTAGTTTTTTGATTTAGAGCTGCTCTTGTCCTTTAAAAAGATGCTTCACAGCTGGGAGATCTTGTTTCTGTGAATCCAGGGGGGAATTCTCAGCATTTTATCTCTGCGTAGTGTGAACAAATACAAAGTATCATGAATAGCATGATACTTTGAGACAGTAAATGAGACAGTAAATCTGTATGTGGTGAATTAGTGATCAGAGAATCCATTGGTTCAGCCAAATTCTGTTGCAAGGTCAAAGATGCTTTGCCATCTGCAGTGACCTGTGAAGCAGTTGGGTTGGTGCATTGAGTATTCAGGACAGAAAACCAAGCACCTTTTCAGTGCACAAAGCTTGCCTGATCAGGCCTTGCTAGCATGAGAGTTCACACCAGGTAAATCCCAAAATTTCTAGTTTATTACTTACTTCCTTGAAGTTTTTAATTTGTCAGAGTATTCACTTCAGACATTTGCACAAATTTGAGGTTCTTGAAAGTCTTGCTGTGCCAACATTGCCAGGCTGATACAAGTGGGCTTTGAACGTCTTGACGTTAGTAGTGGTTTGAAATGAAGTATTCAAATTAACAACTCCCAGCCTTAAATCAGACTGCTTTAAAATCTTTTATGTTCTGCATGGTGGATGTTCAACATAGAATTTTACTGTGAAATATTTAGAATATCTGTGCTCATTAGGTGCTGGTATCTGAGTGAAAGAATAGGGCTATCTAGCATTGTAAAAATATATACCAGTATCAACACTGGTCAGAAGAAGGAATTCTTTCTTCCAGGGAAAATGTATTCTCTTTCAGTTGTATCTCTTTAAGTTACATTGCATTCAGGTGTTGCTTATTCTAATGCAACTTGAAAGATTTTTTTGGGAAAAAACAACATGTGGAAACTCTGAAGAACTGTTGGGAGTAATTGCATACTTCATCAGGGAAGTTAGCATACAGTTGCCTGTAATGACCATAAGCTTTGTTTTTCTCATTCCTACCATTGCCTCTTTATTTGGAATGATCTTGTGCCTTCTCAGCCCTCTAGCCTGGGTTTTGAATAGTGCTTTAAGAAGACTTACAAAAACTGCCATTGCTTTGTAAAATGGAAATGGAGTATACTTGCAGAACCAGTAGGTAGCTGGAGTGTGAGGGATTCTCAAAGTTCCAGGGTTGGGTTTTTTTTTTTTTGAGACCATTACTGACATTGAAATCAATAGCAGTTTAAGGTTGTATGCATTTGTCATCTTACACATGTTTTTTGCTCCTAAAACAAGACACATGTTGACTTTTCACCTGTGCTTGGAGCCTCTTGCAAGTCGAGATATTGACTCCCATAGAAGCAGCAGCCATTCTCTCCTTGGTACAGTGGACATGGGGAGAGAGCTTGTGCATGGCTGTGCCCCAGGGTGGTGGGGTTGTTGCTTTCAAGGGGGGCAGAGCCTTCTGCTGAGAGTGGGTTAGAGCCAGAATAGAGAAACAATTTTTTTTGTGTGAGGCAAGCAAGTGGTCGCTCTAGGAGAAGCTTTGGAAAATGTCAGCAGTGGCAAGAATGGGGAAGAACCTGATGAGCAAGTAGGTTAGCTCCCAGATGGAGAAGGGTAGCCAGAGGCAAGGAATAATAAGGCCAAGAAGGATAATCATCCTTCCGGTAATGCCTGTACTGAAGAGAGAAGGTGGTTCAGTTATGGCCCTGCTAGCAACACTTTGAAGTGGACCAGAAACTTCTGTAGCCTTTGGACAAAATTAGTGAGAAAAATGGTTGTGAAAGAATTTTTTTCTTTTTGCTTTTGCTTAAGAACTCATTGCAGAGGGCTGGGGGAAGGGAGAGCAGTCTGTCTTCAAGGAGTGGGACTGAAAAAGCATTTGTGCTGTGTATGGAAAAAGAGACAGGAACCAGGAAGGGAAATGTTTGAAAACTGCAAGTTTGTTTGTAGTCATGGGAGAGCTGGAGGGGAAAGCAAAAATTGCTTGAATATATACACCAGGGTGAACTTGTAGTTGAAGGCAACATGCCATCAATTTAAGTCCTCCTTGAGCTTTTGAAGGGGTTACCATGCTGGTGCTGCTGGGGGTAACTCAAAAAAACTCCTGACCCAGAAACCAACTCCCATTAGGAAAGACTGTCCTTCCCTGCAGGCACCTCTTTGTTTCATTTGGTTCACATTTTAGTAGTGAGGGCATTAATAACACCTAATGCATGCTGGCAACATCTTTCTATATTTAAACACTTGCACACTTATTTCCCCTCCCCTAGTTAATAAGAATGCTTGATGTTCACATTCGTCTTTCTGCACAAAGGAAAAACTGAGGCAGCAGAATGCTGGGACTCTTACTTCAAGCACTGTGCAACTACAGACTCCAGTGAAATCAACAGGAGGAATATACAGAGGTTTTTCCAAGTCTGAGCTTTATGTTACCCATCTGTAATTCTTTTGAGAAACATTGGACCTAGAGTAAAAATTTCTGCTTTTTGTCCATCACTGTCTTCTGCGTTTCTGCAGCACAGAAGCTAGTTGATCTTCCACTCCTCCCATCATTTATGTTCATGTCTACTTCCTTATAAATTATTGGCATGTTCTCTACTTAATTCTTTGATGACAACAAAAAGAAGCTTGCGTCTTGTTTCAGTAGAAAGCAATTTCCCTGAAGTGAATATCTCATTGCTTTTGCATTGGTGCATTGTCTTAGCTTCTATGTTCCCTTCTTCTTGCTTTGTAAGTTGATTTAAAAATAAAATCATGAAGGGCAGAGACAAAATGTTTTGTTTTGCTACAGGTATTATGTTATCTAAATGATACAGCTGAAAACAGAAGGAGAAGTACTGACTGCTTCTGGGACTTGAAGGGACAGTGCAGAGGATATGTGGCTGCAGAAACCTTTCTTCCACTATTGATGCTGCTGCCTGTAAAACTCTATGAATGACACCAAAACATGTCATTGCTGTATCTGTAAATAGGTCTGCTATGATGTAAAAATCTGCTGTTTCCCAGGTGGGTGTTGCCCATCTCTGCAGCACTGCATGGTAGTGTGACTGCCCCTCTCAAAGGGAAGAAATGGGGTTTCATTGCATGGTCCCACTGAAATGCATACCCAGCATCTGAAAGGTGGGGCCTCTGCCCATCCTGCCTGGAACTATCATGCTTTGCATTCCTCTCAATTAATAAATACTCAGGTGTTTATTAACTTTATTTATTCTTTTGTTTATTTATTGACAGAGGCATTTAAGTGTAAGCAATTACATTCAGTTTCACTGTTAATTTCTTGGAAGCACTCTATTTGCCTAGTTACCTGCAGGGGTTTCTGCTGTTGATGCAAAATTTCAAGATCTTGCTGCTAAAATATTTTAGTATAAAACCAACTGTTGTTAAAAGATTTTTCTGATATGACTTTTTTATTTTCCAGTGGAATTGTGAATTCTGTAGTTACCTTAGGTTGGGAGGAGATTATTTCAACCACTGAAAAACATTGAGACACTTTTATATATTTTAAATTTTTTTTTTATTCAGGAAAAACCAAAAATTGATAAATCCTTTCCATGGAGTAGTATGGTTTGTTTTACCTGAAGTTTTACTGTATGTCAAGATTTACAGGTAATTACAGAAGCTCATTTGAATCCCATGGGGGCACATAATGACAGCGTGAAGGTTACCCTTGTGTGGGCTTCACTGCTTTGTTATGGACACCTTGATGGAGAGTCCTGTGCGAGTGATCCCACTGCACCACGGGTTTCTGTTTACCACCCAGTGGCTGACAAAGAACTGCATTGCAAAATAGATGCTTGCAGAGGCTCAGGTTCACTAGGAAGGCTTGGTAAGTGGTGCCTTATCTTCTCTGGGGTCCTGTGCAGTAGGTTGTAATTGTGGCTGTGGCCCCTCCAGCTTCCCTGGGTGCAGTGTGTTGGGCAGTCATAGCCCCAGCAGTGCTCCCTTATCTTTCACCCTGAACTGGACTGTACCTCATCTCCCTGCTCCAGCATCCTGAGCTGAGTGTTGGAACTATTCCGAGTGTTGCCACCTGACCTGCATTTGCAGACGTGTTTGATGTTTGGTGCCCAGAGCAGCTGCTGGCTGGGCTGTGCTTCTGGGAGTCACCACAACCCTGAAGAGTATTTGTGGCAGGTGGCATTGGTCCTTTTAAAGTCTGTAATGTGTTGTGAAGTCTGTAATGTGTTGTCTGCGCTGGTACTGTATCCATTTAGTAACCACGTCCATGTCATTAACAGAGACGATAAACAGGATTTATAAGAATGGAAGCTTTTGTAAGCTTATTGAAGGCACAGGATTTCATGAAAAATTTTTTTGTGATATTTTGCTTATACTGCAAAATTCTCACTTGAGGTCATAAAAGTGAGAGTATTGCTCCAAATTTTCCAGTAGCAATATTCCCAACACACCCTGTAACAACAGAAGGCACTAAGCATCCTGCCCATTTTGTTAGAACAGAGCTCTCTAGAGTTCTTGAGAGGCAATTCTTACTATATATATATACAGCATTATGCTAAATGTACTTTGAAATGAAAAGCAGGTATTCCCAAGTCTACTGTTCAAGTACTGTTCTTGCAGAGAAAATCTGTTTTGCTCCTAAATCTTCTGATACTTCAGGATAGCTGTGAAGTTAAAAAATCTTTCCAACAGAACAACAACAGGAGGTTAAAGTAAAGCACAAACAAAAAAACAACACCCAAAAGAAAACCCAACCCCACCACACATGTATTACCCATACCCTCTTCCTCTCCCTCTGTTCCCACTGTATTCAAATTTTATTTTCCCTCTCAAGAAAAGGAAACATATTCTTTCCAGACAAGATGGGTGAGGCTTGCCCTAAATTTTTCTTTTAGAGGTATGAACTTCTTTCAGTCTAAATAAATGAAAAAAAAAAATACTGAGAAAGCAAGTTGTTTCCATATACTTTAGTTTGCTAGGAAGCTAATGATGTATTTTTTAATGGAGGCAGGAATATGCAGAAAATGGGAGAGAGTGCAGAATGTATGTGGCTGTTGCAGAGTCCTTTTTGCAGTGCATTGTGGAAGGTTTCTGGCACCAGTTCTGAACACTGTCTGCGTTTCAGAGTGAGCTTCCTTTCCTAAAGCTCTGCACTGGAAATAATACTCTGGAAAGTATAAATGTACACTGAGGGACACCAGGAGGGGAAGCCTGAGCCCACTTGAGTGTAATGCACAGCATTGATTCCTGCAAGAAGAATTGCTTAATCATAAGCTTTAAAAAACCAAAACAGCTGAGCTTGTTTAAAAGTTTGCTAGTGAAAGCAAACCTGAGTCAGGATGTAGTGCAAGGCTTATAAATGTAACTATGATGTATGGATGCACCAGATTTTTAATCAAAGGAATAATTTTATCCTAAAGAAAGCACCTGGGGGAACAGAAGGAAATTGGAAGAACAGAACACCTTGCTGTCACCCATGTTAATATTTCCTTTACCCATCCTTGCTGCCATACTTCAAACTGCATTTGCAGTGAGGTGTGTTTGTGTTCCCAGTCTAGCAACTCTGGGTGTTACAAACAAATGAGATGCCCAGGATGGTTGTTTAAAAAAAGAGTAGTGTGCAGAGGATTTTAAGAGCAGACATTCATAGTGCCAAGAGCCAAAGTGCAGATTGGATGCTCATGAATGCTTTGCATGGAGGGGAGCAGTGCCTTGGCCCTGCTGGGTTTCTTGTTGGTTTTGAGTGACTGGACAGGGGTGCAATATGAAATACAGCTGAATGCAAAATAATTTTGAATAGAATATGATTTTTTTAGCAGTGAGCTCAGATAATGGAGGAAGTTAGTTTACATTTGTTTTGGTTTTTGTCATTTTCGTCGTGGTTTCTGTACAACATGATGTAGCAGCTAAATTCTTGGGTATGGAGCAGCTTTCTACGCTGTGCAGCAGTACCTACATTTTAATGCACCAATAGCTATTTCCCCAGCTAGCCTTTCTTATTTTAAAGACTCCAATAAATCAGATATTTTTTTGCTAAGCATTTTGTGTATGTAATTAGCTTTATAACTTCCGTATATTGAGAAAGCCACATTAATAATACTCCAAAGAGCCGGAGCAAAGCAGACAAAATATTTTGTTTTGTCCACAGATTCACTTCCCATCATTGTCATTTGACCCTTGATTTTCTTGCTTTCTAGCACTTTTACCAAAAAACCACAACCAACCAACCAAAAATAATGACAAAAAAACCCCAAAACAAAACCAACAAAAAGTTCCTGTGTTTTTTGGAGGACAGATGCATCATTTTGTAGAAGTGGCTGCTATTTATGATTTTGTGCATTTTGATTTTCCTTAGTATTTAAGAAGGTTCAATACCAACAAAACAAGTAAGTTACCAGAGAAGCTTAGTGTTCTTCTGCAAGAAATCTTGCAAAATGTATAATTTTTTTTTTTGGCGTAATGCCAGATGGTCAAGGCTTCATAGGAGCCAGTCAGAGTGTTTGAAAGGCTTGGTGTGAAGTGACACTGATGCTGGAGCCCTTTGGTATGTATGTGGTGAATGCCAAGAGACTGTTGCAGGTGTGAATGGTTTGGGCAGTGGTGTTGGCAGGAGAGGGAATTTTGGAGCTTGGGTGGTTGGGGGATGCTTTGTCTTAAGGATCATTGAAATAACTGGGTGCACATGACTGCAGAGTGAACTTCCTTAAGCCACAGAAGTACTGCCTTCCCCTCTGCATTTCTTGCCTTCCAGTAATGATATGTAAGGAGCTGGTTCATGTTACAAGCCTCTACAGTGCATTATGCTCTTGTTCTCTAGTAGAAACAGTGGGGATTTACTGCACAGAAATGGCTGCTCAGCAGCAGCTTAGTATTTGGGCAGTATATTTGTGAGGATATTGAAGATCATTTGTGGCCTGGTTATCTGTGGTTTCTTGGTTTATGGTGGCTGTGGCATATGGGCATTTTCCTCCCCCAGAGATAGATAGTATGCATCCATGATTTCTGCAATGGTATCTTTTCCTTGGTCTGTGTGGTTGTAAACCTTGCTTGGTGGAGGGCTTGGAAAACCTACATAACTTAGACTTTTTTCTTCTCCCTCCAGTAGGAAAGGTGAGGAATCTGGGAAGGATCTTTTTATCCTTTGCCAGCCTACAGTGAATGTGTCTATTGAGCCTCCCATCCTCCCCTGTATGTTCAGTGGTAGTCCTTGGTGAAATGGAGGAGGCTTCCGTGCCTCTTCGGTTTTGTTTACCTGAGGTGCCGGGTGCTGGCTCTGGGGAGAAGAGCAGCAGTTGCCATCCAGCAGACCGAGGGCTGTTGCTACTGTTGGCCAAAGTGCCCATGGGTTTAATTTGAGGTTATTTTATAGCTGCTGAAGCCAACGTTGAGCCAGTGCTACTGCTGGCATTGCTTTCCCCACCTTGTTTTCCCTGCTGTGCTTTGCATTGCTGCAGCGGCAGCATGTGGGAGCTGCTTACTTGCTGAGCATGTGGAAGCTGACTAAGGAGAGAAAAAATAGCAAAAAGAAAGACCCAGGCTGTACTGAGGGATGCAGGAGAGAGCTTGGGGAGGCCTGGGGACATGAGCTTGCTTAATGTGCTTCTATTGCCAGGGGTCACTGGTCACAGCATCCCTGGGGTAAGTCACACAGGCTGTGGGTCAGCATCAGGTGGGTGGAGAGCTGTGTCCCATCAAGCTCGGGTTGTGTTTTGTGCCTTGCTGATGCTATGCTGTTCTGAGGGGAGTGTGATTCCTAGTCTGGCCTGTCAGGCACCTCTGCCTCCCCTCTGTCTCCTCTGGCTTGGGGCAGCCCTGTTCCTCTACCCCATTCCTACAGCTATCCATGCTGCTGAAGGCTGGACTTCTGCAGGAGGTGGTGGGGCATGAAGAGATTGCCCCAAGTAAGTCAGCATTAGAATTTTGTTTTGAAGACTGAATAGGTAAATACTGCATTCTTAAGTGTGCCTTGGTTCTCCCTTCTTTCCAAAAGCAGCTGGAAAAAAAATCAGTATTATGAGTTATAAAATAATTTTAGCCTAGATTTTATTTTTTTGAAAATGAAACATTTTCCAATAATAATTTAACTACAGTAAATAATACACTTTTATCAACACAAACAGCAACAGAATAAGCGACAAAAATTTATATAAAGAAACCTCAATGGATGGGTGGCTCAGATCTTGGCAGTGGTTTCTTTTCAGGGGCAGGAAGTACTGTTGTGCTGGGGAATAAAATATATGACCTCTAATTGATTCTGTCCTGCATCTTGTAGCTGAGCAAAACTTCTAGTAATAATATTACACTGAAATTCTCTAATTTATCCCTTCTTTCCTTGTAGTCATGTGCAATATGTTTGAGAATTTTCTTTTAGTTGTTCTCTGATATAAACCAAATCCCCTCTGCTAAAGGAGGGGATCATATAAACTAATAAGCTAGCTGTTGTATAGACATATTTCGTATTATGACACACTTTCACTATTTATGCATCTGTGCCAACTGCCTTGTATCATAGCACAGTGCCTGCTTTATAGCAAAATGACAATTTTCCTCTTTGCACATTTCATGGGTTAGGAATCAAATGTATTTCTGAACTTCATGTAGTTGCTTTGCTTCCCAAGTGCTTCTTGCAAGAATTTCACTAGAATAAAACATGATGCTCTATGCCAAGTGAAAATGTTGGATTCTGAGGGTGAGCAAGAAAAACAATGCAGATGTGCTATACAGGTCTTGGCAGAAGAATAGGGTTTTTTATAGTATATGTGCCATCATAGCTCGAGCTTGGCAAAACATTCCTGTAGCATATGTGTATGGCTTTTCAGGCAAACAGTAAACAGAGTTTAATGTGGCTTTCAGCACAGACTGAATCTCTCTGGAGTTGGGGACACTTTCGCCTGACTTCAGTGCCATTTGAGCCAGACCAATTATGTGGTTGCACGTTTGTCTTGGCCTTTCAGGATAGTCTCTTTTGGATTTAGTCTGTAATCAAAAGAGAATGTCAGAAACAGAAGTCTCAAATAACCTTCTCCTTTTGCCTGTAAGACTGAAACGAGAGACTTATGTAGGCAGAAATAATCTAAAGCTAAATACAAGGTAATTGCACAAAATGCTTATTATTCCACTGTTTCTGGGCTGCCCTGTGAAAGTTTGAACTGCAAGTTGTAGTCCAAAGACAAACTGTATTTTCCAGAGTTTGGCTGAAATGGTAATGAGTTTTTCTTTTAGAGAATGGAGATCTGTTAAAAATGACAAATTCTGAGTTCTCCCCATGCCCCCCTTTTTAAATCTCTTTTTCCTTTGCCATTTCGGTGTTGTTCTTAGAGCTGCTTCTGCACATCTTCAAAAGGTGGATGAGCATCACCCACTGAACTGATTCTATGCCCTCCCTCATGCTTGCCTTAGCTAACTCATGCTTCATCCATATAATTTAGACTCTTAAGCCTTCTTGGTGCGGGACAAAGCCCCAGAGTCTCTAAGGGATTTGTGTAATTTTCCAAAAAATTCTTTTGCTTTTGCTGGTTAGAGTATACTAAGGTTTATTTCTGGTCTGAAGCCCCCTTTTATTTTCTTTTTTTGGCTTCAGAAGCAGCTAGGCAGAGAGAGGGAAAGGGGAAGAGCCCTTCTGCCATGTAATGCAAGCAGTGTAACAGGCATGAAGTCTACTTCACACCTATCAGAGAAGTGAAAAGTGTTTCTCCTTTAATTGAACTTGCACCAAAATAGGCTGTGTGTTCCAGAATTAAAAGTAGCAAAACTAGCATTGACAGCTTTTGGTTACCTCCTACTTGTGGCACGCCTCTGTACACACTTTTCTCTGGAAATAATAAAATGAATTTTAGGAAATTCACTAGGTACATCAGTAAAATTTCAACTGGATCAACTACGACCTGTAAGTTTTCTGAAGCAGATGGTCCATCTCTGGCAAAGCAGGACTCTAGTTCCTGCTGAAATCTCTGGCTTCTGTGGTAATGTCAGTAATAAGGTGGGGTGGAGGCAGAGATCGCAGGGAGCTTCCTCTCTGCATCACCGCATCATCCATGTGCTGCTCACCTGCAGTTCTGCCAGCAGTGCTGGAGCTGAGCTGGGTGTGCTCTGCACACCCCACCCAGCTCTGCTTCTCTTCACATTTTTGAGGAAGTACCTATAGTCTCACGTGGTTTTTGATGCTCACAGAAAAGGTGAGCTCAAAATAAGCTTTGCATCTACATGTCTAATATTTGAGGTCTGAAAATCCTAAAGGAAATGTAACTTTTCTTTTTTTTTTTTTCAACCCTATTGGATGGTCATGGTGGTGTGAATAAAAATGCAGACACCTTTTCAGTTGTGACCAAGGTCCACATTATGCATTCTGGATATCTCTGTGCAGAGTGATATATGCAGTTGTAATTATTTATGGAACTATTTCTGGTATCTATCATTTGTATAATGACTTAATTGTTTCAGTGGAACATTTGTCTTCTGAACATGTGAGAATGAAAGCTTAAGTACAAATTTTTTTGTTTGTTTGGTGTTTGGAAGAATAGCTGTTTTGAAAACATGACCTTTTTCCTGTGAATCTTGAAGGTGGCTTGTAGCTTATCAAAGGACAAGTGCTTAACTACTAAAAATTTCAAAGAAGTTTTATTTTTATTTTTTTTTTAAAATCAGTTATCCAGAAAAGACTGATGTAAAATTTTAATTTTAAGAAATTTTGTTAGATTTATGAAATGAGGTTATAAATTATCACTTTAAAACATCAGTGTGCTAAATTCAAATTGATTTAATTTAGAAGATATGGCTTGTTCTGAATTATCAGCATAAATGTGTCTGCTTTTACTTTATAGACCAGTGCAGAGAACAGCTTGAGTATGTTCTAGAGGTTTGTAACAAGATTGTACTTCTCATAGGAAGCATGAAAAAGTCCAGAGTTCCAGAGAATGTGTGTTTTGTTTTCCTTGTTGTTATATTTTAGGAAATTGTTTGGCTATTACAGTATTATGTTTGATCTCATCTGATGCAGATAGTCCAAAAAGAATGTTTTATACAAGCTTTAGAGTTCTAAAAGTTTTTGAGTCCAAGGCAGTTTAAATAGGCTTTTTTTTTTTTCCTAAAGCTAAATAAACTTTGAAACAACCATGGTTTCAAGTAATAGAACTAGCTAGGGAACACATTTTTTGTTGTGTGAAAATAAGTAAGCTCCCCCCCCCCCCCCAACATTTTAATGAAAAGAATAGCTTTTGTGAAAAATACTTCCTAAAATGCCTGTGGGAGCTATTTCAGAGAGAGGAAGTCTCCATGGAGCAGGGATGCTCAGCTGGGAGGAGAGGGAGGAGGGAGGTCTGGCAGCAAGGTCTTACTCTGCAGAGCTTTCCACAAACCTGCAGCTTTTTCAACACAGATGTTGGATGTCTTAATCACTGACACTGAAGCCTCTTCTAGAAAAGCTTTGGATCAAAGAAAAGCTTTGAGTAAACTGACATTTTTACTTCAAGTTTGGTTTGCACAATGCTGGCATTTAAGAAAGCTTTCTCCTAAGGGTGAGGATGATTCTCAGTATCTCTAAGCTGGCTAAGATATTTCTCTTTTTTCAAATGGCAAAATGTAACTTTATTGCTAAATTTTGCATTTTACTTTGTCTTTCTCGATGAAAGGGAACTGCATTCCTAGTGTAAAAATCTGCAACCTGTGTAGAAGAACAGAGTGAAATGACATCAACCTTTTACAAAATCAGAAGAGTAGAAGGTGTGTGAGTCATCCAACGAAATAAAATGTTATTAGGGCTAAGTTTTACTGTATGATGCAAACCTCCTGATGAAGTCCACGCATGTGCATTTGGAACAGAAGTTTGGCCTAGCTGAGGGTGTTGCTGTGAGTCAGTGTCTGATTTCCAACAGCTGGAAGAGTGCAATCCCTCCCTGTGTGCGCTGTGTTTGTGTCTCCCCACCTACCTTATAGTAATGAGATTTATTATATCTACTCATATAAAAAGTCTGGTTCTTAAATTGAAGCCTACATGAATAGGTTTCTTGCATTTCCCTTTTCTTCATCATTAATGCATGAAAATACAGCAAAACTTTGATTCACCCCCTTTAGTTTTGAAGGAGTTGGGGTCTGTGTATTGCACATGCTGCCTGTTTGGAGGACAGCAAAGGCGCTGGCTGCCTTTATTGGTGTGTTTCAGCTGGTGGATCTTGCTCTGTGTCTTAACCAATGAAAGTTCATGACCTCTCTGTATCTGATCAGCTCACTATATATAGACCAGGATCTTCCCTGGGAATTCTCCTAGCAGCCTGTCTGGTGCAGCTGTGGAGCAGCTCTGTGCCCAGGTGTAGGTACTGTGTGTAACCAATTAGTGTGTGCAGTTGTTTGTCCCACTGTTGTGTGCTGGAGCTTTAATCTGTACATGACCATGAGTTACATTTCTCTAGGAAAAAGCCTGTCAAAGCAGCTGTAAGACTCTCTGCCAAGCTGAGGAATTCTCCTTTAGAAAGCAAGGCCCCCTGTTCCTGGAAACTAAAAATGATTTTGTTTAATGGAATATTTTCAATTGTGTAAGCATGCATAATTATTCTTCTGAATCAAAATAGAGTACACAGAATACAAGAGCAATCTGAGAACCCATATGCAAAGACTTTTAGGTAGACTTCTTCAAGAACAGTATTCTTGGCTTTAAGAACTGGAGTGCAGGTTTCATATACAAGAGTGGGTGTGTATATATATATATGTATACACACAATGTTGTTACTTGGATGCTTGCAAGATTCTATCAGTCCAGACATCTCGATATTTTAAAAAAGTATGAGGGATTTATAAAAAATATTTTTCTTTCAGTTATTGAAACTTTTGTTGTATTTTTAACAGTGCAGTTGCTATTAATATAGAAGAGAAGAGACCAAACAAAGGCCTGTTGGTTGCTAGGGGAAAACTTTTTTTTTATTAATTATTATAATAATTATATTAATTATTAATTAATTAAACAAAGTTTAATTAATTTATTTGAAGTGTTTTGCAAAAATACATGGATGGAGCCTTGTGGCTAGATGAAATGGCTGAAAACTTTGGTTGGCTTGATGCAGTCCTGGCTGGGGAGATGTCAGTGTTTGCTATCTGAACCATATGCTAAACCAGTCAAAAAAAGATGCCATATTTTAGTCTCTTTCTATTCACCAAGGTCTTTTCTTTTTGCTCTACTGCGTTACAGAACAACATGCAGATTTTTCTCTGTAGTGAAGTTTAAGACACTGTCTCCATATACCTACCTACAGCCTTGGTTTTGCACTGATCATTCAAAGCTAACGAGCTACTAGAGCCTTCTTCTATCTGCATTTTGGTGGGAAACCCATTGGAGAGATCCCAGGTGCATAATATAAACAGGTTTTCTGAAAGAAAAGTCATGCAATTTCTAAGAACCTGTGTGGTTTTGGTTTTTTTCTCTCTATCTCATTAGACAGGGTTTGTTGCTGCTTCTTCTTAGTCTCAAGCATACTGTATGTGTTTTACAGGAGTTAATTACAGAAAATGGAAGTTGCAGTATTTTTAAAAATTCTACTTTACTGTGAACAGATGAGCTGCACCTAAATGAATCATATGTTTTTTCTATTTTTTTATTTTCTAATCAATCCTGTGTGAAACTTATTTTTGCCATTAGTTATGAATAATTCTTAGATTCTGTGTATGTGTACAATATAATTAAGCTGTTACATTGAAAACATTTTCAATAAGGCTCTGAAAGCATGTAAAGAACTAGAAACTGAAGGTTTCAAACTCAGGTTTGACTAAGTAAAGGATACTCTCTAATTTGTCTAGCAGAAGAGAAGAAAGATAATTACTTAGGTTTTACCAGGCTTGAAGGTATAATTCTAGGGGGAATATTATGGTGTGCTTGAGTATATTTCTAACATTGTTCCTGTGCATGTAATTGTAGTTATTTCTCTGTACCTTCTGCCAAAATTGTCTTTGTTACAAAGATGGGATTTTCTAATTTAGACCACAGTAAAACTTACGACTAAAAACACCACTGTCATATCATTCTTATATTAATCCAAACTTCTGGAGATGCAAATTGAAGTGCTCTGAGCTCAAAAAATTAAATGGGTTTTGCAATTTTATATGTGATATACTCACAACTCAGCTGAAGAGACTTGAAGGTTTACCTCTTGTTCGAAATAGGGCTTGGCATTGCTTCACTGATTTTAATAGTTATTTTTTATTGCTTTCTTTTCTGGTCAAGAAGACTAGCTGGTTTTGCTTCTCTCTTAATAAAGTCTTCTGCTTGAATTTTGACGAGTGCAGACATGCTGTTAAGAGATTTAAACGATTTTGAAAGATGTGTAATGGGTTAGAGTTCAATGCACTGCTGTTAGCTGCTCCCTATCGCTGGAGGTGACAAGGGAGAAGATAACTAAGGAAGTAAAAGGAGGTTTTTAGTGCTGATCGCCATCTTCCTGCATTAGTGGATTCATTCTCAGGGCTTAATGTGGCAAGCTTTGCTTATGTTGATAGGTGCTAATGCAGTTAGGTCTGTGACAGGGTTGCAGTATCTGGTTGGAAGGAGTACTGCTGTGGTAAATAGAAGGGGCACGCTCTTAGATAAGTTTTTTCCAATAGCTGTCATGTGTGTTTAACCTCTTGGAATGCTCTCTATTTTCTTCTGCTGGCCAGGTATGGAAGTGGGGGTGAGTCATAAGCAAATGTAGATGATGGAGGAGAAGAGTGGGTTTTGAGAAGCCAGAGGAAGAGGGGAGGTTGTGGTGCACCTGGCAGCTGTAGCTGGCAGGTGATTTTTTGTATTTATACCAAATTCTGGAACTGGAAATGAGACTGAGGGAGGAGTTTGAAAATGAAAAGAGTCCTCATTAAGTCATGAGTAAGGTGAGGGTTCAGGGCAAGAAGTTTTCCTTCATTAGGCTTTTCCTGTTATGGGCTCTGTTGACTACTCAGTAGTGTGGCAGCAGGATTCTGATGATACTGGGGCTAGCCTTAAGCTTAGACCTGATCTTGGGTATTTATTTGGAAAAGAGGATTACTGCAGATTTGTGAGGAGGAATTGTTACTGGTGATCTCTGAACAAAACATGGATGTAAATGAAAATGGCGGGAAGGATAAAGTGTGGAGTTGGTAGCAGTTAGCATTAGCCCTGCCTGGTGAGGTCTCCAGCCAGATATGGTGCTCATTGCTTTTCATCTTAAACATGGTAATACCCTACAGCATGGTCAGTCAGTAGTACTACAGCCATGGTAAACCTTAGGGTCAATTAAAAGAAAAAGTATTTATCTTTAGAAGTAATGAACACAGTTGAAAACAAAACTAATCCTTGAGACTCCTGTTATAGCAGTTTAGTTTTAAGGTACTTCCTCTCCTTTACGCTAGCATGAAATGCTGCATTGCAGTTTCTGCCCTCGGTTAGGAGCAGTCAGAACCTTGAATTCAAAGAGAATGGCAGATCTGTTTTATTTAACCTTATAAAATAAGCATGATTATAGTAGTTGAATTTATATAGTGATTGTTCTTGAAGTTTCAGAAAAGCATTAGGCATGTTTAGAAAAGAGTGACTACATACTTAAATCAGTGCCACTAGAAGGAATTGAAATTACACTCCTTCAGAAAAGATTGAGCAATTTGGAAAAGTAATAGCTAAATATTATTGCTACAAATTGTTCCCTGGAGATGAAAATAAGGCCTGCTTTGGTTGAAGTATCTTGAAAAGTATTTAAGAGATAAATTAACATGATACCATGATTATTTCCACATTGCTTTTGCAGATGCTTACTGGAAACAAGTTTTCCTTGGTGGGTTTGACCTGGAGGTACCTGCTTGTGTGTCCAGGAGTTTGTTAAACACAGATACTGTTCCGTGGGTGTCCTTTAGAGGGGAGGTGGTGGAGTGGTGGTGTGTGGAAGTTCTGGCTTCGTGTCAGCCTACTTAGGAAATGTAGAAAGCTTTGATCATGAGCTACAATGTGCACAGAGGAGAGGAGGGCAAAGAAGGGGAATATAGTTAAAGTCTTGGGAACAGTTTTATAGAGCACAGTGGAAACTCCTGAACCCTTCAGTCCCCCATTCAGTATTAGCAGGGTTTTCCTACATGCAAATCGGTAGAAATGCTCCATATATCTATTCTGGTGTTGATCTGTTGGTGTTTTTCAGCATATGTTAGTTTGCCACTTTATTTGTTCCGTTTGCCAGCTTGGTCCAACAGCCATAGGTGACACCATAGGTGCTCCTGCTCTAAAGCAGACAGGGAGTTGCTGTGTAGGCAGCAGGCAGAGGCCAAGCACCTTGCTGCCTGTGTGTGCTGTGGTGCAGGGAGTGTGGGGGATCTCCTCCCACATACACCCCGCTTACAGCAACTGCAGAGGGGGCAGGGAGATCTTACAGGTACCGCTGTGCATGGCTGACAGGGTGGCAGGGGAGACTAAAGCACCTGACATTCTAAAATTGTAAATCCTATCAAAAACATACGATATCATAGCTGACCTAAATTGTGATAAATTTTTCTGTGATTCGTGTAACTTGTGCATTCCTTCCACATGGTTCAGCAAAGCTGTTTATATTGCAAAGTCTTACTTACCAAGCCTTGAATTTGTAGTTCCCTGAAGAATAACATAGCCATGAGGACAGAGAGTGGTATTTCATATTTAGTCTTAACTTTATAGTTACGGTGTGTTAGAATTGTGAGGCAGTGTATGTAATCATGATTTTCCAACTCTCTGTGTATTAATCATTGTTTAGAGTTCACATACTACACAATTAATTGGCTGTGCCCATTTGGGAACATAATCAGAACTGGTTGTTTCTATCTTTCATGGTACTTGAGATTGATGGCCCCCAAATGAAAATCTTATTTCAAGTACATTTCTGAAATAAATTAGGCTCTTCCTCTTAAGCTGGATGTCACTTGACTAGACAACTCTACCCTCTTAAATCTCCCCTTGAAACATTTTACCAGACTCACTTTTTTTTAATCAGCAGGTTTTGTTTAATCAGCATCTGTCAGGGGTACATGTGTTGGTCTACTACATACAGTTCTGTATGTACAGACATATATATGTGATGGTTATTCCAGTAAAAGCCATCATTCTGGTCTAAGTCTAGTAATGTATTTGAAGAGCTATTGTGGTGACTGAAAAAAACAATGAACTGCTTAAATCCAAGCAATGCTGCAATGATGGGTGGAGGTAAATAAACTCTTGGAAGAAACAGAAAGCACTTCTTTCATCAGGTTCACGTATGGTTCAGTTGTCAAGCTGCAATCCTAAGATGTTCTGCATTTCTTTGGCGTTGCTGCCCAAATTCTAGATCCCCGCATGCAAGATTGTGCACCATTATAACCAGTACATTTCACTGCATATTCATGAGCTACGGATTTGATTACTGTAATTCATATCTGTCATCTAGAGTTAATACTAATAATTACAAATTGTAATCAAGAAACAATTTTGTTGCATTATTTGTTGTATTTAGATGCAGATTATGATGTTAGATCTGTGTTACAGCAAAATAATCTGAAAAGGGCACATTTGTCTTGACTCACTTGTGGATTTACCATAGTTGGAGTTTGTGGCAGTGCTTCAGTAGATGTCTTGGGTTTTCTTTACATGGGATTGAAATAAATCCCATGTAAAAGCTTTATTCTGCAGTTTGGGCAGGACAGTGTTATTTCGTGCTCACAGCATGGATGTAATAGAGTTTAGAGATGCAGTGTCATTCCACTCAGTATGTTTTTCTCAAATATTTAACTTCTTCCCCTTAGCAAAGAGAACATAGTTGTTCACAGCGTAAACTATCAGTAGTCATGGTGAAAAGCATGTTAATCTTTCATAGCCAAATGTAAAGCTTTATTCTTCATTTAATAATTCTCAAATTTGGTTGCCACATGCATTCTAGTGGCAGCATAAAGTAACTTTTCCTTTTTTGTGGGTGCCTGACTTGGTGCTAGTATCAGAGTCCAGGTGCTGGCCTGGACTGCCCTTTGGCGGTGGCACCTCCTAGTGGTTAGAGAGCTGTGTGCTGTGACGAAATGTCATAAAGTCATTAGTTATGACAACGAGCAATGTTCTCAGTGCAATATTTTTGGAATAGGCTGTCAGGAGACGTGAAATGTAGCCAGAACCCCAGGACCTGGGGGTGTTGATCAGCAGCTGGGCTGACCATGAGCCAGTGTGTGCCCAGGCGGCCAAGAAGGCCAGTGACATCCTGGCCTGTATCAGCAATAGTGTGGCCAGGGCAGTGGTTGTTCCCCTGTACTCGGCACTGGGGAGGCCACACCTTGAGTCCTGTGTCCAGCTTTGGGCCCCTAACTACAAGAAAGACACTGAGGTGCTGGAGCATGTCCAGAGAAGGGAAACAGAGCTGATGAAGGGTCTGGAGCACAAGTCTTAGGAGGAGTAGCTGAGGGAGCTGGGATTGTTTAGCCTGCAGAAAAGGAGGCTCAGAGGAGCCCTTATTGCTCTCTACAACTACCTAAAGGAGGTTGTAGCAAAGTGTGGGCCTGTCTTTTCTCCCGGGTAACAAGTGATGGGATGAGAAGAAATGTCCTCAAATTGCACTAGGGGAGCTTTAAATTGGATCTTAGGAAAGGTTTCTTCACAGAAGGGGTTATCAAGCGTGAAAACAGGCTGCCCAGAGGAGTGATTGAGTCACCATCCCTGGAGGCATTTAAAAGATGTGTAGATGTATCCCTTAGGGACATGGTTTTGTGTTGAACTTGGCAGTGCTGGGTTAACAGTTGGGCCTGATGATCTCAGAGGTTTTTTCCCACCTAAGCAATTCTATGATTCTATGCCTAACCCTGCCCTAGAGGAGTCCCATGCAGTGCCACAGGCTGGGGCTGGGGACCGTGAATGGGCAGGAGCCAGCCCTGTACACTGGCACCAGACAGTGTCAACAGGGCATATCCAGGAGACAAAGGAAGGGATCATCCACCACTGCTCAGCATGGTCCATGTCCAATTCTGGGATGTCCTGAGGTCCCTTCTAATCAGAATTATTCCTTGACATTAAGTTATTGGGGCATACAGAGATTCTATTCTATTTAATATTAATGAAATTATGCAGTACATAGGAAAATTGATTTAAAGTAATTAGTGATACGATTTCGCATGGATTTGTGTAGATTGTTTCTAGGTAAAGTGGATGAGTTAAAAAAATAAATAAAAATTCCAGGCTTTTACGATGCGTGGAGGTAATGCATTAATAGAAAGCACTTAACATATCCTTGTGGGGTAGGAAAACAGGAAGTTTAGCACTACTGTAGATCTCAGACTACTTTTCTTGCAGATTAAGGAAATTACCATTTTTTTTCAGAAAAGCAAGGATTTCATCTATATATTCGAAAGTTTATACAAACTGCGAAGTGTCTAACAGCCAAATTTACCATTTTTAATGGCAACCTTTTGCCACTTAAAGCAAGATTCAGTAGTTCCTTGATGCTTCTTTTTGTACTCCAGTAGTAATGCAACACAACTCAATATGTAGTAGTGTTCCAGCAGTTTACTGACCATATCATTTCGATTTAGTGGGTTTTAGGAGGCATTTAATTGCTGAAGTAGATGACTGTTTGGGTCATGTTTTTGGCTATCAGACTTCTACGCTGAGGACTGACACTGATAGTGTAATGTGATCAATTTTTAAGTGAATCTTTGTTGAAACTGGACATACAGGATGCATGCAAAGCCCAACAATACTTTTTTTTTTCCTTCATAAACACCCTTTCCAACATTTCAGTGTGTCAGGAAGAGTGATATTTGCCATAAGTTCAGATTTTGTCTTGGATGGATTTCTGATAAGCTAAAGCCCTCTTAGCAAGGCTGGGAAAGCATTGATGAGTGTAAAAGTAGAACAAGATGCTTCAGTGATTAGGCTTGTATGTTTTTCTTTTTTTCATAACTGGTTCATATCAGATGAAGTTGAAGACATTATGTATACTCTTGAATGTTTGAAAAAATTGAATCCTAGACCAAGCCCTCCTTTATGGTATGATGTGTAACCTTCCTGGGTGTGTATTCGTCTTTCTCAGTAGTACAGAATAGCAAGAAATTAGCTTTAGTGTGGTGCATCTTCAGAACGAAGAGCAGTTTTACAGGTTAAGGATCAAAAAGATGAAAGAGATAAGGCTTATTTTCTGCTGTACAGTGCTCAACTATTTTCTGTTGTAGTCTGTAGCCCTGGTTTTCTTGACTTCATTGGATACAGGGCAGGTGTATGTGAACGTGCTCTAAAATTCACATGAGGGGAGTGATTGCAGGTGCAGTGAAGTAGAAATGAAAAAGGTGACTGTCCCTTCAACTCATCACCTGGTAACTTAAGAGTTGCTACAGGTATCAGTTGCTTTCTGAGCCTTACTGGGGCACTTTCATTAATGTTAAGTATTCTTCTGGCTTGTGCCCTTGCCGAGACAGTGAATGCACTTACGTTGTACCATTAGTGCCAACTGTCTGTGCTGCAGCATCAACGTACTTTAGAGAGCAGTCGGCTTTGAAGCTGATTTTCCCATTGGTGCTCTTGTGTGTTATGCAGCAGATCTTTGTGCCTGAAGTTCAAGGAGACAGATGATGGGATGGAGATGCAATTTAAACCTAGGGACTTGTTCTTGCTGGCTTCTCAGGCTGTGGAATGTAACTGGAATCCAGCTGACGTTGCAAGCATTCATGGCTGTCTTTTGGCACCTGAACTGCTTGTTTGGATGGTTCCTACCAGCAACACAGAGCTAGACAGGGAAATGAATGAATTCACTGGCAAATTTTCAGATATATTAGTTTTTTATTAACCATATTTTCCTTTCAGACTGTGTTAACACGCCCAAGTGCCATATGCTGCTGAACAGACAAGTCCAGTACACACCCCAGTCTGGTGATTTAGTTGGTTTTTATCTGCCTGTATTCTTGCCACAAAGGCTTTATCTATTCTCAAAAAACTCAATCCAGTGAAGACAGCCACACACAGGGCCTTGCAGTCTTGAATTCCAGATGGTTTTAAGCAAAGACTAATAATATATTTATTTATCTCTTCATTTGTACGTGAGAAGTTATATTGACATGCTTGGATATGCCTCTGCTCTGTCCTTTGTCCTGGTGGCGAGTTTGTTTTCCTTTGAGAGTTACACTGATATACCTGTGCACAATTGTCCAGCTGATAGTGGTTTTTAAAAATCACGTAAGCATCTGTGTTAAAGCAAAAAGCTGTAAATTATATCTAAATTTAAATAATTCTAGTTCTAGAAACAGGGTCTTGATAGGCATGGAGAGGCTCTGGGAGCTCAGCTTGGCAAAGCCAATCCATTTCCCAAGAATGCTGTGTGGTAAAAAATACATTTCCTATTCAAGCCAGAACAGATTAGAAAATAAAGGAGTGTGGGGGAAAAATACCTGTTTTACTTGATTTCCAGATGTGTGACAAACTGTAGCGGCAACTGGTTTGCACCCAGCTGAAGGGAAACACAGTTGGGAAATGTGGGCAAAGTGAAGAAGTACAAAGACCTCTTGGAGAGAGCTTGGTGTCCTCTCCCAGTAGTGTTCTCTGCATGGGCTCCAAACAGCACACAAGAAATTACACACACACACACACACACACACGTTCCTCTGCCATCCCAGCTCCAGCTACTTAATTGTAGCCATGCAGATAATTGTAATTTTTCTGATGCTTCAGGACATCCTGCTGGTGACAGGTGAGATTAAATCGCAGTAGTGGGCACAATTAGTTAACACTGAACATTGTTCATCAGGCTTATAGGAGCCTGATTTTCTGCTTTCTGTTAAATAGATTGCTACTTCTCAGAGGTTTGTGGTGCTCTCTTCTTGTGAGACAGGGAAAAAGTATTTCAAAGAATAGTCTTATTTAATGTAATTTTTAATGTTAAATATTGCAATATATTTTAGGAAAGGGTACATTTGTGAAAACCAAAACACCTATTTAGATGTAAAGGAATAAGAAATCTTCCTATGCCATTAATAAGAACACATTGCTGTTTCCATTCTGATTTCTAGATATTGTTTTCCACATATGGTCCTTGTTTCCATTATGTGGGAACATGAAATTGTTAGCTACAGAACACTGAATGATATTACTTAAACTAATGGTTTTCTCAGTTTTTCCTTTGTGCTTTTTAGAAGTCATTTTATGTAATAAACAGAATGTGAATGGCTGCAGTCTTGCTGCCCTTTTAATGTGCTCTTGCTTCCAGTCTCAGTGCTGGTGTTCACTTAGCAAATATTTATCTCTCATTGCTGAGGACTTTGGAGCAGAAAATGTGGTGCTCATGAGCTTAAATTATGAGTACCTTTATAATCATCATCAAGTTGAATAGTTAAATGGGTGTAGACAGGAAACAGGAGATCTGACTTGCTTAGACTTGAGCTGAGTGATGCAATATTTAAATGGAGATATTATAAATTAGGCTTAGTGTTACTTCTATCCTTGTCAATGAAGTGAACTTGCTGGTTCTTCTGCATGAACTAGTGGCAAAGGCATCTATACAGCTTTTTCAAAATAATTGCACTTTGCTAACTTAATACACTGGTGGAGCAGTGTAGCTAATGAGTTCTCTATCACCACTTGTTTTTCTGTCTAAATGCATTGCAGATTTGGAGAGTGCAGTACCCTTTTACACAATCATAACAGTGAGAGAATATAAATGTAGCTTTGTTTTATTGACAAAATATGAAAATCTGATTCTAATATGCAAATTCAAATTTTGAAACAACAGCATCATGCCTGACTAAACCATAACTTTGAAGCAGGTTTCTTGAAAAACTTGTGAGAGATTTTTAAAGTTTTGCTTAATTTTTTTTTTTTTTTTTACAGAAACTGACTTTTGTAGATTTTATATACTTAGCATTTTTTTCTGTTTAATAACTAGAAGACATTTTCTTTTTAGCTTATATAAGCACCCTGTTGCACATGCCCTGTGCAGATCTCTGTGGGTAGGTGTTGGTGGCAGTCCCTCATTTTTGACATCTCACTTGAGAGCCCTGTACTGCCACCCAGAGAGGATGATCCCAAAGGTGTTCAGGTGTCGTGAAGGAGTGATTGGACCACTTTGCCCTACAGACAAGGTTGAGTCAACTCCAGTAAATTCTGGAAATAGCCAGTTTCCACTTTAGGAACTGGTCTAAGCCAAAACAGTATGTTTGACTGCTTCAGAAAATGTTTGAAGACTGTATTACTGATATTGTGTAGGGAATTGTGAATATCTGTTTACTGGCTGAGATTGAGAAACACAATTTGACCAAGCTGTGAATACAGATGTACTTGTAACATCCATGTAGGAGTACCTGAATTACAATCAAGTCTGGTTCGGTTTCTTTCGTATTTAGCAAACAGTGCATATGAGCTTACTTTAGTACAACATTATGTTCACTTTAGACAGATCATTGAGTAGGAATTTAAATGTGAACATTTATGCAGTTTGGTTTTTTCATGTTGTTTGGTTGACTATTATATAGAATAATTGCTAAAACTTGGAACCATAAATCACTGTGGATTTTCATAACTTGGTAAACTCACTAGCTTCAATGTTGTTTTCTTTATTTTCTTTCTCTCTTTTTTTCCCTCCCAGTATGGTGTAACTAATCTCTATACAATGCAAGTACTCCCTTCCCTCCTAGACCTCACTTCCCTCCCAATCCTGCCCCACCAAATCCTTGATTTATGCAAAACCTTTAATAGAGTAAAAGGGCCTCAAGAGAAGACTGTTCTGATGTTTGGAGAGGGCTTTAATGAAAAGTTGCATTGTTATTTCATATTTACTTACCAAATCCCGCCAGAGTAAATTCTTGCCAAACTAGTTTTATATATTTCTTGTCTGGTCTTGCTCACGTATTGTTTTGTATCAGGACCTTGTCTGACAGGAAAAACAACCAGAGCAGTTCAGGCTATGGCAGTACTAATAGGTGATGCAGTAAAAATGAAGTCTATCTAAAACTTCTTATGCAATATTGAGAAACCTTTAAAGGAAGTAATTAGCAGAAGTGATGCAGCTTATATATCAAAGCTATTTTTAAGTAGATTGTGCATGCTGAAATAGCACAATAGTGATTTAGAAATGGGTGTTTCTGCTATTGATTCTGTAATCCTGAATTATTTTTTACATTTGCCTTGGAGGTAAGAAATAGTTGTGGTAGGAAGCAAAAAACAAGGATACATGGATATTGAAGTTGTAGTTTCAGTTTGGGTGCTGTTTGTTTTGATGGATGTATAGTCAGGTCACTGAGCCAGTATTGCAGTTATCTGTTTTTAATGTTTCCATTCTTCAGTAAGAAGATTAAGTGTTGCAAACAAAAACGGTGAATTGGGTGATGTATGAGGGATCAGGCTCTTAAAGCCCAAACTAGGTTTTCCAGCTATGATTTTGCAGTGAAAGCTAGCTTATGGTTCAATTGTAGCTTGGCTTTGAGATGGAGAATCTCAGCAGAGGAAACCTGAATCAAGTCCTTTAGGAGTGCAAGGTGCTTCACAGTCTGTTTTGTTGTGTCTTCTAAGTCTTGGTTTTTGCAAATGTATTTCAGTCTTTTGTGTAGATATGAGAGGCAGAGATTTTTTTAATGGGCTGGAGGATGAGGAAGGATTTTCTTTCCTTTAATTTGAGAGCGGAGTTTACAAAGGCATCCCTTCAGTGGACTGCCCTTTGAAGATGTTTGTTAAGGAATGTTGAAAGATTTCTGGTGTACACAGGTGACTTTGTCCAGCCCTTTCTGTCTTATTGGAGTATTCAAACTTACAAGTTTATCCTAGTATTTGTATTATGTACCTTTTTTACAGAGCAGGTTTGTGTATTAGATAGCTACATAGGCACCTCTGTATGCATGACAATGTGAATAATGTAATACCATTTTAAATTATTCCCGAATCTTTACTTTTAAAAAATGGATGCTGAGTTATCTCCAGTAATATGCTAACAACAGTAAGTCTGTTTAAGGAAAACCCACATACTAGAAATCCAGTTAATCGTATAGTAAGTGCTTGCTTAGAAGAAACTGAAAGTAATGATATTTAGTACTTACAGAAATCAGAGAAAAAAGTCTGTAATTTAATTTTTGAAATGACTGGCCTAATGACTGTAAAATGTAATTCTGAAATTTGATCATCTGACGATGACGACTTGCGGCAGGATTTCAAGAGGATGTACTTACACAAACAATGAAGTAAATTTCATAGTTATCAGATTTCTCCAAATTATTTAACCTATGCATATATATCATGTGCAAATACATAGAGTTCTAAGATATTAAAACCAAGATTAGTATTTCTTGATATTCTTTTGTGCAACATGTTCTGTCAGGATTTAAACACACATATATGGATTTAGAGGAATTCTCATAGTCTTCTTTCTTGTCCTCTTCCATCTTTAAGAAATCAAAATATTTTCAAGCCTTTTAGGGTGGAGGTTATTTATTTATTTATAACTTCTATTTTAAGTGTGGGTGGTTTTTTGTTAGGTTCAGGTTTGGCTTTATTTTTATTATTTTTGTTTGTTTGCTTTGTCACTTCTAGACACCATACCTGAAAAGGCTGATGCTAATTGCTATTCTTAGGAAGTCAGGAACTCTGCAAGTTGGTGCAAGTTTGATGGTCCTCTGAGTAGAAACTTTGTGCAGCCATGCCTTCTCAGAGAAAAGCAAGGAAGCTCTTTTACTGTGAGACATTGAACAACAGCCCGGGGCCTTGAGGGGTGTATTTGAGAAGCAGGATTATGTATCATAGTCAGGTTGTGTATTTACAGAGCAACTTTCCCCCATTAGGAAACATATCCTTTAAGAATAGCACATCGAGGATTAACCAGCACTTGGGTCATGTAGTCATACACTGGAGACACTTTGTGGACACAACCTTATTCCCTATGGCTTCCTTTGCTGTCAAAAGTAATAATAAAGACTATAAAGCCAGTGTTCCCAATTACTGGTAGACACATGTATGAACACAAAGCCACACACACACATTTATATGCATATATGTGTGTGTAAACGTGCGTGTATGTATCATTTTTTATTTTAAATGTGGGAAGTGTTCTTAGTATAAAATTTAGATATTCCATTTACCAGCTCTACCAAAGGACAGGTAGAAAGTCTTTTGATGGTGTTTAAATATTGGTTTGTGCCTTTTATAGCTGTTCGGTAAAAAGGTCACACGTTTTACAGCTGCATGTAACCTTTTTTGCCTGTTGACCACTGTCTGAGAGACTTCATTTCGAGGACAATATATTTTCCTTTTATTGAGGGAATATTGGGAATGTAATGTGCAGTAATATTGGGAATGTGTCACAGTCCTAGATGTCAATAATGGGATTGTGGCTCATGCAGATCAAACAGAAGAGGGAAGACTACGTATACAGTATGAGGCAATTTAAGAAAGAACTTTGGCTTTACACCTCAATTTACATTTATTTACAGAAGTATGACCTAAATAAATGTTTGATGTCAGGCATTTGTAGGACTGCGATGCTAACTGTGGTGGAATAACATTTTCCTGTTGGCATATGATATCTGATACTATTTTCTTCTGCTTTTATGCAGGATCCAAACTATTGGATACAAGTCCATCGACTGGAGCACGGGGATGGTGGGATCCTAGACCTCGATGATATTCTTTGTGATGTAGCTGATGACAAAGACCGTGTAAGTACAAATGGCTACGAGGGCAGCATGGCACAAACTGCACATCAGCCTATCAGTGTTGTCTGTTCCCTGCACGTGTCCCAAAGTGGGAGTCAACACAGAGATTTTAGACATTTTTTATGTAGTTGCCTTACAGATGTGAGAAATCTGTTACTGTCATGGGTTTTTTTAAATTGAAATAATGGGTTTTCCATCCTTTCTGGTTCTTTAACAGTTCAAATAGGAAAAGGAGACTGCAAGGACAAAAAATCTCATACAGTGGAACAATGATGCAAGAAAAAAAACCCCTGTAAATTGATGTTGCAGCTGTGTGTTACCAGTTGAATATGTGCAAAACCAGTGCTGGTTTTAAACTGTTGAGTGTTGGGGTTTTTTTCAAAAATCATTTTTGGAGGAGCTGCTAGTTACGCAGAACTTGAGACAGTAATTATACAGTGCTGGGTCTTGAGTGCTTTTATTTTTTTTTAAGTCGAGATTTAGATTGCAGTAGCTAAGAGGCTTTTTGTTTGGGGCTATAGATACAAGTATCCTCGTATTACTTGTTCAAAAACGGGTGGGTAAGAAACACTGTGGCAAACTGTATAGCTATGTAAATATGCCACTTTTCTCTGGAAATCCACACGTTTGCTGAAGCTCTTGAAGTAATCTGAGCCTGATACAGACTTCAGTCTGGAAATGTGTTTCAGGACCATGCTCCTTTACAGACAGTATCCTTAATTGCCTCTGTTGGAAGCAACAGGCACTGTCAAGGCTCCTTGAAAACTGGCCAAATGATGACTCTTAGGCTAATTTTTCAGAAATAGATACTTTGCCTGCAGTTATTTATTGTGACAAAACTTAATTGACATGGTTATTTCAACCAGGACTTTATAGAGAAAAATGATATGAGGAGTCTTGGGACATGAAGACTCCTCACTGTCTGAAATGTTGGGATTACTCAAGCTGTGTAGGGTAACAGTGCTGAGTTTTCAGGAATTTCTTCCATAAAAATAGTGCCCAGATAAGATTTCATGAAAAGCTAATTAAAACCTGTAGTTGGTTATCTCATATTGAAGTGCTCAGTTGTGTGATTAGTTTAGCTTTTGCTTACAGGCCTCAGGGAGGCTGGTGCAAGTTGTCACTAAATATAAATATTTTATATATATATATATATATATACACACATATGTATATACACACACAGACTTATTTGAATAATGCACTTCTTAGCTCCTCACGTGCATTTCCCTTCAGAAGTTTGAATTCTGGTGACTTCAAGACCTTATTCTTTGGATGTTACCTTGTCTTGCTGCCTTTAAGTGGGGTAATTCCTCACAGTGAAACTCTGTGGGTGTATTTATGTGTGTGACTAATAGTTGAAAAACTCTGACTGCAACTGAAGCAGGCAAAGTCATTATTACAATATTGTTTTTCTGTATAGATGGACAAGATACCTAGCAATTAGTAGTATTTATCTCTGCATTTGCCAAGCTCATCTCTACTGATGGCACCTATGAGTTAAATTTCCTTTTTTTTAAAGGACCATGCAAGCAACATTGATTAGGAAGGTGCAATATAAACATGCACTGTGCTATACTGGTTTATATCCTTGAATTAGTCATTCTCGCTTGACTTTCATGTTTGGGTCTTTTTAAGTATTTTGGTGATTAGTCATTGTATTTTAGCTTCCTGTAGTGTGTTTTACAGCTGACCTTAGTGGCTTCCTTTAATTTTGGGTTGTTAGCTTTGCCTCCATAGCAAGTGTATCAACTGGTTTAGTGTTGCTAAACTAATATAGGCCTTGTTAATGCCAGGTTTGTAATATATTTCCAGTTAGGGATATTTTGTATCTGTACACTTAAACATACCTTGTAAAAAAGCATTTAAACAGATGGTGTCTAAACATGTAATTAAATGATTACTGAGGTCTGTAGGATTAGCTGCGCTTAAAATAAAACATTTGCCTATATCTCTCTCTTTTAAAATTGGGACAAAAATGTCTAGGATATTGGAAAACTGAACACTTAATGTTTTAGTGTTTGTTTTCACAAGGAACTTCCTTACGTTCTTGAAAAGAAGTTCGTTGTGTTATTTACTTTCTGACATCTGTATTTTTGAAAATCAGTTTGCTCTTACCATGGTTCTTTAGATTTACGGATCAGTCCCACAGTGAGAAATGTAATTTTTGTCTTTTTGATGTTGCTTTTATGCTATAATTGTGCAGTGTTGTATCAGCACAATACAGAATGCAGAGCAGCTAAGGGCCACTTGTCCTCTTGATGGATTTATTGCTCTCTATAGTCAACTGCCTTAGTAAAATAAAACACTTAAGTGATGTGAATATATTTATTCTGATTCCACTGTCTCCATGGAGAAAATGTTCTGTCCTATAACAAATACAAAGACCCTTAGAGCAGCTGTTCTAAATGGAATGAGTGAAGTATCTTTGATGGCATCCTTTACATTAAAATGCACCATGGTAGGGTGACTTTATTTAGCTTCTTCTATCCCTATATTTTGGTATTCTCGTGTCACTTACTAAAACAGAATGGATGAGTAAGGGTTAGCCAGTTGCTTTCTGGAATAATTTGTGAAGTTCAGTGTTGTTCCTCCTTAAAAAAAAGGAGTATAACATGAAACAAACTACATGGAAAAATTGATTTTGCTAAGCTCTCTGTTCCTTTGTTCCTTTCTGAAACAGCTTTCCTTAAGCCCTTTAACAGAGTTCATTGAGAACGTGCGTAAAGCATTCTAACTTAGCCAGCATGAGATTTGGACATTTCTATCACACAATATCACTACATGTGAAGTTGCTTGGTTAATGCAGTTAATGGTAATAACCGTATAACTAAGAAATGAATAAATGCTCATTTGAATATTTTTTTCATAAAAAACCTTTTAAAATTTATTGAAATGTAATTTTTTTCCAGGTTTTACTATGGAAATATGTATAGTTTTCAGTTGAAACACATCAGTGTTTTTTATATTTCTATATTTCTGTGTATACATGAATGCAAGTGGGCTGACTTGTTCTTATTGTTTTTGAAAAATATTTGGATACAAGAAGCAAGATTCTATTTTCAGCTAGCATTTAGTCAACTGCATAACCTACTTCCATTATTTTAAAAATACAGGTTTCTTGTGCATTTAGTGGTTAGACCAATATTTTAAAGATAGGTTAATAACCTTTTTTGTTTGGATTTCTGTAATTTGCAAAAGTATCCCTCTCTATGAAGACTTTCAAAAAACATATGTCATCTTGATAAGTTTCCAACTTGATGATAGCATACTTGATGACCTCAGTTCAGTTTTTAGTAGGCAGACGTTCTCAGCAGCAGCAAAAATAAAAACCCAACTGCAGAAAAAAACCCAGAACCCAGTCATCCTTAATTGTGTTTTCTTTTGGTAGACAGAGGTACGTAGACACTTTAGTAATTCTCACACTTTGGGTATAATAGGGAAGTGCTTATTCTGAGATCTCATAGACTCTTACTAACCATGAAAAAAATATTGAGGAAATTGTGGTGTAATCACATTTAAAAAACACCCAAAGCAACCAACAAACCCAAAGTATGTGTTTGAATGTAACTTGCTCCCATTTGAATTCTCACTGAAATAGTAATTTGTATTTTGAACAACTTAAAAAAAAATGTTTTGTGTGCAATTATATGTAATTTTTACGTGCATAGAAATGCTCAGACTGTTGCTCCGTGGGAAAATTTAGAGATCAAAATGTCTGTGCTTGGTGTAGCTATATTCCTGAAAAATCAGAGTTTTTTCTTCCCAAGAGAACAACAAAGATCTGCCATTAACAGCCACTGGTTGTGGTGAGCAGCTGGGCAAATAGAGCTGCTTTGAAACAATGTAGGTATGAACCTAATGTCAATTATTCATAAATTCAATTGCTCCAATATATTAATTTTTTGCCAAATTAGTTTGGGATTAACAATGTGTAAATGTTAAAAGCCTTGGCCTCTTATAATTTCCTTTATCACTGTCCTAAGAAATTCAACACTGGTTCTCAAAAACCACAGTAATTTGGTATATGCTTAGATTTACAGCCTGGCTTTATTTCTCTAAACTAAGTCAGGCATGGGCTCTCTTTGCTTGACTTAACATTTTCAAATATTCAGTCAGCTCTTTACCCTGCATAATTCATACTTACACCCACTGAGTGCAGAGATAAAAACCAGAGGAATATGGTGTGGTCTTGTCTGGAGTGAAGTCTCATGCTTCCCACAGTGTTTGTGTGTGTAGTGCTCTATCTGGCCCAGGTCACTGGAAGTTCAAGGTGATGTTGGTGCTTAGTGCTGCTTAGACAAACTTCAAACCTCCCAGAAAGACATACAAGAAGTTGGCGGTTTGAGTGGAATACTGCTGGTGAGAATGGGTTGGAGATTAATTTCATAGATCTATGCTGAAATGGAATTTGTAAACATTCATGAGCTAGAGTTAACTGTGTTAAGTAAGCAAACTGCAGCTGAAATTCAGTGAAATCAATTGTGCTTCATTTGCATCTGCTATTAAGAAACCTTCAGAGACTCTATTAATGTTATTATGAAGTTAATGCCTGCTCACTTCAAGTGGGAAGAAATGTGAAGACTTCTAGTGGGAAAAAGTCTTTGAGCAGCTTCTTTACATAATATGAAGGCATATTAGGACCTTTTCCCAGTGTAGTGGAAAGGAAATGAACTTTTGGGTTTTGTGTTAAAACAGATGGTCAATTCTAAGTAATACTGTTGTTTTGTTTACTTCCTCTTGGAAAGCTCTGTTGAGTTAGAGAGACGTGATACACAAAATGTGGGTTTGGAAAGGATGACTGTTTTGTTTGTAATAAATGTTAACTGGAAGCCTACACAGAAATAAGGCTATTTTGAGCAAATGCATTATAATGTTAAGGTTAGCTAGGGACTGGAGGGCTGTGATTACAGTATCCTGCTGCTACTGATCTTGCTCTCTCACTCTTATTTTTCGGGCCAGTTATGCAAGACCCCATTTCTGTAGTAAATTGAGGGTAGGCCAGTGACAGCAGGATGCTATTATAAAGGAGATTCTGCTAACCCTGTGCCTGTTCATTCACTCAAAAATGTTAAAGAGCTTTTGAAGTCAATGAAAGCTGCGCAGATAAAGTTGTGTTATCTTTAGATTTCCATCAGTACATAATCAGAATACTCCGAGTAGTGTTGTTTATTCTAAATTTTGAGTGTCTCTGCCTTGTTTAAGCAAAATTGCGGCTGAATTTACATGTGATTTCTCTTTGATTCTGCAAGTTAAGAATTTAACCCTAGAATCATGAGTAGAGAATAACAACTTTTTGTGCTTCTTGTTTCTGCCATTAACAGATTAACACCCTGGAGTTAATGAAGAAACATCTTCTCCAGGTCCCATGCAGCAAATCTGACAGCAAAACCTAAGAATGGCAAAAAAATGACTCAGAAATCTGATTCTTAGTATTTACAATACCATGATTGGTATGCCCTTTTCCCCCCCAAAACCTTTCTATCAAGTTAATTTTCAACTATTGCCATGATTTTCTCTGCCACAGTGTCAGCTTCTTTCTTTGTGTTCCGTGTCTTCATTCCCAGTATCCCAGGAAAACAGGATGACCTTGAAACAATTTGTTGTTACTCATAAGTGACTTGGCAAAACACATTTTGAGCATAAGGCATTCTTTTCTTTTAACAGCTTAAAATAACTACTTGAGCCACCAAGCTTGGGAAAGTATTGATACTGGGAAAAAAACCCATCATGTAACAACCCATGATTATTTTCTGTTAAAAAATTCAAAAACTTCAGTTCTTGAACAATGGGCGCTTGATGTCATTTATTGTTTGGTAGTGGTTTTTTTATTTTAATTATGCTTTTAGAGATTTTATTACTGAAATTCTGAAAAATTGGTAAAAACAGAATGTGTCCATTTAGACCAGGTTTTTTTGCATTAACACTATTGACTCATTACTGGGATGGCCACATGATGATTTTTAGGTCTGTCTTGCTGATGGATCTAAAATAGAAAATCAGAGTATTTACACAGCCTTTATTCCCAGCTGGTATTTAATGAAGACATATTTGAAAACAACATACTCAAAATATAAATATTATCTTCTGTCAAAGAATGGAATTTAAATGCTTGTAGTGTTTCTAATAGTAAACTAAATTTTAATTTAACAATGTTTATGATTGTGAGACTAAAATCCATGGAAGTGAGTAAATACAGGTCATAATATATGAATATTGGAACATGCATTTTTCAATCCCTAATAGATATTAGATGTAACTAAATGTTGTCTCCCAACTGTAATTCTTAGTTTTTCACCTCTTTCAGCACTGTTCTTCAAATTGTTAATCACATCATCACTTTATTTTTTCTAGCTATGTGGTGACAGCCTTTTAATTCATGATTTGCTGTTTATTTTTGGGATAAATTGCAATATCTCAATTCCTTTCCTGTAATGCTGAAACAGTTGTAGCGATGCACTAAGAACTCCCGGGTAGGAGAGGACTGACATTTGTAAATTCATAAATCAGTTTCCATGGAGATCTGAAGAGCTGCAGGTAAATCTGACTTCTGAAAATTGAATGTTTTGGTGAAAACTGTTCTCTGAGGAATAGTAGGCCCAGGCATGAGTATGATATACTGGGGATGATCATGACAGTGTTGTCAAGAAAGTCATATCTCACAAATGTGCCTGTATTCTCAGCAGACAGACAGACCTGAGCAACAGTGACTGGGTTAGTGCAGTCAAAAAACCTCACAGACTTGGCATGGAATAAGAGGAAGGGTTTTATGGATATGTAACTGGTTGAAAGATGGAAAATAGAGCATGTATTGTTCAATATATTTGCAATTGTTCTGAAAGAAGAGAAGGGAGATTTGAATACTGGAGTGACAAATTCCAGTATTTCGTGGGAACTGAACACTGATGGTGAACGCTGGTCATGAAGGGTTGCAGAAGCATCCAGGGAGTAGACAATATCATGGTGGATATAATATCATTTTGGCAAAAGTGATGTGCTTTTGTAGAGAGGCTGCTTTAACTGAATACACAAACTAATGAGTTCTGAGCTAGCTCTTACATTAGGGGGAATGTTTCTGATTTTGCAGTAGACATCTGGATGCAGTGGCTTACGTGCAAGGTACATAACCAGGTCTAAGAAGGCTTCCAGCAGTTTGCCCTGTCTCTGCCTCTCCCCCATATTTTCATCCCAGTCCTGCTGCTTGGGTCATGAGGGCTCTGGCACTCTTTGGACCCCATCTCATAGCAGAGTTATTCACTCACATGGCAGAAGACTCTTCCTTGCAAAACTGAGTACTTTTCTGCTATTTCATTGATACTGTAAGTTCACCAAAGGACCTGGCAAGCTGAGGAGGAAAGGGAGAGGACTTTCCTGCTGGGAGTGGTTGAGGTATGAAGGAAGAAGGGGAAAAATGGGAACATGAGTGGGCTGAGACCTTCCTTTTCAGTGCAGCAAAGCTGCCAGTGGCTGTGGAGCTGCTGGAGTGGTCCCTGTGGTGCAGCAAGGGGTGGAGAAGAGAAAGGGTGGTGGGATCTCTCTGCTGTGTGTGCTGGTGGTGAGCCCTCTGCTTCCTCCAGCCACAAACCAGGCAACTGAAAAAGATTTTGCAGAAATAGCAAAAAGCACAGAGCAAATGGCAACACTGACTCCAGGTACAGATTAAAGTCCTCCGCCAACAGTGTCTAAATGGACCAGGATCTCAGCCTTGAGAAGACATTGTAAGAAGCAAACCATAGATAGCTGTAGAATCAAAGGTGATATTTAGGAGTGGTTCTTTGTTTTTTACAGTGCAAGATCAAGTGAAACTCTCATAAGAGTAACTGTCTGCAAAAGGTTTCCAAACTTTCCTTGGCCTTAATTTTCATGCTTAATCAGAATGTCTGTGATGTTGATCAAATGCTGTAGATGCTTCACAAAGTTTTGGAGGATATGTTTTTTCTTGAGGTGTCATGGTTTGCAAGCACATAATACTGAATTCTCTGCTTATTTTAACTTAAAAAAGGTGATGCTTGTAAATCAGGGAAATTGGTAATTAAGTAGGATTTCAGTTTGTGAGAAAAAGTTTCTTTAATCTAAACTTTGGTGAAAACCTCAGAGTGTGTTGAAATGATGATGGGCTCGGTGTCTTAATATTAGTAAAACTGAAGATCAATATGTGGCTATGGATAATGACTTTACAGTATTGTAAACATATCACAATTAAGAGAGACTTTGTACTAAAAATATTTAATAATAGATATTTTCTATATCTTGTAATAATTACAGATTCACTGGTTAGATATAGTTGTAGATAATATAAAGCTGTGCTTTCTAATTCTTCACAGTGTAAATCCCCACAAAAATGTGGAATGAATCTAGAATTAGGCCATTATGGCTAATAAATGCTAAACATTCTGATAGCTTTTGGTTAATTTTACCAATATCACTATGTCCTAGAGGTATACTACTCATCCTACAAGAAAGGAAGAAGTTGCAGGAAGCATTAGTTATGGGAATTCATTAACACTACACTCTTACTCCTTGATATCAGCAGGTCTTAAAAGAAATGCTGTTCCAACTTCACAGATATTTCCTAACAGAGGTGGTGAGACTCGTACACTAGAGGACTGACCCATATTAGAGCTTAATTATAGTAATGGATAATCCTGCAACTATAAATTATTCACAGTTGTTTTGTATGTGAAGTAGCGTCATGAATAAAATAAGGAAAAGTTTCTGGAAAAGACCCTGGGCAATGCCTAAGTTTGTGAAAAGGTAGTTTTCCTCCTTGTCTTTCAATGTGGATTAAATCTCAGTGTTAGGTTTGTAGATCTTGGCCCTTTGGATATGTTTTGCTTAATGGAAATCAGTAGCAGCTCTCCAACTCTTGGGGCTCTACACCCTTGTAGAGTTCCTTGACTAATACCTTATGCAAGAGAAACATTCCTACCTCAACACGGTCCTGGTACAAAAGTTGCCATCTCAGCTGTCTGATAAGATTCCCACACTGTCACTAGGATGAGAATTCATTAGTGTTACCCTCTTATCCATTGATATCAACAGGTCCTAAGAGACTGCTGTAACTCCATAGTTGTTTCCCAAGGAAGGACGGTAAGGTTCAGAGTTAGGTACTTTATTTTCTAGGTGATTTAGAAGTTGAAGTTTCTCCTAGGTTTGTAGCGTGAATAGTCTTACTGACAAAGAGAGAGAAGGGAATATTTAAATTAGATTACAACAGGGCCCCAAATGCATTTAATGGGGTGGTTACCTCATGCTAAAGGTTTTTCAGGAAGTGCCTTGGATCCAAAGAGAAGAAAATAATGCTGTCTTTTTTTGGGGAGCTTTCACCAGTCTGACTTTTCAGTTGACTTCCTAGCAGTAGCCCAGAAAGGAAGGAGTTAAGAAGATGCTTTGAAGCTGAAGTCTTCTGCTTCATCCCCACACCCTGTTGGTGTACTTCCACACCCTGTTGGTGTGCAGGGAACTACCTCCCGTTCACCTTTAGCGTGCTCAGCAGGATAGTCACTACGTTTCCAGATTAGCATCACTGCTGAAGCCTGTTTGAGTTTATACAGCAAGAAGGAGTTCTGCCTGCTCTTCAGTGACATACAGCATTGCAGGACCGTCGGCTTTTCATTTTTTCAACCTGTTGGAAGAACTGAAATTGTTCTTCAGTGGGCTCCATTCCTTGCAGGCTCCTAGATTTCCTGTAGGATTGAAGACTGTTTCATACAAGCTTGGTGGGAGCTTGATGATAGTGAGTTTTTATTTTCTTGGGATGCTGTTTCCTTGAAGGTAACCATACTTTGGATGAAATGGCAGACACACCTAAGAGGAAAATTACAAAGAAGTCGTCGTCTTTTTCATATGATCGCCGGAGAGATTCAGTGAAAGTTAGGAGACAGTCCAAGTCTCTTAGCTTTAAGTCTGCTACACTGGGTGCTCAGAAGAGGCAAGCACAGAAAAAGCAGGTTTGTATTTGGATATTCCTCAAAAAAAATATTCTTGCCTTGTAAATTTCTATGGAGTTTGTAAATCTTGCTGTGTTAGTGGGAAGCGGAAAGCAATCTCTGCTGATTTGCAATCTGTGTGTGTAGGTATGTGTATACATACAAGCTTGTGTGCAAGTAAAGCTGGATTATTTTTTCTGTAATATTTCCTAAGATCTAGATGGATTTGTGGTGTTAATTTTATGCTGAGAAAGGTCTGCATCTTTTCTGCTTTTAAGATGTGATTTATGATTTCTACTTTGCCTCAAGGAATTGTTCCTTTAGTGCGATATGTGTCCTGTGAGCTTTCGGTAGTGTTGTCTGTTATGCTGAAAAACATGATGGGTGCTGAAAGTTTTGAAATTATTATTCAGATTACAGCTGTTCCACTGCTCTCCGTTGTTATTATTTTTTTTTTAATGTTGAAATGTACCAGACTGAGAGCTTTAGGGAGTGAAATATTTTACTTATTCCAGAACAGGTAATGCAAGTCAACAGAGGCACCTGTTCTGGTGGGACCAGTTCTTGAGTTAGAGGGAAGTTTAATGCCTTGGCAGTGCTGCTCTGCCATAGTAAAAAACTTTCATACACAGGTCTGTCTTTATATTTTGTTGCTGGGATCTAATTAAATGAAATTTCTCCAAAGAGAAAATGTAGTGTATGCTGTAGTAAATGGAATAAAAAGTGAGTCAGTTAATGAAATATCTTTGTATACTGATCCCAAGTTTAATCTAATACAGGAGTACAGGATCACTGACTGTGATCCATCTCTCACTCTGCACCTGTGTGTAGAGCATACCTTCTTGAAGGGTTTAAAGGAACTTTACAGGGAATTTTTAATTGGCTGTGTACAACATAAAGCATTTTAACACTTTGTAATTAGTGTTTCTGCAAATGCTTTGAAATAGACTAGATTTTCCATAGTACTAAAGTGAATTTCTCGCAAGCAAGTAGTTTTCAGACCCTGACCGTTGCAACTGCACCTAAATTTTGAGGGCATATATCCATTCACATTTAAGAGAATGTAAGTTATTATGTCCAGTGTAAACTTCTGTATGAGATTAAAAACACAATGTATTTTATGTGTGTGAGATCCTATTTGGTTTTATTACTATTTCTCTTGTTCTTGGAATATTAAAATTTCTATTTACATAGCAAGAAGATCACAAGTAAAATATTAGAATATTCCAGCTTATTGTGATTCTTCAGTGTTAATTATAGGCATAGCTGAAGGAATGTTGCTTGAATTTAAGTTCCAGGAGTTTAAATGAGGACATAGTTGAAGAAATCAGGAAAACCTTCAAAAGGTCTTCAAGCTCTGACAATCCCACTGCACCCCCACCCATTATTTGATGTATTTTTCAGAAGTAAAAATAATAAATCTCAATTTTATGAAGATGTAAAATACCAAATGACAACTGTGAACATTCATGTTCATTGGATCTCTTGGGGAACTAAGCTACTCAAATTAATTTCAGAATTTCATTTGTAGGTGCGAATCAGTGAGTACCCCTGTCTTTTGATTTTACCAGACCATAAGGTGCTTGAGCCCTCTCATCTTTTGGATATCTGCCATGGTTACTGTGTGACCTCTAGTGGTTAATGAACAATATGCTCAATTACTTGAATTCATGCTGTTGCTTGCACAAGTCCCGAATGTGTATTCTTGTTGGCTTAATTATTTAATCTTCTAAATTCTATTTTTATTGAAAAGAAAAAAGCATCATCTGCTTTGCCTAAGTCTTTTATGCTGTCACTTCCAGAAAAACTGTTTTGCTAAAAATTCTTATTCATGGGATGTGTATCTGAACTGCAGTACTCATGGATGCAGAATTATGGGAGTAGTTTTAAGAGACTTTTACTACGTTGGCTTGGTTACAGTATGTTAGTGGGTGATACATCTGAAATGAAGCACTCTAGACAAAGGTCCATTTTGATCAACTTTTGTGTATTGGAAAGATTTGAAGAAGGGCTTTTCTGACCCAAGAACGTATTTTCTTCCCTTCTAAATGCTCCAGTTTACTGTAAGAAAAGTTAATTTTTCCTACAAGCTTGGTCTTATTTCAATCTTCAGATCATTATAATTGAGACAAAAACATTCGTACCTCGTCCCTGCCCTCCCCCTCTTCCCACAAGGGCAGCTAATTCTATGTGGATTGGAAATGCTGTTGAACACAAAACACAACTGCATTTGTTACTGTTGAACTTTAAAAATTACGGGTTTGAAGTTACCAAAATCTGATCAGTTTTCAAGCAGCCAGACCTAACTCTGCTCAGTACAGTGTAACTGGTGGTTATGGAGACTTGTTCCAGGCCTGAGTTACTGAGTGAGCACTAGTTCAGTTACAGCATGAGGAGAAATGTTACTTAAAAATGCTTTTCTTTCTTGATTAAGTTCCTTTCTCATTTTTTAAAAACAATTTTCTAATAGATGTTTGACATCTGAGAATATTTAAAACTGTGCTTTGGTCTTTGCTGTTTTAGGAGACAATAGTAGACTTTGCTGCTCACAATATATGTGGTTTTACTTGGGTGGTTCCCTGGAGGAACAAGACTCTGCTTCTGCTTATACAGGCAGGCAAGCCAAAATTATTTTTAAAATGTTTTGGTAGATTGATATCAATCAAAGTCTCTCAAAATCACAATGTGTTGCAAAATCCTTTTCTGCTTCCTTGGCCTTAGTATTGCTGACCTCCCCCTTTTGCAGTTTAATTTCTTTTTTTTCCTTTTTGTGGTAAAATTTTCATTTTGACCTCCCCCCCCCCCCAATGAAAATTATTAAATCATTGGTAAAACAGCAATAAGAATCTGAGAACATTTTTAAAAAACATTTTTTTACATTTTCTTTTTTTTACATTTTCTGAATTACAGTGATATAAGAAAATGTTAAGGCAAACTGGTGAACTTCTCTTGCTGTTCTGTGGGGTTTTTGTTAGCTTAGCTAACTTACTAGAAATGGAAAATCATGATATCCTATCTGATATAGCAATGAACTTCTTTCAAGATAATCTTCCCATCAAATTATTTATTAGCACAGCTCACTTTTCTATTCTGTTGTTTTCCTTAGGCTTATCTGTTTTGAGGTAGAAAATCTGATGGTAATTACATTCACTGGCTGCTGATATTGTCATATGGGTTGATCTGGATAGAAATCCACATTCCAGAAATATGTAGGCTGGTCTTCTCAGGTGTACAAGTATTATGCAATGTAATGTATAAAATATTTGATAGTTTTAGGAGAAGTGGTTGCCTCTTTTTATGTTTTGAGTGAAGAATAAAATCAGTTGCATGAAGTAAAAACTATAAATAAATAAAAATTTGAGAGCAAGATCCTTATGTGCAGGGGAACATAAAAAACAGATCCAGTTTTATTTTTAGCTGTTTTGTGAGAGCCTCTCAAGTCCTATTTCTCTTCGTCATTGCCAGCTGACTGATTACTGGGAGATGGGCTGAAGCCTCAGTGGATTAATTAAGATCTGAAACTGTTTTCCTGATAACGACTTATGTGTTGCATACAACATTTTGGAACTTGGCAAAGTTCCATGCTCATACAAGGCTTGCACACACTGCAGATTTGTGGTTTGCTCACTAATATTCCTATTTTTCTTCCATGGAGTGCTATAGAATTGAGGCGACAAACTTTTTTTCCCTTTTCTTTTGAACTCTGTAATTCCGGAACCATGTGGGGTTCACTGCCCGCTATCCCAGATGCAGAACAATACACACAAAGAGGGTGTTGTTAGAAAATCTTCCAATCCCTGTGTTTAAATATGACTCAGTAGTAGGAGTGTTCCAGATCCCTTGTTACGAACATCTGAAAGCAGGCAAAGGCCTATGAGTTACACTTTCTGCTGCCTTGTTAGAAAGAAACACTTGAGTGGAAAAAGGACACTGGGAAGGTTGGGGATGTGAGGGAAGGGGGTTGCCCAGAAAGGGTAGTGGTTTTCCACATCAAACTTTGTGATAAAGAACATGCATAGTAGATTTGCCAGGGTCGGGACTACTGATGTGGGACAGGTCTGGTGAGCAAAACCCATAGCACCAGCTACCACCAAAGCAAATGATTTGTAATCACTTGAGAAAACTAAGCAGTAAAATTAATTAATCTCAATTAATTTTCAAATATTATTTTTGAAAACCATGGTTTGTAATAACTTTTCATCTAGTGATTTCTTCCTACCTTTTGCAAGAGTTTGTTTTGATGTCTGGGGAATCTCAAATGCCCTCTCTGGGGGAAAGGAAATCAGCTTTAAGTGTGAGCCTGAGGATTTGTTGTGAAAAATCTGATCCTGTTTCTTTTAAAATGAAACCAGACAAGCAAGTAAAGAGGAAAAGCATGTGATGTGTGTAATACTGGGAGATAAGAGTGTGTAGGTTCCTCTGGCAGCTGGGTTGTAGTAGAAAGTTGGCCTAGCAAAGCTTATTCCCTGTGGAGTCTGGGAAGCTGTTAACCATAGTGGTTAGCTATTAATATTAAAACAGTGTTCACAGCAGGGTGAGGTGGGTTGTAGCTGGTGAAGTAGGCTCACCTTCAGTTAAACACAGTAAAATCAAAGCAGAGTGAATGATATTGAGAGGTTTGGCCATTGTGATCCTTGAATGCATGTTTTTCTTTTCTTACTGAGGTTTGTTCATGGAGATTGTGGTAGATGTGTGTGTTGGGGTGCTCCCTACAGCAGTGTAAATCATTGTGCTTTGGCAGTATTTGCTGTGGTGGTGTTGGTTAGTGCCCTCCTTGCTGCTGATTTTTCCGGTGCACTAAGAGAGAAGCTGCCCTCTCCCAGATTTGTGGATTCCTTCTCTTGGTGCCTTGTTGTCGAAGTTGTTATGGTATTACATACAGTCATACCATCTTGAGAAATATTTTGTTTTGTTGTTAAAATAACAGCATGTTGCCAGGAGGTTTTCAAATTTAACTGGTGATTTCTTTAATGCAAGCAAAATATTAGGCTTTATTTTGACAATTTAGAGGTTCATCTGATCTATATTGAGCTATTATTTTTAATTCTGTTTGAGTAATTATTGTTAATAGCTCATGTAAGAGCTAACATGATTAACCACACTTTTGGTTCCTAGAAGTGTGCTTTGTGACAGATTATAGCCGATCTAAGACTGTGGTGGTGCGGCAGAGGACTGTGACCTCCCACCTTCCCTGGCCATGGCTGTGCTTCCCACCTCTCCCTGGCTTCAGCACTGGGAACTGTTGGTTGTGACAGATGGGGTCAGTGTCCTGGTAACCCTGACAGAAAAAAAGGACAGGTCATAGGAGAAGGGGTAATACAAAGGCCTCTGCTGCAAGGAGCAATCTGGATGCTGGGAGCAGCCCTGCAGTCAGCAGAGCTGTGGATATTACCGGAGAGGATGAGTCTCTCTTAGCAAAGCTGGATGAAAAAGGCATTCAGGGGTCCAGCCCTGCTAGCCAAGGGAGCAAAACGGCCAGCTGGGCATTCCATTTGGCAGTGCATGACATTACCCAGTGCTGAGAGGGAGGTGCAGGGGAAGGCAGGTCCTTGTTCTTGCTTGTGCCCATAAAGCTTGTGCTGGTGGTGACCCATCGAAGACCGGGTTAAGCTTGACCAAACGTAGTGTGCTGAGCTGATAGGTTCTGTGTGTGTTCACCAAACTTCTCACAGCTGGAAGTACCGACCCTGCCTTGATTGAATGCTTTTGATCTGCTGTTGAAACGTAGGCACCAAGGAGAGTGAGAAACAAAACACTAGAGCTACAGAATGGTTGAGGCTGGAAAGGACCTCTGGAGGCATCAACTCCAGCTGCTTGCTGCAAACATGTCCTTTGTGGTCTGGATCTGAGCACCTCCAAGGCTGCAGATTGCACAGCCTCTCTGTGCACCTGTTTCAGTGTTTGCTGACAAGGTGAAAAAGTGTTTCCAAAGCCTAATCTGACTTCCTGGTGTTGCAATTAATGTGACTGTTTCATCTCCTCCCACTTGTGGGTCACCTCCCAGAAAATCCCAGCTCTGTTTTCTTTCTGCCCTTCCATTAAGTCACAGATGACAACAACAAGCTTCTCTTTTAGCCTCCTCTTGAAATTGAACAAGCCCAGCTTTCTTGGCATCTCCTTGCAGATCCTGTGGTCCAGCCTCCACCATGCTGGTGACTGTCACAGGATGTTCCAGCTACACTCATGCTGTCACAGCCTGGTCTGCAGGAGCTGCCTTCACCACGGGGGTACACTCCTTCCTTGCCTTCCAAGTGCTGCCCAGGAGGGATCTGCCCACTCTTCTGTACAAACCCACTCAGCATCCAGCTGGCACCCAGCCAGTACTGCTGCACACTGATAATTAACTTAAAATTCTTGGTGGCATTCCCCGATTAGCAAGGGAGCAGCATCCATGCATTTTTCTTGCTGCTTACTGGGCGGCATTATATCCTCAAAATGAGGATGATGCATTTCAAAAGACACTGTTGTCAGCTGCAATAATAAATTTCTAGGTTTAGCCATTCTATTCCAATTAAGGGGGGAAAAGCCTGCCAAATACAAACTAGATGGGACAAAAATAAGAAGAATGATTTCTGGACATACCTACCATAACACTCCATTTCAAAATGCTCATATTCTGAGCATTTTAGCAGAAAGAGAAAATTAGTGTTTTAGTTCCTTTCAGTACTTAAAAGCACGTTTTAAGTCTTATGCCACTGTTTTTGTGGAATGATGATCCTTGCATGGTGTAAAACTTGTGGGAGTTTTTTTGTGCTATATAAGCAATATTTTGACATGTATTTTGAACAGTCACTGAAGTTCTGAGTGAATGGTCTTTGTTTTCATTTTAATACTATTAGAAGAAGTTGTGTTTTAATATTACAGAACTTACTAATGGAAAAGGATTATATCTCATTTCCAACTAAAATGTTGTCACTTCTGTAATAGCAACAAAGTTTTGCTTCCTGTTGTCCTGTACAAGAGTGAGTGATCATTTTGCTTTACAGCAGGTTGACTTCAATATTTCTTGACAAAAAGGAAGGAAAATTAATTTTAATTATCTAAAATATGTCCCCTGGCTCAAAGTATACTTCTTGGATAGAAAGCAAGCAATGTTTTTCTTTCTCAGCAATTTCTGTCACTTGAAGTGTGAATTGATCATGGAGGTAATAGCACATGGGGAAAATCCAGTGGGAACTGTCTGATTTCATATGTGTTTCAGTTCAAACACTTACATTCTTTTGATTTGTAGACTGTAATTTTCACTGACAGTATTAGTGGCTTTTAGAACAGCCCCTGACAGATGACATCCATCTAACCAGCTGCTGCTTAATCTGACTTCAGGCTGAATATTGTGTTATCTGACTAATTTGAAATACAGTAAATATTAATGACTGTTCATCTGCTATTTAAAATAAATAGAAAGTAGTGAGAGAGTGATGCTCACATTTCACGCTTCTGCTGTAACTGGCTTCTTGTCATCTGTGACTGACAGCTTTTCTTCCAGGGTACTTTCTTTGTGGAAAATCGATGTTGTTTTAATTTTCTTTTTTCTCCCACAGGTTTTATTACTCTAGTTCTCAGTATGGTCAGAAATAGTGAGATGTCTCATGTGGTCTAAGTTTAAAACTGAAAAATCAAGATCTTAGTTTCTGTGTCAATCTTAGGAAAATTACCTTTCAGATGAATTAGATGTAGTCAAGAAATGAAAAATAAAGTTAAGAAAATAGCAATAATAGTGTATTACAGATTTAGAATCATAGAATCAAAGAGTCCTTTGGGCTGGAAAAAGCCTCTAAGATCATCAGTTCAACAGTTAACCGAGCACTGCCAAAGCCACTACAAAACCACGTCCCTAAGTGCCACATACACACTTTTAAATACCTCCAGGGATGGTGACACAATCACTCCTCTGGGCAGTCTGTTTTCATGGTTGGTAACTCTTTCTGTAAAGAAATCTTTCCTAAGATCCAGTCTAAAGCTCCTCTGGCACAACTGGAAGCCATTTCCTCTTGTCCTAGCACTTGTTAGCTGGGGGAAGAGACAGACCCCCACTTTGCTACAGCCTCCTTTCATGTGGTTGCAGAGAGTGATAAGGTCTCCCCTGAGCCTCCTTTTCTCCAGGCTAAACACCCCCAGCTCCCTCAGCTGCTCCTCCTAAGACTTGTGCTCCAGACCCTTCACTACCTCTGTTTCCCTTCTCTGGACATGCTCCAGCACCTCGATGTCCTTGTGGTGAGGGGCCCAGAACTAGAAACAGGACTCAAGATTCACCAATGCTGAGTACAGGGAGCCAACCACTGCCCTGGTCCTGCTGGCCACACTATTGCTGATCCAAGTCAAGATGTCACTGGCCTTCTTGGCCACCTGGGCACAGGCTAGCTCATATTCAGCACCCCCAGGTCCCTTTCCACCAGGCAGCTTTCCAGCCACTCTTCTCCAAGTCTGTAGTGCTGCGGGGGTTGTTGTGACCCACGTGCAGGGTCCTGCACTTTGCCTTGTTGAACCTCTTACCACTGGCCTTAGTTCACTGATCCAGCCTGTCCAGATCCCTCTGCAGAGCCCTCCTGCCCTCCAGCAGATCAACACTCTTTCCCAGCTTGGTGTTCTCTGCAAACTCACTGAAGGTGCCCTCAATCTCCTCATCCAGATCATTGATAACAATATTAAACAGATAATAGAGATAAAACTGAGCCCTGGGGAGCACCACTGGTGACTGGCTGCCAGCTGGATGTAACTCCATTCACCACCACTGGATCTGGGCCTTGCCATTCAGCCAGTTTTTCACCCAACAAAAAGCACGCCTATCTAAGTAATGAAAAGCCAGTTTCTCCAGGAGAATGCTGTGGGAAATGGTGTCAAAGTGCTTTACTAAATGGCTTTAGTAAAGCCTTTCCCATATCCAGTAAGCGGTGACCTTGTCACAGAATGAGATCAGGTTGGTCAAGCAGGACCTGCTTTTCATAAAGCAGTGCTGGCTAGGCCTGATTCCCTGGTTGTCATCTATGTGCTGTGTAGAGGCACTCAAGATCACCTGCTCCATGACCTGTCCCAGCTCTGAGGTCAGGCTGACAGGCCTGTAGTTTCCTGAATCTTCCTTCCTCTTTTTTTGTAAATGGGCATCGTATTTGCCAGCTTCCAGTCACCTGTGATCTCCCTGGTTAGCCAGGCCTGCTAATGAATGATGGAAAAGGGCTCGCTGAGCACCTCCCCCAGCTCCCCCAGTACCCTTGGGTGGATCCCATCTGGCTCCATAAACTTGTGTGTGTCCAAGTGGTGTAGCAGGTTGCTTCCCTTTGGATTATGGTGGCTTCATTCTCCTCCTCATCCCTGTCTTCCAGCTCAGCAGCTGGGTACCTGTGGAACTGGTCTTTAATATAAGATTGGGGCAAAGAAGGCATTAAGTACATTGGCCTTTTCATCATCCTTTGTCACTATGCTTCCCTCTGCATACTGTAAGGAATGGAGATTCTCCTTAGCCTTCATTTTGTTGCTAATGTGTTTATAGAAACATTTTTATTGTCTTGTATGGCAATAGCCAGATTTAAGTTCTGGCGGGGCTTTGGTCCTTCAAATCTTTTTGCTGCATAACCTCACGATATCCTTGTAGTCCCCCTGAGTGACCTGCCTCTTCTTCCAAAGGTCATAAACTCTCCCTTTTTCCCCCCTGAGCTCCAGCGAAAGCTCTCTGTTCAGTCAGGCCCATCTTTTTCCCCAATGACTTGTCTTTCAGCATGCTGGGGGCATGCTACTCCTGTGCCTTTACGGTTTCCTTCTTGAAGAATGTTCAGCCTTCCTGGACTCCTTTGTCCTTCAGGACTGCCTCCCAAGGGATTCTGTCACCCAGGCTCCTAAACATGCCAAAGTCTGCCCTCTGGAAGTCCAAGGTGACAGTTCTGCTGCCTCTGGCAGTTCTGCCTCTTTCATACTTCTTCAGGAATTGAAAACTATCATTTTGTGGTCTCAGTGCCCAAGATGGCCTCCAACCATCACATCACCCATCAGTCCGTCTCTGTTTACAGACAACAGGACCAACAGGCACCTTCCCTAGGTGACTTCCTCACTAGCTGTGTCAGGAAGGTCACCTTCCATAAACTGCAGGAAGCTCCTGGACTGTTTCTCTCTGTTCTATTTCCAGAAGACATCTGGTAAGTTGAAGTCTTCCATGAGAACAAGGGTCAGCAATTGTGAGTCTTCTGTCAGCTGCTTACAAAATATGTCCTCTGCATCTTCATCCTGGTTAGGTGGTCTGTAAGAGAGATCCACCAGGACATCTGCCCTGTTGGCCTTCTCCCTGATTCTTACCCATAAACACTCAGCTCTAGCATCACCATCGTTTAGCTCTGAGCAATCAAAACTGTTCCTAACATATACAGGGCTACCCCACTTCTCCTTCCTTGCCTGTCCCTTCTGAAGAGTTTATAGCTATCCCTTGCAGCAATCGAGTTGTGTGAGTTATGTTCCCATGATGACAAGTATGGCAGCTTTCCTCCTGCACAATGGCTTTTATCTCCTCTTGTTTTTATATTCATGTAGAGCCAGAACTTTTATAGGAATGTGATGGTTTCAAAAATCTTTCCTCGAGTGGTTTCCAAAGCATAATATAGAATTAGTGACCAAAAGTTGGAATGAAGTAGTGCAGAACAGGATGGTGGTTATGGTTATTCCCACTCGTCAGAAAAAGAATTTACGCAGCTTCTTGAACATAGATCTGCTGTATGCTATATATATTAAAAACATGGTTAGAAAGGTTACTATAAACTTAAAAATGCTTTAGTTGTTTCTGTGCTGATCCTGTTTAAGATGAGTTATGGAAAGTTTTCATAATGTAGTTTTCTACTTTTGCTAATTCCTTAAAAAAAAAAAAGCCACAAAAGAAAAACCTCACAAAGAAGTTCCACAGAATTATTTCCTGAAAAGAAAACCCCAAAAAATTGAGGTGGCAATAACTCTACCATTTGTCTTTCATTGATCTCATTCTGGTTTTATTGAGAGCAAGATCAAACATGAAGTGTTCGTGCTTGAGAGAACCACAATGTTCCACAGTCTGTCACACTTGAAGTAATTTGTTCATTAAGGGCTGTTGCAATGTTTAAAATATTGTAGACTTTAAACGTTGCTATTAAACTGCCTTAGGTTCTCTGCTACAGTCCTTGCTTTCCTGAGTTACCTTCTCTTCCTCTATTAGTGCTTTGGCATGTTCAGGCAGACTACATTGATTTCTTTGTTTTGAATATTGTTAATCTTGTTGCACATTTTTCGTCAAAAATAGCTCTCATAAATCTGTCAGCTGTCAGAAATAGAAGTCAGCTTTGAAAACTTTTTAAATATTGCAATGCATTTTCATTAAAACAAGTTGACAGCAGAGAACGTATTTCTTTTCTTGACACCGTCATGCTGCTTTGATGAATGACACGGGGCAGTGGTTTTTTCACTTTATGACATTGTTCAGGCACAATAGCAGTGTTGTAGATGCAGACTGAGACTCCCAAATCTTCTCTATCAGCTCCTGCACCTGTTTGCTCCACAGACAAGGTATGGAGCATTGGCACCAGCACTTGCTCATGGACACAGACAGATTTGCATTGGGGGAAACAGATGCAGAGCAGTGGTGTAATAGTTTGTCTTCTTAGAATGACAGAGATTTCCTGAATTATTACAAATGTTGATGCTTGCTGCTATAAAAAAATTCACTGAACTTCAGTTCTGTACATGTAAAAATACGTTCAGTTACTGAAATATAATGATTTCATTTTTTTTTCTCCTTCCATGCTCCATCAGAAGTTAGGTGGGCTGAATACAGACACTTAACTCAGATGCAAATGAACTAAGTAACTTGAGCATTGCCTTTGGCTTAATGTCTTGGAGTCAGTATTTAGGCACTTGAACAGCTACATGTGGATTACAGAACAGGGAATTAAAATTTTTCCCCCCCTGTTATACATCTTAAAAGAAGAGTAGCTGACATCTACTAATTAGTAAATTGCAAGACTTGAGTCCTTCCAAATGATGAAGTGGTGGTTTTGTAAGCAAATAAACTCTGTAGTAAACTGTTTAAATCTTTGGATATGGAGCCATCCTTGCTTAACTAGCTTGCAAAGTTAAAGGTTTGTGACTGTAGGCAGCAGGGTCCAACCCGAGCAGGTTAAGTCTTCAGGGCATTTCTGTCTAGTGCTCTGCCTCTTGGCTCTGTTCTCTTCATGCCCATGCTCAGTCTTTCGAGTGGCCATAAAATGCAAAAGAGTGAGGGTATTTGCTAATAATGTGAAGGATTGTTCTGTAAAGGTGTTACGGAGCTGGTGTATGATTCTTACTGGTGCAAAGATGAGGAGAACCATCTCGATGTACCCATTCATTCCCTTCCCCGCTCCCTTCCTTTTTATGGCTTCCAAAAAGCAATTGTATTTTCACCTGCCAAAATAAAAAAAGGCTATTATGGGTATGCTCACTTTACTTTTATTGGAAAGTGCTTGATTAGCCCCTCGCTGTATTGCATCCATCTTACAGAAAGGGCAGTGTTACCTTCAGATTTCCACAGGAGCTCCGAGATACTGTATGGATATTGAATCCAGGTCAAACAAATACTTGAAACTGCTCTTAACTGTTTTTAATCATTTCCAAATGTAACAGTGTGGTGAGACGGAGCTCAGAGAGGCTACTTTTAAATCACTCCAGAAGCCGATAGGTACCTATTGATGTACTCAGTGAATTTATGTTTTGGTAGCTTGCATAGATTAACACATTAATTGTCTGCTGCATTTTAGTAAACACTTCATGATTCTCATACCCCAAAATTGAAAACCTGTTGCAAATTTGAACCTAGCTGGTCTTCGCTCATACTGTTTAGATCAGCATTTGGGTTGGACTCATAAAGTCTAGCAGCTGTATCTCATGCTTTGATCAAACAAAAAAATACCTTTAGGCTTTCTGATTTTGATTTAAGTTTCTCTGTTATAATCCTAAAATTATACTATAGGAATCATAATCTGAAGAAAATAGTCCCTTTAAAAAATGCTAGTTATATTAATTTCTTAAACGGAGCCTGAATTTTTAAGCAACTTCTTTCTGTTTGTTTTCAAATTTATATTTTCATCACTACTTATTTTCTTAATTCTGCTGCTAGAAAGCTGGTTTTACAGAGAGACTGAAGTGAAAAAGCATATGGCTTTTTGTTGCTGTTGAGGGAATTATTCTTGGAGCCATGACAAAATTAATAAGAGAAAAAAAGCAATAATTTTTTTTTGTTGGTTTTACTTTCTGCTTCATTATGTGTTTAGTTCAGTAGATAAATCAATAGCAACACCCGTAACACAGTGAATAAATTTAATAGAAACAGTTTGGAAGGAGTAAATAAGTGACATGGCAATGAACTTCAGTGTAGATGGAATTAAGACAGGACCCATATATAATTTTTTTTTAAATGAAAACTTTTAAGGTGATAGATGGTGAAAAGAAGGAGGAAGTCTCCAGATTGTAAAAAAGAGAATTCCAGTACAGAATATAAGCAAAATACACAAAAATCCCAGTAATCTAACTGTGGAAGGAGAGAGGATAGACAGATTTCTCTTCTGGAAGTCAGTGGAAGAACTGGAGGGCCTCTAGGTAAAACTGATCTTCCACTCCTGCTGTGGCTGGCTGTGTTTTAACTCTGTCACAAACATCCTGTGTGACTTTGGGCAAGTCTGTTTTGGAGAAATTGTTGTTGTGGTACACCTTGGTATTGAGGAGAAGGAATGTGGCACAGCCAGCTCGGATTTTGTTATACAATACAACTGCTTGTAAGCAGGAGCGGAGTCTGAGTTGACAAAGGAACAAACAGGAAGGAAGACTTTGCAACTGGTTGCTCTTCTTACATCCTGATGCTTTTATGAATCTGATCTTCTGGGGAGGGTTGACATGTTTTCTAACTCATATGTTTGTTAGTATAAGTCATATTTAATAAAGTTGCGGTTACTCTGGTGGAGTTAGGATGATCCATATGATATCTCTCACTTGGATCTCTGAAAGATGTTTGACAAGGTCTGTCCCCAAAACCTCTAAAGAAGACTTAACTGCCATGGTATAAGGGAGAAGTTTGTCTATAACTAAGGAAAAAAAAGTAAAACTGGGAAATAGAGTGGGAGGCTAAATACCAGGGTTTTATTGTCAACAGTAGAAGGTCACCAGGATTTTTTTTCAGAGGTGACTGAGACTTGTGCTCTTAAACAGAACTATAAATGAGCTGTAGAAGGAAGCAAGAGATTGCAAAACTGAGGGATAATCCTAAATTGTTTGGAGTGGTAGAGACTGGGTCTGTCACAGTCTTTCGTGTCTGGTGGTCAGAAGTCTGTGTGATGGGCATAACAATGATAGATGAAAATAGTTCAGTTAAATTTTGTGGGTTTGTAAAGGGTTATTTCTCCCCTTTTCACATTTGTGTCCAAAGTAATGAGCTTTGAGATAGCTGTTGGAACTGAGGACACAGATCTTGTGCTTGCAGTTTATAACTTAACAAAAATACCTCTGTGCTCCATAGCACAGGATGGTGTGATTTTTTTTCTTTTTACATCACAGAATGTAATGATTTGTAATGGCAACTTCTTTGTATAGGTTTTCTGTATAAAAAAATTTATTTGTAAATGGTACTTTAGATATATTTACCTTTCTGTATTGGCATCAATAGATGAATCTGTAAATTATAAGTTTATCTTTTAAAAACGTAAATCTTACTTTCTACTATTCTAAGAATGTAGTGCTGAATTGGTTATAGCTGGATGTTTTGCATGCTAGAGTAGAGATGTTGTCTGTGGATTTACAGTATAGAATGATGTTTGTCACACTTTGATTAAGTGACTAGTTGATATAGTACTTTAAAATTTGTATTTGTATTTACAGTGGTGTGGATTTTTTCATAGCTATTTTAATGGTTTTTTTCCTACTTGTACTGCATTGTAATTGTTATTGATAAGATGGAGAGATGCTTCTACCATCTAGTGATGTAGCAGCATGGAAATGGATTCACTGAGTGTAAATATGAGCACATGCTTGTATTCTGTCCATAATGTAGATAGAGTACTTCTTCATCTAGGGTATTTATAATGAGGTCTAAGTGAATAATAAGGGAGGACTACAGTAATTCAGTTTTCTTTTTTTAAAACTGAGAAAGATCTGAAATAGTCTAGGCAATTATATTGGAATAAGTGGATTCGTGACCTAATGAGAAGTAAGTACCTCCCTGTCCTCACTGTCCATTTAAAACCCAGTATATGTGCCCCAACCCTGGCAGGTTTTAAAGCCAGGTTGGGTAATGCCTTGAGCAATCTGGTCTAGTGAGAAGTGTCCCTGTATGTGGCAAGGTGAGTTGGGACTAGGTGATCTGAAGGTCTATTCAAACCCCTTAATGTTCTGTGAATTCATGATTTGTAATGTGCCTAATATGTAGTATTCAAAGCAATTAATTCTTAATTAATAATTAAACAATTTCTATTAAAACCTTTTCAGATTTCTGTTTGCCTTGTTCAGATACTCAAAAATGTGATGGTAACACGTTACTGTGTAATGCCCCTCCCTGAAGATTGACTGCTACTAGTGTGAGGCTCCTCTCCTTGTTTTGAGTGACAGGTTTTGTCTCTGAATCCTGCTGGAGAAGCAGCCATAGTTTTGCCCCCCAGAGCTGTGCTTTGGTGGAGCCACTCTCTGGTTATCGGCCAGCGAGGGAGCGTAAGCAGATTAGCGAGTGGAACTAAAGTCAGCTTCTGCAAAAGCTTTGTGTCCAGATGCTGTCAAAGCTCCAATTTAAAGAAGTGTCTTGGGTGCCTAAATGCCTAAATCCCTTAACTTTGACACACTCCAGACATCTTACCCAGTGCTGTGAAGTTGTTTATCAGAAATGATTAAATTGTAGGAGTGTGCTTGTTATCTGTGTCTGGTTCTCTCTCATACCCCTCCCTGGTAGCGAGCCTGGCCTCGACTATCCTGAGGGCTCCTCTTGCTCCCCTTTGTCCCTGTTGGCAAAGGAGCCCAAGGAGCCCATGCAAAACTGGAGGCTGGAATAAAGCAGTTTTCATTCACAACGTGCAGTTAAGTGGGGGGTGATGCAGGTCCTGGCTAAGGGCTCCTGTTGCTCTGGGCCTTCTCTGTTGGCTTTCCAGTCAGGTTGCCTGTGTTTTGTTTTACTTGAGTTCAGGCCAAAATGAAATGGCATCCAGCTGCCCTAGTTGATATTTAATCTCCTTTGGTGCTTCAGCCTCTACATGTTCCAGGATTGGATTCCTCTGGTCTGTCTTGTCAAATAAACATCAGCATTTAAGGATGTTAGGTGGGTAAGAGCATTAGGTGAATTACTTGCTTCTCCCTGTTAGCAGTCTGGCAGTTCACACAGGTAGTGCCAACGCTGTCACAGGTGCCATACACTCAATTAAACTGGGAAAATGGTATTTTCCATTGCGAGACTACAGCTATGTTGAAACTTGAGTGTGTTGAGCTGCTTAGGTTAAATATTTCACTAAGTCTACTAAAGTTATTTAAAAAATTTTTTTTTGGAATGAATAATTGCTTCAGATGTTTTCAACAGCACCTGAAATGGGTATGTGAAAAAAGAAATGTAGACTATAATAGATATACAAATTATGAAATGGATATTAGTTTATAATATTCTTTGACCTTTAAAATTTTAATAATGGCATATTTTTATTTGAAGTTAATGAGCCCTGAAAGTAAATCAGGATTGAAACTTAAGGTCATAGTATCCTTATTTTTGTTTTCAGTAAACATTGGGAACTGGTATAGTTTTTAGCTGCATTTGTATGTTTCTCAAGAACATGGTGCAAAGTGAAGTGGTTATGGGGATTTTGTCTCAAATATACACTTAGAGCGTATTTTTTCCCTTCTGTGTTTTAGTATTTGCCAATTTAAGGGAATATATCTATATCTATATATCTGTGGTTTCTTACGCTTTGGTAAATTTTATACTGTAGAGATTGTATGTGCAGTTCACTGCATACCATGCATTAAATGTTTTTGTATAGATAGTTTGCTTTTCAGCACAAAACATTAAGTGCTTTGAGATCTGTTACTTAAAGATTCTGAGTGGAAACTGGGTACTGAGATGACAGTAAGATGTGATTTGTTATGGCACTGAATGTTACACATTACTGTAGTAATTGGCAAAATCTCACTCAATTTATCCCATAGAAAATCTCTTGTTGATAAGAAAGCTTTTATTCAAAGTAAAGAGTTTTACACGGTTCTTTGCATTGTTTTTGTGATAAAGGTTAACTGGTAGGTCTTAATTTGATCTTTCATGTTGAGTGCATTCATATATTTGAAGAATGCTGGCTAAAACTGGGATCATGCCATTGCAGGAGCATATCTGCCCTAAGGATGCAACTCTGAAGAACAGATCCTAATCTGAAATTTGTTTATGTTCGCTTGTCCATGTCTGTGTACACACACGGGAGAATGTTGCTTCTTACTTGAGTAGAGACAGCTTCAATCCTGCTAGTGTTCTTGAGGGGTTGCTTATTTAAAATTCACCTGCAACTGTATCTTGGTTGAATGAGGACCTCTACCTGTGGCATTTACATACAGGCTTTTTTTGTTCTGTTGCAAAAGACAAAATGTGACTTTAGAAAGGTCCTGGGCATTATTTTCTGATCCTTTGGGATTTAAGTAACAGGTAACGTGTACAAATGGTATGAAAATGAAGATGTTCTGTATTTTTAGGCAAGCTAAAAGATATTTCTAAAAGCCTCTTTTTTTCAGCATATTTACTGTGGGCAGGTGAGCGTCAGCTTGGTGCTCTCACAACTGCTCTGCAGCGCCTGGTTTGACACCTGAGTGTGCCACTGCCAGGGAGGTGCAGCAGCTGGGGCAGGGAGCTGCTCCACCCGGTTCAGACTTCTGTGTCCCGGAGTTGTCCACAATGAATATTCTCTTTTGGTTCTCAGCATGTGTGTAATTATTGGGAGAAACTATTTGAGAGTGAGCCACAGACAGGTACAGGTCATTGTGACCAGCTGCTTAATTATTGTAATTAGGAAGCATTTGGAAGTTCCTCGGGTGCAGTTTTAGAAACATAACAGTGAGAGAATCTCTGTAGATTTTGATGGATTTGTCCACTGTATTAAAAGATCATTAAAATGATTAGATGTGTAGTGCTGAAGCATTAATTTTCTAAACATATTTATCAAGACGAGGTAATAATTATAATCTACTTGATAATATTATACACATCGCACTCCTTTTAGCTGATTTTTTCCCTGCAACTGTGCCATATTTTAATTAACATATTTGAAAGCAGGTATGAAAACTTCTGCATTTATAATTACATCTTCAGTATCATTGTGTTTTCAAGAAGGTGTATTTACCATACAAAAAACGTCTAGAATTAGAGTAAGTTACAATGATCCTCAAGAAAATGCTGGGGTTATATGTGAAGCAGATGGCATTCCTTTTCACTGGGAAAAAAGAAGCAGCCTGGATGAAAACGAGCTTTTCTGTGTGGACTCAGGGCTTTGCTATGAAATGACTCAGAGTGAACAAGGTGCTTTCCATAGAGGTACACCCAGAATGACCCACTCATCGCTCTCTATGAATGCTCTGAGCCCAGAAAACTCCCTTTGTCCATCTTGCTTTTGAAAATACATCTTTCATTGTGGCGGCTGTATTTGCCATTCTGTTCGCTTTCCCGTTTCTTAGTCGAATGAAGAACACGGAGACACGAGCTACCTCTTGTGTTCAGTCTGTTTAATTACACTCAGGGGCTTTTTCTGGTTTTTTTTTTTTTTCTCCTTCCCCAGAGAGGCTGGCCAATTACTTGTTTTTATTCAGATTTCAGATAATTTTCTGAAAAATTAAAAACAGTTATAGTTTTTTGCTATTATGCAGACTGGTAGATGAGGCACTACTTCTACCTGTATGTCTTTTAGTGAGATATGTATTTTTTTGAAGATCTTGTTATGGAAGAACTGGTCTTCATTTTGCATAGATGAAAATTAGTAAACGTTAAAGATATAAAAGATATGAATTTACTAAGCTATTTTTTTTTCAGATTTCTCTTAAAATGATGCAAAATCTGTAACTTCTTCAGAGGCATGTATGCCACTACAACTGAAGATGGATAAAATAACCATAGATGCATTTTTATGGCATACATTTTTTAGTGTTTGTTCAACAGACAACCAAAAGCGTATTGAAAGTGCCAACAAATGACTGTGACTGTTGGATCATTTTTTTTTCCTAGGTGTTTGGGAAGTCGTTGTTATATTTAAAAACTGTTTTGGGAGAACTTGGCCAGCTAATTTGTAATACTAATGTATCTGTTTTGTCTTAAAGGATTCAAATATGATTATCTTCTTTAAAAGGAACACATGATGCTACAAGCTTTTATAACATATTATGGAATTATCTAAGCTATCAAAATCATATCATTGCTTGAAAAGTCAGAGTTCTCTGTTGTCTTTAGGAAGATGTTACAGGATACAGCTCTTTGGCCTTCTTAATTTGTGGACTTCTAGACATTTTCCTTTGTTAATTTCTGAATTGCTTCTTTCTATTTCTTCACTTATTCCAAGTATTGGAGACATATCAGATACTTAAATCTATTTTCAATTTGAAATTAAGGAAGAAATAATAAGAATTTTTATAATAATTTTTGGAGGACAAAGACGACTAATTCTGATTTGGTGTGATAACAGTGTAATTGCCCAAGTAATTTCATAAGATATTTATCTTATGCTGCTTTATTTCTAAATTAGTTGTCAGCAGAACAGCAAGGTACAGGAGCATGACCGGTGTCAAGTGGAAATTTAGTGCTTGAATTCCAACACCATACTTGGTCCAAAGCAATAAAGCTGCAGATTTGTAAAACTGTCTAAATAAATATCTGAGAGCATGGTGGTGTGACACAGAACTTCCTCCTGCAACTGCAGAGTAGCACATAAGGGAAAAAGTGAAACATTCTGCTGTTTGTGTAAATGTTGGATTTGGGGATTTGTATCCAGCTTTTGTACATCCTCATGTGTGTAAACGTGAAGATAGACTCTCTGTGACTCAGTAACTGAGGTTTTTTCAGTGGATATCTAGTACCAGCTGTAAATGAGAACACAAAATATTAATAATGTATGGAAAAGATCACAAGTATAGGGATTTTTGAATACTTGACGGCAGTCTCCTCCATGATGATTTAATATGGTTTAAACACAGCAGTTTCTGTTTGTATGTGAGGTTAACTTCTCAGATGTTTAAAGCTGTCCTTATGAATAATTTGATCCCCCATTTATCCTTAAATTTTTGCTCTTGCATGCTTTTGATTTCTTGTTATTGACAGGTAGCCGAAGAAGATTTTCATTCTCTTAGTAGTTTAGTTGAGCCCTGAAATGTTTTTGTTATCCACAGTGTAGCAGGAATTTAGTGCAAAATATTTCTGCTTTTTCTTCTCTTTCTGTGAATTTTAAAACACCTGAGTTGCTTGTAGAGAGGCATAAGGATTAGTTTGTTTCCCATTTCAGTAAACGGTTCCATTAAGCACAGTATTTCTTGATTATGGGTTCTACTTTCTAGTTCTTTATTTCTTACAACATTTTGTATGTGACATGGATTTATACCGCCATGCAGGCTTGTATATGTTTTACATGGCCTTGGAATATGCTCTAAGTGTTTTTATTTTTCTAAAACCTTTTCTTCTTTATGTTGTCACAACAGATAGTGAACCCAGGTGCCACTCTTCAGGAGTTTTGATTTTCTGGTATGGGGTATCCCTGGCTCATGTAGCACAGTTCAGCTCACGGTGCTGAGTGGATGAGCTGGCTCACTTGTTAGTTTTGTCTGGATACAGTTTGCTTATGGGTTTCCCACAATTTGCCTGGTGTGTACAAGTTTTGCAGTTTATTTGTGCACAAAAATCCAGTGGAGATCCCTTGTGAGACTTGTGTGTGAAGGTTAATTTAGATGAGAGGAAAATGGCTTAACGCTTGCTTTCAGCTGAGCTGTGGAAGCAGCGAGCTTTCCTTCCATGCTCCTGTCGAAGCTCTGGCAGGGCAGGATGGAGATGCCTCACAGACTGACCAGATCATGCAGCTGCTGCTATTAATACTGTTAAATGACACCAATTTTGTAACATACCCAGTTTCAAATATACACATTTTCAAACATGTACATTTTCAAAATTTATTCACAGTGAACAGTTTACACTTGGGTATGGTTACTTGTTTGTTTAAATACACTGCATTGCAGCCTTGGGCTTTTCTTAATTTAAGCCCTTCACTCAAGTTTTTTTTTGCTATATTAGATATCTCAGTCTGAATTGAAGGGAATGGGATGTGTGACTGCTGGGTGCACGTGGCTCTGGTAGGGGGGCTCTGGCCAAGCCTTGGAGATAGCATTTATGTCCCTATGAATCTGACTGTCTTCAGTAAATGCTGCTCATCTCAAAGCACTATTTTCCCCTGGAAGACAGTACATTTAGTGCCAGACAAGTAGGTAAAGTCACTTCAAGGGGGAAGAAGTGTTTCACTCTTGTTTTATATACTTAGGAAGCTGCTGCTGCTTTTTTCATTTCCCCCACTTTAAAGTGTTTTATCCAATTCAGGGTGTTTCAAGTTATTATTCTAGACAGTCACTTAAATAAAAATAAACAATTTAAAATACATCATTAAAAAGTATGTTGTTCCCAAAATGGAGTCAATGATGTGTCCCACAGGACCAGAAAATGAACCTTAGAATATTATGGACAATTTAAAATGGGCAGATTTAATTATAGCAGGAGTGTGCAATTACTGAATGAGGTATGAGAGACATGGGAAATGTTCCCATCTAAATAATGACCAGAATGTGCTTGTACTAATAATATTCCATAACACATTTAGGGCCCTAGGATTACAACACTTTCAGGTTATTAGAAGATGATGGTAATAGTGTGTTTTATTGCCAAATTACTACCATACTCTCTGAGGTATGAAGTAATATTAATGACCGTTTTCAATAAGAAATAACATTTTGCAACATCAGTAGCATTTAACCATATCAAAATATGTTGTGTTGTGCAGTAAAGCCCTGGGGTATAGAGATGAAAACTAAAGAGTTTAATTTTGAGATGCAATTGGGAAATTATTTGGACATTCAAAAAGCTTTAGTGTAAAAATATATAAATGAAGTATGTTTTTTAACTATTTGCAATAAATAAAAGATGCATGTATATTGCCTGATTGTAATTTTGGTTTATAAAAATGTTAAAATCAGTGCTGGGCTTACATTCTCTTTAGTGTGCTATATAAAATTTCAATTATCTACATGTCTGTTAAATCTAGAAATGAACCAATAAAAGAGAGAATTAGTACATATATGTAAATGAATGCTGCTTGGAATGCATATTAAAAATATTTTTCATAACAGAGGAAGCTTCATAGAATAGGTGACAAGATAACATTCAGTTTCTCTGGTAGCATATTCTCTTAATGAGGAGCTCTGTGTTCATACAATTTACCAACAGCCATTCTTTACAGATTTGTCTGCCTCTTTAACTGTAAATATTGCAATACTTGTTTTGCCAAGGTCAGATGCTCAGACTTGGTGACATTATTGTCATTGATCTAATCAACTGTAACTCTCATACCATCTGGTTAAGTTATTATGTTAATTCCAAGTAAATAAGTTAATTCCAGTCACTCAGAACTGCCAAAGATGGGAATTTTTATGATGTCAAAATATGTCTCTGAAGCTAAATAAACCCTCTGTACATCTTGTGTGTTATGGAATGTTGTAAAAACTAAAGATGTATTTTCCTGTGGGAGCATCACTTTCATTTGCTTAAAACAAATCTGAGTTTTATTTAGAGTCGTAAAAATAAGGAAATCATATTGTGGGTTTATAGCTACTGTAAAATACCATAAAATATTTCTAAGTTACCATCTTCTGTTGAGTCAGCAACTGAAGAGTTGCATATGATTCACATTCTAATTGTATACAATATCATTTTATACTATACGAATATAGTTAAATGGGCTCCATAGGATACATTAAGGATTGGTTTGCAGCCATGATCTTGTATTTAATGTCAGATCTGGAAGTGTCAGAATCACAAAGCTTGACATGGATCTGTACAGAAATAAAGCGAAGAACTTGCTGTCTGTTGACTTGGAGCTTTAGTTCTGCTTAGAGATATGAAAGTTAAATCTGTCCTTAATTCTGTGCTAGATCATGGAGCTTCAGTCTGTTCTCCCTTAATGTACAAAGATCATGATTTGAGTGGTGAAAATTCAAGAGGTTACCTTTTAGAAATCCTTGGAATTTCTTTGAAGTTCATCATGAGAGTATCATTCTTGTGATGACAATGTGTCTTCATAAAATGAAGAAGCATTCAGGGTTTAAGCTAAAATCTGTGTTTTGAAACTCTGGATTAGAATCACAAGAGTCTGATTAAATATTAAGGACTGAAAATCCTGAAATTTTAGTTAGGACTTGAATGAGTCCTCGTTCAGGTTGGATTTGATGTGTATCTTTTTTTGCCATACTGTTTTGAAATGGTCAGTTTGTGGCTCTTAACTTGTGACTACTCCAGCTGTTGCTCTATTTCTTATCTCACAATCATTTTGGTATTTAAGAATAAAATAAAAAGTCTTGTCCTAGTCATAATCAGAAGCTTGGTTAAGCCATGTCAGATAGTAAAATCTGGAGTCCCACAAGTCTTCATGGTTTAGAGCTGTAGGGCACTGCAGAGGTGCTGTCTGGTAGCTTTGATACTGAAGCATGGCCTTGGGAGCCGTTGTATCTAAATGAACAGAGTAATTTGAAAGGCTCTCAGGGAAGGACTAGTGTTTGGTGGCATAGTATGCAAATTACTTGCTTGGCAACATGGTGTGTAATGCAATTTGAGATGGAGTTTTAACTAGTCCAGTTTTATGCATAATAACTTTAAAGCAATATAGAGACTTAAATATTAAACTATTTATGTCGGTCTCACAGTCTAATATGGTTTATTAGACTGGATATTGTTTAAATAAAAGCAAATTTGCATATGAAGGTGTACAAGTGGATTAAATGGCTCTTGTAAATAGTGATAATAATATGTTTTTGGTAAACACTGGTAAGTCTGAAATGTATGTGGTTTTCTGATGTCGGAAACAAGTAAATGAGCTCTTTCTTCCCATTCTGTAGTCAGAAGTGCAGTCACCTGCTATGAAGTATGAAAGTAGGGAGGTGTGGGATGTCTTCTCCTAGCCAGCAAGATTTATTTAAGCCAGAAGAATATTTTTAATGCATTTAATTTGGCTGGCTTTGAATAAAATGTATAATGTCTCTGTCTACAGGTTTTTCTCTGTATTTCATAAAAAAAGAGGTGCAGTAACAAAGCCACTGTTTATTGAAACCAAAAGGTTTTTAATGATCCCTCTCAGTAGGAGGGAGCCCCAATATCTTCACAGGAGATACAAATGCATACATATGTACATACATATATATGTATGTACATATACAAAATATATATTAATATATTTAATGCATACCAAGAGGAACCACTTCTTCTGTACTCCTCTGTGGGATGAGTGCACTGAAACCCCTCTCCTATTATTTCTGGGAACTGGAGTAAATGCTGTGGGATATTGTTGATTTGGCCAGAGAGACTATTTACTAGTCTAGACTATTTACTTTCTAACAGGAAAAAAAAGATAAAAAAAAAAGATGGACTTAAATCTGAATAGAAAAAAGAAGTCCACCAGCAGAACACGGCTGCTGTGCCTCAAGACAGGAAGAAAATGGGAGCTATGGAGGGAAATGGAGCTGAAGTGGTATTACTCCTACCAACCTCGGAAACAGAGACCAGAAGGAGTTCTTAATTTTTGTTGAACTTGTTTTTTTGTTATCCCTTGCTCCTGGATAGACACAGCTGTGGTGTGGAGCAGCAGCTGGGCTTCACCCACATACCAGGCAGCGTGGGAGACTTCCCAGGGAAAAGGTGGGAGAGGTAATCCCCATCCCATGACCTGTCCTGTGCACTGTGGAGCCCAGGCTGATTCCGCATGCCCAGGACAGCTCTCTGCTTGCCCTGCTCTGCTGGGAGTCACGGCTGGAGAGGAGCAGCTGTCCAGTGTTGGCAAGGCTGGTATGGACAACTACACCTAGCCCAGGAAGAGGATTTTGAGAAATAGAAATATTTGCAATAGTCTTAAAACCGTGTCAGACAGAGATTTTTGAATTTTCTCATTTATAAAATCAAAGCATTCTTTGTAGCCAGTGCTGCTCTCACTGCAGTCATTATTTATGCCCTGGAAGCAGAAGCAGCCTGTTGTTTGATTTACTGAAGTAAGTGTAATCCCTTAGTGAATAATTGAAATTACTGGATGTAGTCAATAGCATTAGATAGTTCACAGAGTGACATATAGAGCTTTGGTGAAAGCTAATCTTTTTGTTTTGGCTTATCAAAAGATTCCTCCTCCTGATATTCTGCATAAAATTTTATCTGTTCCATATCAAACAGAGCTGTGAGTTTGTAGCTTAGGCAGTGACATTCCTTTCAAAATGCTGCTTGTGTGACGGATTTGCAAGTGCTGGGATTGGCAGTGTAGCAGCTCCATTTTCTGCATGGAAGATGCGCTAACTGTTCAGCAGAGGTCACTGTGAGTTTGTGCTTGAGACATTTTAATACAACTTAGCAAAATGTAGTACTGAAAATATTAATATTACGGCTAGGAAATTCTTGTGCCTGCATTAGCTTTGAAATGAAACACTGAATTTTAAGAAAGATCTTTTTTGTGAAAGTAGAAAGTGGAGGTGATTGCAAGATTTCAAAGAAGCCTGAATAGCCTTAAGAAATGTGGCATGTGTCCAGAATTTAGTCATCTTTAGTATTACTTTCCAAGATTTATCCAAATGATGACTTCTGTAGAAGTGCCTCTCCCTCCTCCTCCTTCTAAAATGTGTTGCTTCTCCCATCCCCCAAGAGCCAGGTGTGTCAGTCCCTTGCACAAATGTTTTACACCTTCCTGAAGCTCAATTTCCCTGCTCTTAAAGGCCCCAAGATGAAGATTGAAAGGAGTGTGGTTTTCCTGTTTCTTTGTTGACTTACTAAAGGCAACATTAAAATCAGCTGTGAGTTCCATCTATTTTCCCAACTCTGTATGTTTTGTCTCGTTCCCTTCATCATCACAGTAAGCTTTTAAAGCTATATGGCAGAAAATAACCTTTTGCTGCTGTTTTCCCCTTCGACTGTGTACCTCTACGCTGCTATTGTCATGGGAGGGTCAGTAGTAGTTCTCATCTGCTGTCAGAGAATGTTTTCCAGTTACAAACAAACTAAACCACTCTTAGAGCTTCTGAAAAATGCCGGTTTAAAGCTTTTTGTTTTCCTGCTACCAATTGCTAATTACAGCTGTGAAAACTAGTCCTTGGAGAAATCTTAAGAGTCCCCCTTCTTCTAAAGACAACTTCCGATTCTGATTAACCAGAAGCTAATGAGTCTTTCAAGTCTTTTGGATTTTTCACTTGATCTTACTTCTTCAAGGGCTTGTATAATCTTATTATGGAAATAGTGCCAACAGATGTTTGCAATTTTGCATGCACTGCAGCTCTATCACTGTGAGGGCATGGGAGACTCCAGAAGTTGATTAGCAGAGAAAAACAGGTGGAGTTAGATTGTTGCTACACGTTTGGATGGAGCAGGGAACTCCAGTTCCATTCAAGAAAATATAGGGAAGAAAGAGTTCATTTAAGCATGGACATTGTAGGGTGGAAATGATGTTTGTGAAATTTACACTAGGAGTCTTTTGTTAGATCGGCAAATAGAGCCTTGTCTGAACATATATTCTCATTTTATGTTGACCCTTTATCAGTTTTATTTTTTGTGGTTGTACTGAGGCGAAGTAAATGGAAAACCCAGCATGGTGAGCCTTGCAGTAAGTCATGTTTTTGTGACTTCGGAAACAACCAGTTTTGGTGGTTGCCAGAAATGGGAACTGTATCATTAGTTACAAGCCTCTGTATGGTTCTGTGGCTTTTCAGTTCTATTCCAGTTTAGTCATAGTACCGTATTTTGAATACCAAAAGACCTCAAAGAGTGTCCTGAGGGTGGAAGGAGATGTAGTGGTGAATGGCATTTGTGTGTTCCTCCTCCACACCGTAGTGAAGTTTTCTGAGTATGCCTCATTCTCAAAGAAGCGCCTGGGGCAAAGATGGGTGGCAAAGGGGTTGATCTGTCCCCCACAGGACAAAGAATTGTGGCTCCAGCTTTGGCAAGGACTCAGAAATTCAGATTCCATCTACAGTTACAAGTAGCCTCCTTGGACAGAGCCCCTGTGGCCAGATAGGAGTTTGTAGCCAGCAAAGTTGGAGATGGAGTAGGAAGCTCCCATCCCTGTTGAGGGAAGCAGGTACCACAAGGCAGGTGTACAGCTATGGTCAGAGCAGAAGTTTTGAGTAGTCAAAACGGGGTTTGAAAACAGCACTGCTGGTGTGAAGCTGATGTTCTCTTTGTTCCTTTCTCTGCAGGGTAATGAGGCAAAGTCAAATAGCACAAAGTGCAATAGGAGTACTGTAAACATGTATGTAAAATTTGTGGCCAGAATTTAAAAAATGTACATAAAACTATCAGTTCCCCCCTCCTTCCCCACAGTGTTTCTTCTCTGCAACTATATCTATAAACTGTTATGTCCCATCTAAATATTGCTTGCTGCCTTCCTGTTGGGTCTTCTGAAGATGAACTGTACTGGTTAGGATAACATTAAGGTAGTAACTAGCTGTAACTCAGTAAGATCAAGAGTTTACTGTTAGAGTACACCTTATCACAAATCTTCCTTTGACTAGGATACAAAATATCCTTTTAAATTTGTTGTCTTGAAATATTTATGATTGGTTCTGTAAAGATGAGGGGATGGAAGTAAGGCATTTTTGGAGATGTCTGCATGGATACAGGAAGGCTTTATGCAAATCATTGGTTAAAGACAAGGGTTTGCTGTCCATAACAGGTTAGTGCATCCACAGAGCATCATTCTGTGGCAAGCCTGTGCTGAAGTATTGCTCAGCTTGTAATGGTTCAGATGTTGCTGTGCAGGTACAGCTGGGATTCCTGGCACAGGTATTTCTGAAGTAAATAACTGTGGCTGAGCAGGTGCAAACAGCTGATCTTCCTCCTAGTGACCTGACGCAATTTACAGAGTTTATGGATTTTTTTCTGTTAAAGAATTTAATGCCTATTGGAGTCTTGGTGTCTTCAGAATGGAAAGATTTTGGTCTGGCCAGTTTGCTGTTTTTAAATTTTTATGATTTTTTTTTTTCAAAACTTAAAGTGAGAGGACATATGGATTGGAAATAGGCAGCAACTCATTATACGTCTGAGCAATGCTTGCCTGCATGGCACCAGGGACTCAGAGAAGATGATCCTTTCAGTCATTTCCATTCAGCTTTTGTAAGTCATCAGAACATTTTCAAATATTAACACAGAAATTGCCAACTCATCTTCAACTTTGTGATATAATGTGTATCAGTTTTCTGGTCCAATTCCCAAATCTGGTAAACAAAATAGAACCCCTTCACTTGTGCTGTAATTATGGAAAATGGCCATGATGTTGGGCTTTTCTGAATAAGATGGATGAAAAATCATAGTTTAGCTTATTTGTGCTAAGGTATGGAGAAGAACATTGTGACAGGAATAAAATTTAACACTTCTGTTAAAAAGAAATTGAAAATATTTCATACATGACACTAGTGGTAAATAGCATTCTGCTTGTTAGAACTAGTACCTATTGTGTGTGACACATCCAAGATATGAATAAGTTTTATAGAAAAACAGCTTGTTACTATCTTATTAAAATGTATTTTTATAACTATTAGTGCTATGGTGTGATTCTGCAGTCTTTTCAGTGAATATTCGTAGTTCTAAGACAAATACGTAAGTAACAGTGAAGAAAAAACTTCAAAATTCAGCAGTAGTTGTGTACTTCAAACCACAGTCCTAATATGATTGATTATCCAAACAGGTGAATCCTCTTCCTGACCTCAGCCATGTTGTTACAAAATCCTTTAACACAGGTAAGGCAGAGAGCATCTTCAAAGTCTCACATCATGGGCAGCCTTTACAGAGACACGGCATTGCAGTGACTTCCAGCTGCTGCTGTTTGCACTGGAACATGGAATATTGTTCCTAATAGCATTCTCCTCCTCTCCATATCCATTTAGAGCATAATTCATTATTATTGTTACTTATTTGTTCTTACTTAGTTTACAAATAAATTATGAAAGATAAAAATAAGAACCTCACCATCCCATTATTTGGGGACCAGCTGCTGCCCAGGATTCAGCTGAAGGGCAGTTGAGAAAAGTGATGAAGCAACTTCCAAAGAAAGGAGACTTAATCCTCATGCTTGCTTCCTTAAATTCCTCCCTCTACAAAACTGTACGTATCTTTCAAAACAATATATTTAGTGGCCTTTGATATACAAAGTATTGAAATGGTGATGAACAGTGAAATAAATCTTTCATTTTATCCCTACTTTGATTAGCTATTGACATTTTGTCTCTTTGTGATCCTCCACATATTAATATTTAATGTGCAAAAGGCAAGGAAATTCAAAATCTATGCAAACCTTCCATATTCTTCCCAGCAACAACCTTGCATAAGAAGAAATATGGACCGGTTATAAGGAGAAGTAAAAGGGCAGCCCGTGAGCTTGGGTTGGTTTTAGTTCTTTATAGGTTAAGTTCCACTTGGTGATAGCACTGAGTGCTTTCTACACCTTTTCAAATGCAGATACTGAACTGGGAGTGAAGTTAACCTTCCAAGCAATTACATATTCTCGTTTTGCAACCAAGCATCACTTTCACTGCTGCTGTTTTGGAAGTGTCTTTGTTTATTTATCTGTGTATATATAAGGATTTTGTAGCGGTTTTCAAGCAATGTCTCAGCTTGGGTTTTGTAGCTAATTACGATCTTTTCTGAAAGAGTCATCTGAAAGAAGTTTAGGATGTTGCAAGTAGTTACCTAAATTGAATAGAATTTGGAAATTTTTTGGTCCAGATTTGGTAAGCATGTGAAAACTGCTTCCCAGCTCAGAGTATCACTAATCCAGTTTGTTGATTTAAAAGATAAGATTGCTTGACTGTAAATTTAACTTAGGCAAGGTCATTGGGAAAATCTGGAATCAGCTAAACTGGGAAAAGGAGGAATGTCTTTGTGTGTGGAATACAGTCTTGATCTGCTGAAATTAATTTTCTCAGTGGAGAAGGTAAAGGCTTTCTTTCTTTCATTTTCTCTTTTGAGCTTTGTTGCCTTACTACATGGATTCTTAATCTTTCAAAACATTCAGAAAATTGGAGATTCTTCTGAAAACCTCCAAAGGAAAACCAAAAAGCTCTGTAAGGAAAACTGGCTGGTATTAGTGATTAATGTGCAAGTTAAGATGATAAATAGCTCAGCATTAAGGCTGACCTGGGCTGTGGTAGTATACTATGGCAGCAATCTCTAATAAACCCAACAAAATACCCTTTGACAAAGAATCACTTTCTCTGAGAAGGCCAAACATTTCTAAAAGTGTCTGCCACTCTACAAGATGTACATACTCTTGGTGTATTTGTCGGTACTAAATGGATTTGCTTTTAAGCGAGCTAGCATATTTGCAGCGAAATTTATTTGTCCTCCTGCTGGCTCCTGCAATCAAGCATCATAAGTATGACTGTTCAGCATCATAAACTTTTTGACAAGAATGAGTTGACTGCTGAATTTCCTGTGGCTTGCAAGGTCTTGAAGCTGTTATGTTAATGCAATAGAGAGTCTGCCCCAGCCTTGGTGGGACACGTCTGTGAACCTTCACCAGAAAGTGGAGATTCATGGTCCTCCTCTGAGCCACAGCAGTAGCCACATGTCCAATGGCATTTCCTCCAGGCTGAGGAGCACATACTCCAGGAGTGCTACAACATTTTTGGACAAAATTTTGGTGCCTTGTTTATAAATAAAACTAAGGAGCATAATTCGACATAAGGACTGAATTAGTGGAGATGAGAGCTGAGCAGATTGCTTAATACTAAGATTTGTGAGTCACCTGAGATACTGAACATTAAATACATGCATATTTCTTCCTATTCTTAGGGATCTGTACACTTTCAATTCCTCTAGTACCCTTACTTTGGTGTCATCTGGCCTTTTGTGACATGTATTTTTATAAAAGCCCAATTGGGTAATGAAATATTTTTGTTATAAGTTTGCAGCTGGAGCGCTATGAAAGGTCAGCTGATCACTGTAGAAAGTCCTTTTTATTTGTGTTATCGCTGCTCTTTGGGAAATTACTGTCTCTGTTCATTCCCTGGCTAGCAGAAGAAATCATGTAAGGACTTACCTGCTTCAGTGCGAAGCCAGCTGATCTCAGTGCTGAGCAAGGGTGTTTGAACTAAGCTGGGTGCCAAGGATCAGGTCTGCAAATCACACCCCAAAACTTCTGACCTTAATGCTCTTTGAAGTGTCAGTTTAGCTTCCTAAGTGTTGGGCCACCTTGTTTTTCAACTGTAAGATTTATTAAAAACTTTTTGCTTTATATTTATTGCTTCCATTATTAGAAAACAGTGAATTGAATTTAACAGAATCTTAATTTAATAGAAAAGAATACTAGTTTTCTGGATGTGTTTTTTTCCCTTCTTCTTTTTATCCATGTCATGGCTTTTTATTTTGAGCAGGGTGTGGATATATTTTCATTTCTCTTGGCTGTGTGCCTTTCCCACCCAGCCACACAAACAAGAGGGAACATCTTTCAATTCAGAAGTTGGCAAAAATAACGGAGCAGCAAAATTCCACCCTTGGGGAGAAGGTTAGGTGTTCTTTTAAGAATGTGAGAAAAGCAGCAGGTTTTGCCTTAAGGTACCGGGGTGAAAATTGGTATCTTTGTATGGGATCTTTCATTAACACATGGAAGAACAAAGACAACACATGGGAAGACATACAGAAAAGTGCTACTAGTTATAGAGAATATCAGCTTTTCCTTACTCAGGATTTGAGGCATTTTGGATATTCCTTATATGTATTTAGTTTTGTATCTGGTACTGAACGATGTTTCTGCTTTTCTAAAATTCACTTTTCATCTTTAGTACCCTTGTTCAGAAGCACTGACATCACTATGAAAAATTACTTCAATCTGATATAGTTTAAATTGAAAAATCATTCATCAGTGAGGAGGTGTAATAACAACATGTATGGGAATAGCTTCCTATTTTCGTATTTTATGAATAAACCAAATACAATAGATAATTCAATTACGAAGGATCAGAGAGTTTTAGTCTTGATCAGAGGGTGCACTGATTTATGCCATTAACCAATTCAAATACTTGCATTTGTCACAGATCTACTGTGGCAGATGGAGGGTCCCAAGGGATAATCTGCTGTGCTCAGTAGGAGCTAAAATGTAGCTTGCAATGAAACAGGCAGCAGCAGGAGAGTGACAAGGAGAGCAGCATAAGAGGAAGATGAGCAGCAGTCTTTCATGCTGTGTTCTGGAGCAGTATGGCTTTTTGGGTCAAATTAATACTAGAGTTAGTGCTTCTGCTGCAAAGTTTCTGTTTGGCTGCACTCTTTTACAAAGCTCATAAGACAAGCCTTGTCTGCGGGTGTTTGCAGATTTTGAATTCAAGGTTGACATGAAGAAAACTTCTTGTTTCAAAACATCCATTGTGCTGGGAACTGTGGTAATGGTAGTAGTAAGTGCCTGAGTGTGTGTGTTTCTGTGTAGCTACTTAGACATAGTGGGGAGAACTCCTGTCATGCTGTCTCTGACAATAACACACACTTAACTGTAATTTTTACATTGGTTTCTAGTTTATTGATTGGAGATTGTGTAGGCTGTTGCTAGTGGGAAATCCTGGTAAGTGCAGCAGAGGTTGAGAAATAGTGCCTTGACTGATGGGATAAAGAAACCTTCTGTATTATTACAGAGGTCACTGAGGTTTGTAGAAATGTATGAATTGGCTGCTTTGTGGAGGGTGTATTTATTGCAATATTTAAGATGTGATATACTAACTGTGATGTCTATATTCCCAGAAGAGCACAGTATTCTGATGTTCTAAAGTCACTGTTCATAGTCAAGCTTTGTCATTATCATTTATAGGGCACAGTCAATGAGATCAGCACTTTACAGAAATGAAGTTCCTGGTCAGAGGAGTTTTCATTCTAGTTATGTAATTAACATGAATTAATTTATTAAATTGCAGATGAATGAGGATTAGCAAAATGATAAAAAGTGAAAAAAACCTACTAAACTCCTCTATATTGTGCTTTCTTTTTTTTTTTTTTGTATGCACAGACCTGGACTATACTATCTCATTGAACAATTCTTTTCTGCAAGATTTACACACTGAATTTCCTGTATGGATTAAAATGTTGTCCCTGATAGGATGGAAGTCAAAAAAAGTTCTAAAAATAAAGCAAAGTTAAATGACATACTATGATTGGATAGATTTAAAAAATGAAATTTCAGGGCATGTACATAATGTATAATGCATATATTGGTAAAATATTTAACATCTGTTTTATATTACTTGCAGTGACACCACTACAGCATTTTCTCCAGGAACTTAAAATTGCTAACACAGTTACATAGCTTTAAGTTACCAGGCTGCTTGGGACTTGAACATCTGTGGAGTAATTGTTTCTCTGTGATTTTTAATTCTTTCCCTATTTCCTTAGATGGCTGGTTTTTCGTTTGTTTGGTTGGTTTTTTGGTTTTGTGTTTTTGGCTTTTTTTTCACAGTGACAGTTGTAGTTAGCTGCCTAATTGCAGAGTTATTGCAAATCTTCCTTCTTCAGAGGCTTGCTAATGGCAGTAATTGATTAACGAGAAGCACGTTAAGGTGTCATTATATAACCACTGAAATGTTTCTTTCCATTTCATGGTCGGTGGCTCTTGTTGACCTTGCTGATTAGATCATAAATGCAGAAATGTCCTACTGGAAATTCTGAGGTTCAGCTAAGGGCAGGAAAGAAGATGCTTTTAATGCAGTGTTCAAAAATAATACAGAATTTTATTGATGCATTTCACATCTATGATATAAATTGATCTTGGGGGAAATATTGCTCACAAAGCTAATTTGGAATAAAGGCACAAAAGAATATAGACATTCAATATTTATTCTCTGATTTCAAGAATAGGTATTTGTGTTTCTCTTTCATAATACATGACATGTATAGATGTATATACACACCTGAAAACTTCATACTATGGCAAAATTAGTCTTTCACTATTGATTTTGTTGTTTGTTTGCCTCTTACACACCAACTTAAAAGTCTCTACCTGTATGTGTAAATAATCCATAAGTACTAATAATAGGTAGAATGATAATAATTACAAAACATGATTAAAATAATTATGTAACCAAATGAAGCACTTCCATGATGCAGTGCTAGAATTAAAGCTTTTTATGTACATTTTAAGTTTCCACACAATAGTTTATAAGATTTTTCATCTTTGAGTATAATTTCTTGTGGCTGTGAAATGCAAACTGGAAACCACATTTGGCTTCAGCTGACTGTGGAGAGCTTAGTTCTGCTGCCCAGAGCTCTGCTAATGCTGTGACACGTAGGAGCTGAGTATTTCCCTCAATCTCACTTTGCATGCAGGCAAGCAGGAAATAATCCTCATGTTTAACAGCGCTGTATGTAAGAAGAATATTTTCAGTTATTGACTATGGGAGAGCTCAAGTGTTGGCTGGTGAAGATGTTTCTGCCCCTTTACTGTTCCACTTGCTCCCTTCCAGCCTCTTCCATCTTGCCTTGCTTTTGTCTCAGCTCCTTTATCTCTGTAGCTCCAGTTCCTCGTTCTTACTCAGGACCTTTTATTATCTGGTCCTAGGTTTTCCCTCCTTTTCCCTCCTTTGAAAAGATTTTTTTTTAATCTGCTTTCCTGGTGTAAGCATCAGTTTGAACTGTTACTAGTAAAAGTTTCTGCTGTACTTGGCGTAAGAGGCAAATAAAATCAATGTGCCCCAGCAACTGATGATAATTATGGGAAATGATGATCTAAACTAAACAGTGAAATAAAACTTGCTGTTATTTCTCAAGAACCAGTTTCTATAGGTTCTGTCAGTTTTCAAAAACATAAACATCAAAAGCCCTGCATGTTCTATCTGTTAGGTTTTATGGCTTTTCTGCAGCCCAAGTGAAATGCATTCAGGTTAGCTGGTTCCTGCGTTGCCATCCTGTCTAAACTTTCTTCCGGGCTAGAAAATTGATAAGTATCTGATAACCACTGTGGAGACAAAACAGAAACATAAAGATCATATGTTGTGTAATCATCCTGATTACTCTGAGCAGTACTATGCTGCAGGTTTCGCTAATCAAGATTAATTGTGATCTAGGCTACGTGAACTGTCATGTAGAGTGGATTGTAATTAAATAAAAATATAATCATTTTAACATTGTGCCACTGATATGTATTTACAATAGGTAGTACTTTTGAAAAGACTCTTTCTCCATACAGTGATTAGGAAGCTGAGTTATATTTTCTAACTGCACAGATGTTGTTAAAAGCTCATATTTCAGGCCATAAAGACTTATTATATTTGAGGTTGTACAGCAAAAGAAAAATGGTTTGTACATCTGTCTATTGTGTGAGACATTAAAAAAATCTGGAATGGGAAAGATTTATGGAAAGCCTCACTTGTGTGTATATATATACACATACATATATATTTTAAATATGTGGTAGGTAATTTATAATGGGATATTGCTAAGAAAAAAATGCTTTGACAGGTCTTGACAACTCAGAGGAAGAAAATATTTAATACTGTGTATAATAAGAAAATCGCCTCTGTTTCAGCTTTCTCAGCATGAGCTGACAGGTCTCAACTTGACTTCTTTCACATGGTATCTTTCAATTTTTATCTAGAATGGATTGTTCAAATGCTTTTCTTTGAGGCTTAATGAACCAAAACGTTTTGGGGTATGTATACTCAGGTTGTTTTGTGTAAGGGCCTAAATCTGTATTTCTGAACATTCTGTTGCGTATTCTGATAACTAGAAATATAATAAGCTTAAATATTTCTCCTTTCTATAAGGAAAAAGGAGTGCCTCCTAGACAACCATACAACAGCATACAAAAATTTTTAGCATGCAAGTGGATTTCTGCCCATGTACAGAATGTTCTTTTGGGTGACTTTTCCCTCTGCTGCTGCTGTTTCCGACTCTTGACCATTGCTTTTATTAGATACTGCTTTGTTGGGTGTCTGTGCTTCCATCCTCGTGCCACTCAGCGATAATGGAGTACATAGACCTCTGAAGACCTCTAAATATGCTGGCTGGGTGTGTTCTCTGCTATCCAAGGCTCTGCCTCCCCATGGCTTCCTGCCCAGGCAGGATATTACTTAGAGAAGGTTGTTTACTGACCTTGCAGGGGTTCAGTGAGAGCTGAGCTGGGGCTGGGAGTGTATCAAACACGTGCAGGGAGGTTGTACTGATGCTTGCTGGGGGGGAAGCCATGGTGTTGTGAATAGAGCCGTCTTGTGTGCTTAGCTGAGATTTTATCTGTGAGCACCAGTTATAGTGGGCTTTTTCTAAATGTGATTTTCTTTTAGAAGATGTTTGTGTTAAAAGCAAAGGAAATTAAATTCAAATGTGCTCTCAGATATTATTGAGTCAAGCAAATAAATGAATAAAAGCAGGCAAGCTCTTGCAATGTCAGGGATCTTTCCCCGTCCCTCACAGGCTGGCTGGGTTGTCGTAGGTGTGCTGCCTTATGTGTGGTCTCCAGGATCAGGTCCTGCTCTGTGGTCTCCAGGCCTATATTACTCACTGGGGGGGCTTTAATGGAGTGACCCATAAGCGAACACTAGTGTGGGGGTCCTGTTCTGCTTGGAGGAAACATTTTTGAGCCCCATTCCCAACAGTCCCTTGTGGTGTAGCCACCTCAGTGGGTAACATGCAGCTGTGGATACAGGGTGACTCCCAGGGCCCTCTGAGAACACCCTCTGTTTGCAGCCTCAGACAGGCTACAGGACATCCCTGTTACTCTCTCATTTGAGTCTAGGCAATGAAAATGTATTTTGTAAATAAACTATCTCAGAAAAAATTACTTTTTTAGAAAAGCATGATCATAATTAAAAACCACAAAGCATGTGGATTTTTTTTTTTTTTTTAAAGAATCATGTCAGGAATGACAGTATATTTTTCCTTTCTCGGCGCTGGAAACATAACAGAGACACTTCTAAAATGGGTCACCTTTATTTTATGAAAGTATAAATATCATGCTGTGTGTCAGACAGTACTGAACCTGCCACATGTCCCAGCTCTTCTCCTTGGGAGTGAGTAGCTTTATGTGACCTCTGAAAATGATCAAACCTGTCTTATTTTGTGGCTGACTTTGAAGATGAGTCGCTCTAAATTGCTTGTGCCTCAAACACTGCAATGTCAGTAGCAGGGCTCTAATGAGGGGTGATTTCTCCCCCCCATTCCTGAGCTGCTGAGTGGGTCAGAGGTGTCGGTTGCACAACTGAGAGAGGCTGCTCTACGAGAGAGAAACAAGAAATCATCTCTGTGATTAAAACCATCATTTGGTCAACCTATATAACCACACACTATCAGAAATTTGTCTTTTCTAAGCAAAGGTGCAATGAATATTATTTATCCAATCATAGTAAATGATTGTTAAGTAACTGTTAATTTCCCTACTGAATAGAATTAAAACATGTTATTAATCCTCAGCAGTCTCAGTTTTGCTCAGATTCATGAGATGGTGAACTTTATAACCATAGTTGAGTATAGACACACTAATGACACCTAGGTGCTTCTATGCCTTCATTTCTTATGTAATGGTGGATGCTTTTGGAGGGTACCTCGAAATCATGGGCAGTTTCTGTACTTGTGCCTGCTCCTGCTGTCGTCTTTTTTTTTTAATGAAGACTTCCGTACTTTTCTGTGTATGTAAAATACATTATTTCCTCCCTGTAGACACAGTTCTTTACTGAACTTGGACAAGGAACAGCTACACTCATTTTGTTGCAACTATTTAAACTGAAATTTAACCTTGAATATTAATGCTTTGCTGAGTCTGGGTTTGAATGGGATGAGATGATTGCAATAGGAAACGGATCCTTCATTGGCACTTCCCCAGGCTTCCAGGCTTGTGGAGGTGCTGCTAATGTTGTGTGCGGTTAGTTGTTGAGGATTTTGAAAAACAAGGGAATAAAATCACAAGATAAAATCCTTCTTTTTTTTTGCATTTTCTCCTCACTGAGGAAGACCAGATAGTAAAGTCTCTGAGTCTTCTTAGCTCTACCTTATGTAAACTTCGGATTGCCAGGAAGTTATGGTATTACCAGTCAAAATAATAGTTTGACCAAGCACTCATTATATATTGTTGCTAAATTCTAATTGTGGAGGTAAAGAAAGGAAAGACCTCATTATTTTCCATCATCCTGTTTTGACTTTTGAGTTACTGATGTTTTTCATACATCTGTTTAACTTTTTGGCATTGCAAATGTCTCAATTCCACTTCCTTTTAATAAAAGTGATGGAAAAGAAATTATAATTTCCTTACTCCTTATCTTTATATATGCTTTATGAATTTTTTTAATCGTTAATTTTGCCTTGTATTTGAACTGTTTCCTTTCTTGGTTTTTGTAATAACGAGGATTTCCTTACAGTTTCAAGAACAGCTTTAACTGGGATAAACAAATGTGTACAAAGAAACCTCATTTGTGTAATTGTGTTCCACAGTTTCCCCATGATCTTTAAGTAAGTGATAATAGTGTCTATACAACACGTACAAATATAATTTGTACAGCTATATATACATACACTGGCATGTATGTTCTAACTTAGGCTGTTGTCTCTTAAATTCTTTCATGAACTGTCGGTTGACTTGCTCCCTGCAAGCTGATTTTCTTTTACAGTTCAAGCCTTTCTAGGAGATACAGTAATATGAGATTAGGGTTAGATTTCCACTAAGTAATCTATATGGATTGACTATTGCTGAAGGCACCTTTATTTCCTGAACAAAAGAAATGTGACTTTCTGTGCTTGGGTTTATTACTTTTAAATTAATGTGACTAGTGTAAATCAGATAGGCTTAGTATGCCAAGTATAGTGCAGCTATTTAATACTTTGATGAAATGTACTGGAGCAAATGGCAACAAGGCATTTTACAAAAGTAATCATGCTGCTGAAACCACCAAAAGTCTGTGTGGTCTTTTGGTTAGGCTTTGATTTTTATGAACAAAAGAGATATTCTGGTCTTTGGAGATGCTTACTGATTACTTAGGAAAATTCATCTGTGATCTGACAGAGGGTCTCTATTTCACTCGTGATTTGATTTTTTTGCTGCCCCCCTCAGAGATTCTCTGTAACTTGCTATCAGTCCTACAAAATACACTTTTTTATTCTTAACAATAATCTTATCCATCACTGGCTTTACCAGAATATGATGTTTTCTCTCTTTATGTACACTATGCATGAACATTTGTCTGTATTGGACTTAAATGAGCTAAGCAGGCCACCAATTACTAGTAATGAATCCTTCACAGCGTATTCTAAAGGTTGCCAAACAGCCACCACTTGTGTCATTATTGGATGCTTTATTGAGGCTTGTAGTAAATGTTGCTTAGCTCTTTGGAGATGTCTTGTTCCTCTTCAGGTGGCTTACTTCAGAGTTTGTAGACTTCAATTTATTTTTAATCCTGTGATACAGGATCACTTATCATCTTATTTTTGCATGTTTAAATTTTGCCCCTACCTTGCAAATACACTCCACTGCTTGTGACATCTGACTGTTTTTCATTCTCTCTCTGTGTTGGTCATATTGCCATCCACTGTGCAGCTTGGGCGCTTCATTTAAATACAACTTCTAGGAAAGGTTGATTGTAGATACTCGAGATCAGAAGAGGTAGATAGTGTTATGATCTTTGTTTTACTGCATTTTTAAGTCACTTACCATAAATGTAGTTGTCCCCAAGCCTGGGCTACTGATACCTCACTTCTTCTGTACTAAAATGCTGCTTTTTTACCTTCTTGTGGTAGGTGCTTGGACAGAAAGGTCTGACGTTTTCTTTTGTGCAACCTTCCTCTTGGGTGGGTGTTGCAGTGGGGATACTGCAACATGCATATACCAAACCAGGAGTCCCGTGGAAAGGAAATATATATGGACAGACAGATTCTTGCTAGATGTTTCAGAGATGTTTATTTCTCCAGCCGCATGGCCGGAGCTCTGCTGAGGAACTGTCCCAGTCACGGGACCAAGGGTCCTTCTGCCCGCGCAGGGAACACAAACCAACCAATGGGAACGAGGCTGAGCAGGGGCAGAGAAACCCCGTGTCTGTGCCCTCAGGGCCCCTCTCCCAGGGCTACACGGCGGGGGAGGGACCCCAACACCTCACCCGTTTTATTTTAATAAAAGGAGAATGAAAACAACTGGATAAACATAACAAGAACAGTTTCAAAACAAAACAAGCCACCCTCCTGAGTCTTTAAATGTCCAATCAGATTCTGTGGAACATCTTAGGGCTGACAGAAGGGAGACAGAACTCTGAGCATGCTTTGTGGGGAAACTGAGGCAAGAGAGGGTTTAACTTCTTCCCTCCCCCTTTTCATCCCCCACTCGGCATTGGAAAGGGATTTTTGGGGAAACAATTGGCAAAAGCATGGTTTTGTGAGGGAAACCATGGGTGAAAAAACGGATTGGGAATACACTGGGGGTAATAGGACATAGGGTAAAAGGGAAAGGTGGGATTAGGAAAGGGAGACTGTAGGGGGGACTTACAATAGAGATACTGTCTAACATGACTACGATTTTTTGCATATATACTGCCTTTTACAGGAACACCATCAGGCCCAGTGACCTGCGATGCTTGTAACCCTTTTCTACCTCGTATAATTTTGAATTCCACTACCTCTCCATCTCCCAAGCTTGGGATGCATTTTTCAGGGTTATTCTTTTTAATAGCAGTTCTATGCACGAATATGTCTTGCTGGTTGTCACACCTTGTTATAAAACCATAATTTTGCTTAACATTATACCATTTTACTATCCCTAAGATCTTAGTTACTATGATCTTTTCCTTTTTCCGAGTGGCTGCTGTTTTCTGTCTCGCTGCGTCTTTGCTCTCTCCTTCGGTCGCTCCCGTGTTGGAATTGTCGGAGCTGCTGGTGCCTGCGCGCTCTTCCCGGGGTCACGTTCGGGGCTGCGCGGGCCGGGCCGGGCCGCGCCGCTCAGTTCTCCGTGCGTCGCCTCCTCTGGTCGCAGCTTCGCTGCCGCTGCCGGGCGCTGCACCCACGTCTCGGCCGGGCCCCCAAGCGACGACCCCCCCGCGCCCGGCTCCAGCGCGCGTCTCGGCTGGGCGCGGCTCCGTTCCACCGCCGCTGCCGCCAGCCGCCGCCCACGCGCCGCCCCTCTCGGCCGGGCGTTCCCAGGGCTCGCTCCACCACGCGCTGCGTGGGGCCGGGTGGGCACTGCCGGGTCCCGCTGCTCCCTCCGCGCCTCGCTCCGCCACCGACACTGCGGCTCGCTTGGCTCCGCCCGCACGCGGGAACTGCCTCGCTGCTGCTCGCAGAGCGCTCGGTGCACGTGGCCTGGGCTGCACGGTCCCTGCGCCAGGCTTCCCTTCGCCAGGACACAGCTGACATTGCTCAACAGTCTCGGTAACTAAATAATATTCACGAAAATATTCTTCCATCGGCATATATTTTGACTCCAGTATTAACTGTGTCCAAACGGTTTTCCAAAAGCCCTTGGTAAGAATTAAATCCCAAGAAACATAGAAAAAGTTCTTAAACAACCATGCCAGGAAGTGTTTCAGTTCTTTTTGAGCTTGAATCAAGCTAAAATTTACAAATCGTTGTTCAAGAATCATTTTAAGTTTAAGATAAATGTCCATATGCGGCTCTGAGAGCCAAGAGTCTTCCCACGGTTCCTCCATAGTTTAGATATGGAATAGCAAAGCAAAACCAAGAAGAGGAATCCAAAGTTTCCAGGGTTTACTCACACAAATCAGTCGCTTAGGGATCGGGGATCGTTCTGCTCACAAATCTCCACCATTTGTTGCAGTGGGGATCCTGCAACATGCATATACCAAACCAGGAGTCCCGTGGAAAGGAAATATAGGTGGGGAGCTCTAACAGGAATAGTTGCCCAATGTAACTTTAACAGTTTTTATTCTTCCACTGGGAGTGTGAGGACATGAGTACACAGGAAACAGAGCACTGCCGAGGTGGGCTCTGAGTCTCTGTTCCCGAAAGTTCATCTGACAGCAGAGGGAGCCTTGGTTCACTCACCTGAATTACATGCATACATTTCAATTATGCTGATACCAATTACAAGGAAATTTTTCCCTGGCACAAGCGTATTGGGACTGTTACGGAGTTGTGGCTGGCAATGCCTCATGTCAGCCACCAAATATTGAGCCTTCTAGCTTGCAGACTAAATTACAAATCCGTGGTTTACTTTTGCAATCTGTTGTGCTCAACAGTGCTGGGACTGGTGATAAGTCTATCAGTTTTTACTGGGTCACTAACACATCACCAGCATTAAATTCTGAATGGCAGCCTCTGTGTACGCTGCCCGGGCTATCTCTGATAAAACATTAATCATTTTAAGGTTCCATTCAAACCCATTGATAGAAATTGCAAAATGTAATTTAGCTTTCAGAATAGAATTAATGTTTTCTAATAGCTCTAAGGTATTCTATGATTTATTGGTTCCACTGCTTGAGGGTTTTTGTAATCTAAATTGGTGATTACAGATGATACACAACACTGTGTATCATAAATAGGAATTATGTGTCTGGTGAAAACGATAATGGGTTTTTGTACCTTGTATGTATATTAGTACGTTCAGTAGTATATTAGCGCCTTTTTTAGAATTGGAAGATGATTTTGCCCCCATATAGATCTTCCCAGCTCATTCAGTCAGTGAATCTGCTGCTGTTTACTGGTCCTCCTCTAATTTGATAAATATGTATTGCATCAGAGCATCATAAAATGAAAAGTGCACCTGTGGAATCTTGTTTTCTATGATATGCTCTTCTTTAAAACATTCTTCTTATTTTTTGCTTGTTTTTGAGGAGACAATTAAGACTGTAATACTGTTTATGATTCTTGAGGAAATTTTAGCCTAGTGCTTGATTGGTGATGAATGTATTTACTGGTTATATCTGGGAGGATTATTTTTGCATAGCCAAGTCCACCATTGGATGATCTTAGCAAACATGGAGAAGATGAAGGGAACATCTTTGTGGACCATGGAAATTTTATATTCTTTTATTAAAGTTTTAACATGTGCTGTTATTTTTCTTTGCTGACCCAAATTTCCATCTTGCAGTGCAGATGGCCGGTATTGGGCTGCTCTTTCTCTCATCACGGGATTGGTGGGCTCTACAGTCATTGCCAACAAACAGTGGTTTTGAAAGGCTCTTGCTGTCGTAGAAATTGAAAATATGTTTTGATAAAACAAAATCATAGAATCATAGAATGGTTTGGGCTAGAAAGAACTTTCAAAGATCATCTAATCCAGCTCTCTGCCATGGACAGGGACATCTTTCACTAGATCAGGTTGCTCAAGGCCCCATTAAACCTGACATAGAACACTTGCAGGGATGGAGCATCCACACCTTCTCTGTTGCCCCAAAGCTGAGGTATCCATAACTTGTCTGAAAGTAAGTGTGATACCTATAGGAAGTTATCTGGAACAACTGGCTTATAATAGTGATTTGTAAATTCTTCCCTTAAACATGCATTAATTTGCTTTAATTTAAATCTTATGAGGAACAGATGTTAGAATACACCAAATATTTATTGCTTTTCCTTTTGTTCTTTATAATGTGAAGATACGCAGTAAAAGTTAATGTGAAATTTAAGTAAAATTATTGGTGTAGTGATTTTTTTATAGAAATAAATTATATTTTTAAAAAAGGTATTTCTTATCAAACAGTGCAAATCCATGTGTATTTCTTATTTATTTATTGTCTATACATCTAATTATAGAGAAACTTGCTTTAGACAAGACTTTCAATGAAACAGGAAGTCATGTATTACATTCCTCTTAGAATTTATAAAGCACTCCGCTTTCATGGTGATGACCATTTATTATTATTTTTATTATATAAATACTTAGATAAAGAGGAATGGGTGCCAGCAGTGAATTAAATAAAACCCCCAATTGATCAATAACTCAATTTAATTGAGAATTTCTTTAGAAAATACAGTGGTATTAATCAGGAGAGAACACTTCAAGTATAAAATTCGATTTTCTTAGGGGAAAATCAGTTTGTTTTATCAAAATCCTAAGGTCTCTTTCATCCTTTCTCTCCCCATCATACAATTCTTCTTCTGCAGTAAAGCTAAATCAGATTTGTCTGAAGCAGTAATTGGTGATTATCTCCTAACTGCAAGACATAGTTGAGCCTCTTTGGTTAATCCTATCTTGGTTGCCATCTATAGTGAGTCACAGCAGGGCAAGGAAAAGAGAGGAGTGCCATGTGATTTCATTTTTCCTATGAGGTATAATTATGTCCAAGAGCTCTGCAAATTGTGGAGAAAAGGACAATTGGACCTCGCCAAAGAGATGTGAAATGGGTGGGGTGGAGAATGACTTCCTGCCTCAGTGTAAGGTTCTGTGTCTTGCAAGAGGGATCCCAGGTTGTGTTCACAGAATCACAGAAGATGCTGAGCTGGAAGGGACCCACAAGGATCACAGAGTCCAGCTCCTGGTGCTGCACAGCACCATCCCCAGGAGTCACACCATGTGCATGAGAGTATTGTCCAAATGCTTCTTGAACTCTGTGTGGAAAAGTAAAAACCTGCATGGAAAAGTTTTTGTAATTTTTTAAGCTTTCTTGTGTACTCTAGCATAATCTGTTCATTATTTGGACTAATGAAGTGTTAAGAAATGAAATTTACCTAATGGAAAAAATCCCTTCTTTATTTTACATAGAAATTAAAAATGAGAACTGAGGATTATTTATGCTTATGCAATGTTCTACATTCTATTAAAAGCCTGGGTTTTGCTTCACACTTGAGGAAGGATTTATGTGCACTAAAGCATCATTATTATTATTGTTGTTATTATTAACAACGGGGTGGTCTAATAAAAGTTATCTATCACTTAAAATCCTGACTAGCTTGTTTTATTGATGCATCTTAACATCACTTTGTCAAAGATAACACAGTTTCTGTAGAAGCAAGTCTCTTCTGGGAGATGTGGAGAACCTTTCAAGTGACCCCTGTTGGAGCCAAGAGAGTGATTTATAATTTTATTAGCAAAGTTTTCTCCTCCAGACAGCTTCATTAGATGTTTTATGGGAAGTGTTTTAGAAGTCCAGCCTCTAGTTTGTTCTTTCACATTTATATCCCAGAAAACCTGACTGCACCCTTAGTGCCAGTTTCTTGGCTCCTTGGCTAGAGTCTCTATTGCTATCAGAACAATCCTGTGTAGTATGGGAAAAGCAAAATGGTAATGAGATTGCAATTTTATAGTTTATGAATTCATTGTGCATCCTCTCTCTCTAGTCTGTATTGCTTTCAATTTTGGAGAGCAGATCAATATGATAACTTACATATCAATCTCTAGGTAATGTTGCATAAAACTAATAACTGTAAAGGAACTTTTTCATAAATTGCTGATATTTATGCCTTGTGCTCTTTTAAAGCATTTTTTACAGTATTTTGATACACGCTTTAGTGATAATGTGGTGGAAGGAAGATTTTTCTTATGTGAATAAGTCTTTGATATGTAATTTTGTTAGTGCAAATATATATATATATCTTTCTTCCAGAGCATCCCATTTTCAATTTACCATACATTTGAAATGATGTTTTCATATTCTTACATCAGCAGAATGCTTTGTTGTCTTACATATTGCTGTAGAAAATATGCTGAAAATCTCTTCTACCTGGTAAAAATCTATTAGTTGTTCCAAAAAAGCATCTTTACAGTGTTAGGACTGTATCTTGTATGTTTGTATGATAGAGTAGACTGAATTTTCAGGCCATGGGCAAATCTTGTGTATGCAAAATCCATTTTTAGCTACTTTGTGACTGTCCTTAAATCCCGTCTCTTAAAATGTCAGTTGATCAGAAGCAAAGCCTCTAAAAAAGCTGTAGCACAACATCTGTGAATCTCCTGCTTCTTGTGTGTGGTGCATTGCCTAAGACTGCCTGGGATGCAGCCAGGCTCAAAGGCTCAGTCTGCAAGGTTAACACGGAGACATTCATATCATCAAGAATATGTTGAACAGAAAACACTTAGGAGAGTTTGTGGGGAAAAAAAGTATTTAATTTATTAATAATTGTTCTTAGCACTTTGTAACTAAGTAACTTCATATAGATCTCCCCATCTCCCCTCATCTTGAGAACAGCCAGTATATACAGTTAAGTGTATGACATGCTGGACATTCCTTGTGTGTCCCTTCCAACCCAGAGTATTCAGTGAAAAACTCTTAAGAACTGCAAGCAAATGTCCAGTCATTGTAGGGGAAGGTACAGCACCGTGAGCACTGACAGTGCTGAGGTTCTCTGAGTAGTGCTTGCACCTTGTCGGCTCTGGTCAACCCTGTGGACACCTGTAAGAGAATTAAAGATCACAGTTGCCTCCAACACTGTAAAGGCCACAAGAAGGAACTTACTGTAAGATAAGCCACCACATCAGGAGCGTGAGATAAGCGCAGAAGAGAGGAATTTGCAACAGAAAGGTGCCAGTTCCAAGCCTGACAAGAGGTGAGGTTTGGTTTGTGCATCTGGGTTAATGCATCTGGACAAAAATTCCCTACTGTGGCAAACTGTGGGAAAGGAAGCAACTGCTAATACACATATCACTCCAAGTAATGGGAGTGGCATCGACAGTCCATGGATACCTGGAACTTGGACTGTATAAAGGTGGTACCCCCAGAAGAACAGCTCTGGGACCACCACCAAAAAGCCCAGGGTGAAAGAAGGACCAGCTGGATGCTGCTGGATCCATGGGGGGGTGGTATCTTTCTACTTAATCTGGCTCACTCTCTCTTTTTCCCCCCCCCATCTGGCACCCCCTTTGCCCCCCTCCTCCGTTTCTTATTCCTTTCTCTCTCTCTACCTCACATTTACTGTTAAATAGAATCCGTACCTATTGAGTTTGGCGCTTGGTCTTGTTTGCACCTTAATTCGGACAGAGGCATCTCTCAATAATCGAATTGCAACAGCACCTGCTAAATAACCTCTATGTCCTTAATTTTCATATTTTTGTTGTGCTCTTCTTGCTTTCTATACTTGGCAGTAAGTTTCAAATTCCTTTTCAGAAAGTGCTGAAACTACTGATGGTGTGCAGTTGGCTGTAACTTAGGTAAAGTCAAACACAGAGATTTTGTCCTTAAAAGAGAAAATATTAATAATTGATGCATCTTGTTTAGGCCGAGGGGCTATGACAGTAGTCAGATTTTTCTTCTGATTTCTAGTTAGCAGGAAACTGTCACAGCTTGCTTTATTTTCTGGAAAAATGTTCACTTTCTTGTGAGACATTTTTAGTGCCTAAGCAGTATAATTACTGCTCTTCTAAAGAATAGGGTTTTGTTTTGTTGAATTGCTAATGGCGTAGTTTTACTGAGAATTGGTATGTGCATTTTCCTGCCATCCCCCCAATGATTGTAAAAAGACACATGGGGTTTTTCTCCCCTCTTACATATTTCTTATGTATTAGACAGAATTCAGAGTGGGTGAACAAGGAACAACAGGCAAATTTCTGACCTGTTTCTCTATCTTGTTGTTCCTGCAGGTCTGTCAGAATGCAATTTCTGAAAACGAGTAACAATTACATAACTTCAAGCTACTTTTTGGGGCAGAATAGTGGTATGCTGCTTTCAGCATTTGCATTTTCAATATTATTGTGTGATGGTGCATGATGAACCTGGCTGGTGAGGTCAGAGCAACTAATTTCCTGCTGATGTGGGCTGGCTTTTCAGAAATGGTAACAGGATTAAAATTCTGTGGCCAGGAAATGTTGCCATCTCTAGTTGTGTGCTTGCAGATTTTGGGAATGTATACGTTCATGGATATTATGTGCTGCATATGAAAGAAATAATTACCTGATTTGGTTGTTTGAAATCTGAATTCCCATTTCTTAGATAATTACTGAAGACACAATTATATTTAATTGTTTGAATTTTCAGTTTAATAAGTATTTTTGTAATTATGGCTTCTTTTTGTTCCATTCAGAATTCAATGAGAGATGAGATTTTTCTTTTTTTGGTTAGTCATTAGTATTCACAGCTCTATCAGACTGCAGTTCAAACTCTTCACTTGTTTTTGTCACAAAAGATGATGGAGCAAGGTTGCTTAGAAACACTGAGCCACACTCGCAATGGGAGATATCAATCTGTTTTGTGTATTCACCTGCACATGCAGGGCAGAAAATTGAGTTTTTCTGCAGATTATGTTAATTCATTGCAAGTTTGTTTTATCTGTAGTATGCTTAAATACAGATAAACAGACATTTTGTTTCATTAGATATAGTGAGAAACTGTAAACTACAGACTTTTTAAAACAGTCATTTCAAAGTATGAGAGTTCTAATTTGCTTGCAGGGCTTCCAAAAAGAAAGTGTTACTATTCTTGGCTGAGTTAATCAACTTGTCTTTTATTGACAAGTTGCAGAAATTGGAGATTATTTCATGATCTATCTGAAACAATTTTTATGAGTTCCCAGCTTTAGTCTTCAGTTCAAGAAAATATGTCTGCTTGACTAGCAACAGCAATTACATTTTTCTCTAATCTACTGGAACTCTTGATCTTTTTAAAACTGGCCTAAAAATAAACCAAGTCACTCAAGTTATACGATTTTTGATCTTTTCAGCTATGAGTAACTTTGCCTATTTTTAGACCAGCTGTAATTGTACACTAATGTGCTGGAAAAGATAAATGTAGCTTTTAATCACTCTAACTTCTAAGCATTTCAATTATTACACTTATTAAATATGCTGAAAATGCATATATTTCCTCCTGTGTGAATCTGGAATAGACTTTAGTATATTTTTAAGGGACTTAAAATTTTCCTATCACTGAGCTCCTAACTCTCTTTAACACACAAGCTGTTGTATGGGGGGGCTGTTGACTTGGGACCCTGCTTTATTTTCCTTACTTTGTGCTGAACTCATCCTCTTTGCATCCCAAAGAGCAAGAAGCCAGGTTAAAAGTTGCACAACAGTGCTTTTATAAAGCTATAAAATTCTTATAGGTAGTTCATACAGTAAAACAAGAGAATATAATTCTTATAATTATAGTGATGCCAGTGTAGTAACAGACCAATAAAATGACAGGTGTGAATAAGCAGGAAATAATTTAATTCTCAGTTTAGTTTTCACTAAGATTTTAATAAAAATCAGAACCAAGTAATATAATTCATTAAAGCATGTTATGTGTTGATAATAATTGAATTATTCTGATGTCCATAGACTTAGATATCTTTAAGCTGCATCCTTGTGTGAATTTGTTGCATGCTTTTTAAGTAATTGAGTCTGACTTTTCATATAAAAGATAGGCTCTAGTAATAAACCCACACCAACCCCCAAAACAAAGCAGAAATTTATTATGACATACATCCTTTGGAGTTGTTACAGGAAAACATTTCTTTTTAAAATGTATTATAAATACAGTATAACGTTAAGGAGGAAATATTATCTCTAGTACTTTAACTTTATGGTGCCACCATTGTCTCCTGTAGCTTCTCTTTAGATCAGGTGTGGGTCACAAGAAAATAAGATCCCAGAGCTATGGTCTTTGTCTTACCACACTTCTGTTTTTTCCTCACATTGTACTGTCACAATCCCTTTTACATTTTTGTGTTGAACACTACTTCGCATTGTATAATGTTGTTATATTCATTTTAATTTGACTCTGCATTGATTTCCTAGTCTGTGCAGTTGGTTTCCTTCCTTTCTGGCTCTTGATGTAGCAGGTGGCTGTATGTTTGAACACAGCTATGAACCAGGTGTGCAGATATCTGGGCAATTTTCAGTCCCCTAGTTTCTTATTAGGAAATAATATTTTGAAAATACATGCTTATAATGCTAAAAAGTCAAAACACTATCAAGTCAACCAGGTACCTTTCCTGAAAGAAATACTACCATGGAGATGAGCTTTGAGGAGGGCAGGTAAGGTGTACTCGTGTGTTAAGAATGGATGAACTATTACTGTGACTAAGTAAAATGAGCATTCTTCATTACGCTTTTCAGGCTGTTCAGACTGTGTATGAAAACAATCCAGGATTAAAACCATCCATGTCAGTAGTTGCTAGTGCAACTTCACTTCAAAGTTGTGCTCTGAATGAGATCCCAGCAGAAAATGCAAAACTTCCTACATGTATTAATACAAGAGGAATTCTCAGGGGAGAGTCTGTAGGTTGGGTAAGGCAAATGCATGAGGAAGCAGAGCCAAAAATATTCTCAAGAGTAAAATTGAGAGGGAAGCAAGTTGAATATTCTCTCATTTTCTTCTGAGTTTGTCTCTGTTTCTTTCTCCTGGCTCTGTGATGAGTCCTGCCATTTCCTTACTGCAGGAGCCACCAGCAGTTTTGTAAGAGCGAGTGTGCCCAAGCCTCTGCCTTCTGCCTTCAGGCTGCAGTGCAGAGTGTGTCTTTTTGCAGTGTTTGCTATGAGCTGCTAGCATCATTTTAGAGCATTTGACACCAGATTATGAGGTCTAGTATTGCAGGTTGATTGTTTGGGTGTTAGGAAAAAGGATGACATTCTGTATTGATGAAAATGGAGGCTATTCCTACAGACTCTTCTTGTATATTTGTTAGCTAAGATTTGTTAGGTAAAGCTGCAGAAGGAATGATGACTGCTGTTCTCACCTCCCTTTACTCACCCTAATGACTATTTGAATTCATATTTCATAGCTCTAGGGTAGGTATTTTTTTCACCTCTTCTGACCTCCCTTACTGCTGACCCTCAAATCACCCCCCCCCTCCAACCACACCAACAAAAAAGCAAGAACAACAAAAAAAACCCTAAGCAAAACCAGCCAACCAACCAACCAACCAACCACTTTAAGATACTGAACACCAGGCACAGAATTCAGTTTTTGGTATGACAATGGGTGATAAATAAGTTGCAGGAGTATTTTTAATATGCTTGAACAAGATTTTGTTACTCATTTGCTTCTTCTTGGTCTTAGTTTCAAAAAGTTAATACTTAGTTGTGGATGTATGCTTGTAGCTTCTCATGACTAGAATGCTCACATATAGCAAAGGCAAAATTTAATTCTGATGCTGCCTTCTCAACAGGTTTAGTAAAGATAATTTGGGGGCTTTTCCTTCTACTAAAATCAGAGGGTTGGAATTTTTAGATTCATAATTTCTGTGAGTTCTTCTGGAAGGTGAGTAGTATGTGGTACATGGGGGAGAGTTCTGTGTCAGTGTTTCAGGAATGAAGAGCAGGATCCATTGGTGAGAGCTCAAACACACTGCAGTAGGACATGGGTGTACAGAAACTGTTTCTCTCGCTGCAGGGTAGAAATCAAGGGAATCCATATCTAAGGTGGAAAGATTTTGAGGTCTTAAGTAAATTTTAAAACTAGAAGGCAGCATTATAATGGTTAAATCGAAGTGACCTTATTAGGCAGAAATACTCGTTGTCTTGAGCCCCCAAATGTTGTATTTGTGCTAGAGAACCTCCCATTATCACATGCACAGTAAGACTGTCTTTTTTTTTCATTTTTTCTAATGCACAAGCTAGTTCACAAAAGAAGCTTGTTTAAATGAGTTAATTTGGTGTCATTATTATTCAGTGTATCAATTGAAAGTGGCTTGTGTTTTGCTGATATTTGGGAGCTTTTATTATAATAAAGGCACGGGTCTATGCGTCTGTGTAGAACACATACATCCTTTATTACCAAAAAGTTATTTAATTCACTTTGTGTTTTGTGACTTTTTTTTTTTCTTTTTTTTTTTCTTTTTTTGAGGAAAACCAATTGTTTTTCTAAAACAATGCGTTGTTGCTATTTTTTTTCAAAGTTAGAGTAAATGTTTTTTTCTTACCTTACTTGTTTAGGACAGGGCTAAACCTATAAAATCGGCTGAAAATTTCCTTGACATACAAAAAGGAATAGTAACTTGCACACTTTTCCCCTGTATGCATTTTTCATTATGAGAAAGATTTATTATTGGTAGTATGACCCTGTGAATTGAGCCACTTTCTGCAGAGCATTGTTTCAGCACCTAGAGCACCAGGAATTATTGGAATGCATGTTTTGCATTTTGATTTCCATCCTATAATGTTGACCTTTAGTTTCTCTTCATTTTTGTCATGTTTGCCTTTATTTGTGCTTAATGGGTATCAGTGTTGCTTTTTCTTCATATTGATAATAGCTTTCAGTAACTTCTGTCTTTGTTCAGTGGGAGAGATAAATGGTTTAAACTTTGATTAAATGCCATGTTAGATGTTGAATTATTATTGATAAACCCACTGCTCTAAAATCATGCTTAAATCTGAGTGTATTCTTTATGTTCCTCTGGAACTGCTGACTGTATTCAGTATGCATTTCTGGTACAGCTTTGATTTCAGAGTGAAATGGAAAACATTGTGAGAAAAGGGTATATTGATTTTTCTTCTAGTTAAGCAGTGGTTTTCCAGGTGACAGAGCTCAATTATATTATATTGGTTATTGGACTATTTAACATATGCCTTTTTAGTGAAGTGATTTTGAACAGTAATATCCTATATCTTAATTAAACCAATATTTTGAGGGCAGCTGGATAGAACATACATTTGAAAATGTAAATGTCAGGTATATTGTACCAAGGCTTATCTGTTAAATACTGTGAGGTTACTGCCCAGATGAGGCTGCTGGGAATAATAACAATTGTTCAGCCTTTTCTTTTTCTGTTGCTGTGTAATTGGCTTATGACGTTTGTCCATTTGATAACTACCAGAAAGTGTAAATTAGAGTAAGTTGGAAATGGATATAAGAACATGTTATTTAAATTTTTAATTACTGAGATGGAGTAGGTGCTCCATGGGAGGTCAGTCTGCAGGCCTCTCCCAGCAGCCTTGTCAGAAAATTCTACTTAATGGTAGAGGAAAATGCTGAAAGAGAAGAAGTGTTCTGAATGACAAAGACAGCTTAGTCACTTAAAGGAAATAAATGCACTCTTTAAAGTAGGTGAGAAGCTGGCAGTGTGTAGTGCAGGCATGGTTTGTGTTCTATATATACACTTTGTATTTTGAGGTATCCTGACTTTGTGCTGTGTGGGCATATGAGTGTGTGTGTGTAGGGAATCACAGTTTCAGTGAGTAGTGATACATTCATGGCCTGTTTGGGAAGCACTGTATAGATTTAGTTAGGGGGGTTGCAGTTTCTATATTGATCTAAAACCATTGCAAATAAAAATGAAATTACTGGTAATACGATCTCATTAACCTTGTTGATTTATACACGTTAAAAGCTCTAAAATGCTGTCTGCAAGGTCTTTAGCTTCCAGCTCTTTCTCCCTTCCCTCATCCCCAAGTAGGCATCCGTGCTACCAGTGCCATGTACAGTGAACTGTATCAGTGAAATCAGCTCTATAGCTGGGAATATTTTAATAATTCAGGAAGAATAATGTATTTTTGAGTTGCATGTTTTTGCTTCTATTAAATAACAAGGACAGTTCTGAGTTTTAAAAACTGATCAGGACAGCAATTCATGCTAGAAGTACTGTAGGGACAATTTACAACTACTTTCAGAAGTGTTTTCAGATTAGACTGGTGTGGTGATACACATGTAAATATACTGATGCTATCCCAGTATAGTGTGCCAGTATGACAGAAATAAATAGCCTGCATCTTATACTCTAGCACAGTTTTGTATTCCACTTGGTTTTTCCTACCTTAATGTAGATTCTCTGAATGATACTTAAATATAGAATATGAAAAATTTAAATCTCTTTGAAGTTAGCAGAAGAAAGTGACTTCTCATCTATAGATGAGCAATCAAGTTAAAAATATGACAGTGTATGTTTGAGGGATAAGTAAGTGGCTGTCCTGTTATCCCAGAGCTTCTGGGTTGTTTTGCAGGATGTGACCTTTCAGTTCAGTGAGCACACAGTTAAGGGTATCTGTAGCCCTGTTTCTTTCTTAAAATAATTCAGAGAGACTGGGGAGAAGAACAAAAACCAAAGGCTTCTCCTTGTAAAATTTGGTGGTATTTACCTTCTTGCTAGCAGTACTTGATTGATAGCATACGTGTGCATGCCAGGGCTGCCAAATGCTGATGCATTTCTCTTTTGGCTTTGGTGCAGATTTGACACAATTCGGACTTGGAAGGTTTTTGTTCATCTGGATTGGTGAAAACTGCTGGCTGAGGAAGCTTGTTGAGTGATCAGGCAGTCTGAGTGTAAACCTTTTGTTTTGGAAAAAGATTAAAAACCAAACAAAAGCCACCATGCCTTACTTAATGAAGTTATTTGAGATCTTTCAAGAAGTTATGTTATATTCTATGTGGAGACAAATTAGCATTTCCAAGCAGGTTAAAAAGAGGAACCAGCAGGACTATCAGAAGGATTAACTAGGGCCCTGGAATTTTTGAACATATTGTGATATTTCTTGCATTTTCTTTTTTTTTTCCAACTTAAGGGTCCTAAAAATTAATGCAGAAAGCAATATAATTCCAGAAAATTGTTGCTGTTGTATGATCATTCTTCTAAAAAAATTCACCTAAATTTTTGCTGCTTGCTTAACCTAGGTTTTGAAAATATGTCCTTTCTGTCTTAAAAATGGGATTAAGATCTATTTTAAGTATTATGCATAATAAATGTAACTGACTGTCCTATAAGCCATACAGTTCCCATATTCACTAAAAAAAAGGGAAGAAATAAGCAAATTTAATTTATAATCAAGACAGTTTTTTTCTTTTGACCATCAGTATCTTTAGACCAGTGCCATCTATATTGACATTATAAGAGCCTGTGCATCCCATATAGCTACATGAGCCACTGTGAATGGGTTTGCTTATGCTCTGACATCTTTGTGATTTGTAATCTGCTTTTGCTGTCTTCTAGTTAATGGAACATCACCTCCTGAGCAAGATTCCCATTGATGTCTTGCTCCTCCACATGCACTTTGCACTGATGATGTAGCTCTGTGGAGGAAATATTTCCACACAGATGTTACATGAAAGATATGTACGAAAAGTAACCTTTTAATCTGATCGATGTGTTGCTATCCTGTATGAAGCACAGGCCCCAGCTCTGTTGACCTTTTTGCATGACAGGAGCTACCTGTGCCAGGTATCCTACTGAGCTTAGGTGAATTTTCTATGCGGATATAAGTCTATGTGCCCACGTATGTGGAAAACTTGTGCTTACTCTCTTGCATGAGTCACAGTCTGTATGGCTGAGTCTTCTCAAGAGAGAGTAATTACAGATTTTGAGCTGAACCTTGGGTTCTGAAGAGCTAGTATTCCCACCAAAATTGAAATATGAAAGACATGTCTTGTGTAGCTTGTTGCTGCTTGCAGCAGTGGTGGGCTTTGTTACCTAGAAGGTCTTTCAACACTTAGCCTTGCTAACTGAAGGCAAGAAATAGTATTGCTGCATTTTTCCCAAAAAGCCTTTCTGGGTTTTTGTAGTTACCTTTGTAGACCCTTCTTATTGATATCTGACAAGTTACTGTCATAAGGAATCTAGCAATTCCCAACTCTGGGGGAGAAGGGTGATGCTTGGTCTGCAAGGTTACAGGGAGCAAGGCAGGGACAGCCTGTGAAGCGTGTGGGTTCATGTTTGTTTCTGTTGGTGTGGGAGAGGTTTTGGGCTGCCAATACGGAGCTGGAAGGAGTCAGGAGAAACAGCAGAGAATGTTGCTTGGTATGTTTTTCTTGGATTTTTTTTTCCTCATCTGCAGTTTTTATTTCTCCTAAACATTACTGAGAATACTGGATTTATATTTCTTGAAATATTACATTGTTTGTTGCCTCTTTAAATTACAGTAGTTTACTTCTAGTCTTAATGACATTTGCTCTCTAGAGAGATTCTGAGAATAAAAAACTAGCAATGCTGAAACTCACACATCTGTTGATATGTGGGGGTTAATGTCCTGTCTCAAAAATTTTAAGACCATAATCTGTTATAAGGAGCTTGAGGGACATGATGCAGACTTAGCTGTTGAGAAAAATTCAGACTTAAGGTGGAAAGAGTGTTCAGCCCTTCTGTGTTCTGTATAGACCGTGGCAGTGTAAGTGCTGAGTTCTGCACTGGGGTCACAAGAGCCCTCCCCCATGCATCACTCCAGGCTTGGGGAAGAGTGTGTGGAAAGCTGCCTGGTGGAAAAGGACCTGGGGGTGCTCATCAGCAGTTGGCTGAACATGAGCCATCAGTGTGCCCAGGTGGCCAAAAAGGCCAATGGCATTCTGGTTTGTATAAAAAATGGCGGGATCAGCAGGAGCAGGGCAGTGACTGTCCCTCTGTACTTGGCACTGGTGAGGCCACACCTCAAGTCCTGTGTCCAGCTTTGGGCCCCTCACCACAAGAAGGACATTGAGGTGCTGGAGCAAGTCCAAGCTGGTGAAGGGTCTGGAGAGTGAGTCATATGAGGAACAGCTGAGGGAGCTGGGGGTGTTTAGCCTGGAGAAAAGGAAGCTCAGTGGTGACCTTATTACCGTCTGTAACTCCCTGAAAGGAGGTTATAGCCAGGTGGGGGTCAGCCTCTTCTCCCAGGCAACCAGGGACAGGACAAGAGGAAATGGCTGTGATAGGAAATGTTCAGGTTGGACACCAGGGTGAATTTTTTCACTGAAAAAGTGGTTAAGGATTGGAATGGGCTGCCCAGGGAGGGGGTGGAGTCACCGTCCCTGGAAGTTTTCAAGAAACAACTGAGTGTGGCATTTAGTGCTAGTTTAGTTGACAAGATGGTGTTCAGTCAAAGTTTGGACTCAATGATCTTGGAAATCTTTTCCAACCTTAATAATTCTATGAATTAAAATATAAAAATGTTCTCAGTCCATGAGCTGTTGGGCCATATGCCCTGATGTTGGCATTAGCTCCTATCTATAAATATTCTTGTCTCAGCTTTACATGGGATTTAACTGGGAGATGTTTGGTCATTGTTTTGTTGGCATTCAGATGTGGAAACCAGCCAGTTCAAGTAAAATGTGGGATGCTTGTTAGGGCAAACTAGAAACGAGCCAAGTCTTGCATCTGACGGCAACAGGAAGGCAGTTGTTTCAGCTGCCATTCACTGGTGACTTTGCTGAAAAATGATGTATAGTGTTTCCAAATCATTTATGGTCCTTAGGAGATGCCACTCTTTGGTAAACTTGTACCCTTGCTTTTTGTTTGGTATTCACTTTGTAGTTACATGAGTGCATATTGCTAGAAAAAAAGGTTTTTATTTTTCAGGCAGAGTGCTAGAATTTGGGATAACTGTGTCCCACAGTCAGTTTTCATCTCTGTGGTACTGTTCTTGTCCAGACAAATGTCTGACTTACTTGTGTCTTACTACTCTGAAAAGTTGTACAATACATTCCAACTCACAAAAACTACCCCCAGTCTGTTTCCAAAGTGCTGTGCAGACTTGTACTGACAGTGTCCCAGGAGTGCGATGTGTGCAGACTGGTGCTGGTGCTGATGGCTCTTCGTTATCTAGAACACATATTAACTGTATTTTATGCATAAAAACATCTTTGCATGCATATGGCCAACAGAACAGTTTATTTCTGAACAACAGCTTAGCTGTTAATGCTTCTTGCTGATTCTGACCTAGGAAGACTTCTCGAGGCCGAAATTAGAGTTTCTTTGAGCTTGTTTGTGACTATGACATCATTTATGCAGACTGTGGGCTTTGCTATAATGCCAAGTATGAAACAGCATCTTGTGAAGAATTATTTTTGAACAGCTAATTATAATGTTCTAAGTAAAAAACATTCTGTATTCATTTTCAGCGGACTCTTCTTTAAAGTTTCTCATCAGTTAAATTTAATTTTATATGCATTAGCACTGGTGGGAAATACTTTCTTCAACTATATTACTGCAATTTCTGAAAAAAATCTTGGGTTTTTGTTTCCCCTGTTCAGATGATGTTCATATTGCGATGATGATGTTAGGCACTTTTTCATCTCTTTATACAATCCCTCTGCTGGATGTGGACTCTGAAAAACTGTCTTGGAGACATGTTTTGCTTTCTTCTAGTTAAGATGTCCTAAATTTTCCTCACAGATCTTAAAAGAGGCCTTATAAATTTGTTGTTAAATACCTTTTTGTTAACCTTCTTAAAGGGTTCACTGCTTGAAATCAGCAGTGAATAAAATATATTGATTTGGAGATGATGACTCAAGCTCTTCTGTACTTTTTTTGGGATGCATTTTGTAGGTATCAAATTTGAATTCTGCAAGCATTGCAAGCAGCTTGAAGATAGAAATGGGTTGCACAGATAAGAGATGCGGGGACCAAATTTCTGACATATTCGGGCAGGTGGTGTTTGTGTTTTTCTTTTTCAGATTGTGGTTTTTGGGAATATGAAAGGTGATGTCCCTGCTGAATAAAATGCAGGACTGGAATTGAGGAATGCAGGTTTCTGTTCTGTGTTTTACAGATTTCTGAAGTCACTTGCATGGGCATTTAGTTTCTTAATAACCTGTTACAAGCACAATGTAGGAAACATTGGCTTGCCTGGGAATGCTAAGTAATAATAATTTGGACATTTGTGTGGAGATGCAAGCATACTATAAAATAATTTTATATTAAAGCTTACCTGTCCAAGACAGTAGGTAGATGAAACAGATACGTACCTTGGTTGCTTCGCAGTCTCTGCCCTAGGGTTCTGTCCATAGCAATTCATCTCTGTATCCCATTAGTACTGGGGTGAAGTTGCGGAGTTACACTGGTGTGACAGCAGTTCCAGTTATTGAGGAACAAATATAACTGTGTTTGTGGGATCTTGGTTTCTAAACTGAGCTGCAAGGGGTTCTGCCAGGATTTGCCAGGTTAGGTTATTAGTTGGAAAGTAGAAAACTAGACATTTTTCTTTTTTTTTTTAGACATGGTGATGCAAACACAAAGTTGCAAGGCCTTTCTATACAAGCATTTTGTCATGGTCTTCTAGAACTTTTTTTTCACTTTCTTTGGTTTGCAGAGACCTTTGGGTGCTCTAGTGAAAATAAAGGCTTCCTGGCAGTGAACACTCCTGGCACATTAACACTTTTTAATTTTCATAATTCCTTTATGTGGGCATGCTTAGGAGTAGTTCACAGACCACCAGATGTTCCAGGGCTGGCAGTAAAAGCCTGTTGTTTTAACATTTTTTCTTGAGTTTTTTTGGTTTTATGGTTTTGCTAAAGCCAAAAATGTCTGAAATTTTGCTATAGGGAGACTGGAGTATATGAAGGGAGAAAATAAGGTGCCATCTTAGTATGTTTTCATGAGGTGATCAGCATACATATGTATGTCAAGTCCAAGGATTTGAAAAAGTGTCTGATCACTATAGTATTGAAAAGGTCATAATACAGCAGTGTGCAAACATGTAGCTAATCATGTACTCATGCCAAAATGTATTGCTGCAGATTTCCAAGTACTGGATTTATTATTAGAGAAGGTGGACTTAAAATGAACTCTGAAAGATGCCTTACGGGAGGAAGCCAAATACATGAGGACTTTCAGAAGTACAGGAGGAAGCTAGTCTTATGCCACACACATGAAGCCCTGTTCTCAAAGATGTTATATTCTTTTGACTTTTATTTTGTACATTATTGACAGAGAACACAGAATGGAATTATTGATGGAAAAACTAAAAATGTCTTTCAAAAATTCACTATAGCATTTTTCATGAAGCTATACCAGTGTTTGATGCCTGTTTTCCTTCATATTTTGACTAAAAAGGAGTAAATCTGGCATTAGGATTGAATTTACCTAGTAAGATGTTGGAAGTATCATCCTATTCTTTTATTTTTGGCACCTTAAAAAGGTGCATGTTTTACATAAAAGTGATATCAGAAATGGAGTAATTAAAGGCTTCTTATTTCAACATTTATTTCGGGAAAACAATCAGGGTCTAATAAATAGCCAGTAGGGAGAATTATAATGGAAGAGCAAGTCAAGACATTATATTTAATGCTTTACATGTAACATATTCTAAATGATTTATTTTCTTGAATGCCTCTCAAGTCAATGTTTGCCAGCTTTAACTGGATAGTAGGCGAACCCTCTGAGTGGTTAGCAAGCTCTGTGGACCTCTTCATGTTTGGTTCTCCTTGTTGGCTTCAGTTTTAACTTAAACTTATCTCTACAGGTTTTCTGAAGGTCTCTTGAACAGTGGATTGATACACCCTGTGTCTTGGGAAGCATAATGTGAATTACATTCTATCATCTTGCATAGACTAAGGATAATTGCTTGCTGCTTTTCTATGGGTGTGAAGGTTCTGGATGCTTTCCATCACCCTTGCACCTGATGGTATATTTGTTGTTTAGTAATTGTGGATTTCAACCTTTGTTTTACAGCTCTCAGCATATTCTATCTCTCTGTAGAGAAACCAAAAAACCACTGGTTTAATAAAAACATTTTCAAATAATTATACACACTAATGCTTTTCCTTTTATTGCGGTATTAATGATACATAACCCCCACTGAATTTGTCAGCCTCAGTCAACCATAAAGATAAACTGAGGAGCTGTGATTTTTAGCACAACATTTTGAAATACGAGCACACTGAAAAAATGTCTCTTATTACAAATCATACTTCTCTGCAGAATTGGTATAAAACTGTACTTTAATATAGAAAATCACATTGTGGATCATATGGAACATATCTAAATGGTGTCTGTATCTGTTGTGTTTTTCTGCTGGCAATACTTACTTCAGAAGTGCTTTTTTGTTGTTCATGTGTGTAGTTCTAGCTTCAGTAAGTGAGCAAGGTCAAATTATATTGCTGTTCTGGGGGCAATTTTTAAAAAAATTGTTTATCTGCATGTTTTGGTGGATGGGTAAGAAAATCTATTAAAGTATAGAATAACAGTTTAAATTATAATGCAGTTCTTTTGTTAGCTGCGGTAGGAAGCACATCCTTACGGTAAAAAGTACTTGTTAAGTATTCTGGGAGACTGTATCATTGAGCCCTTTTCTTTCATAGCAACGCTGTGTTGGTACCACATAACGAGCAGCAATCTTGTTCTTCTCCCTCTCATGCTAACCCGAAACACAACATGAACCTGTGGGGTTTTTATTGCTGCATTATTCCTGTTACATCTCACTCCATTAGAAGCGGTCAAACAATAACCAGGCAATGGTACATGCAAAGACAGTTGGCTTCTGCCAAGGATTTGAGCATTTAAAATATTGCTTTGAAATTGCCATAGTTACATGTTTTCCATAAGCATAGACCAACAGACTTATAAACTTGAGAGAAAAACCTTCTCTGTGGGTGGCTGAAACTATTGCTCACGTAAGGCCTTCAGGCATTACTGACTTCTGGAGGCCATGATTTTGTGCCAACATTGCAAGGTGTCTGGACCACTGACCGTCCTGTCGTGGCGTGCTGAAGCCACCTGCCTACGGTTTGCAGCCTGTCCCTGCTGTTATGTGGTGAGTTTGAAGACAGCTGGACTTCTCTGACTTGTTTCTCCCTGTTGTACTTTGCAGCACACGGACTTGTTTGTGATCCTGACAGTTTTGTGGATGTACAGCCTGTGTGCTGCTTCAAGTGTCATCCCTGTAGGACCATGAGATGAGGGAGCACTGGCTAATCCAGTAGCTGCAAGAGACATCGTAATGCCTTTGTTGAGGACAGTGAACAGATTGATAAGACCCTGTGCTAATGCATCACTTCCAGAGGTCTAGTATTTATGCAACTCATTAAAAATAAAATACACATCTATGTTAGTGGAGGAATGATGAGGGAAGGATTGATGTGTCCAGAAGCCTGTCTTTTCTAAGAATACATGCATTAGCTTATTAAGTAGTTTGCCTTTCTCTATAAACTTTGTTTCTGTATATTTACATGAATTGAATACTCTTACACTATGGAGTGGCTTTTCCTGGTTTCTTTGGTTTGTCAGCAAGCCTTTGTATCAACTCCTACGTTTGTCAGTGCAAAATCGATTTACTTTTAGGGGGTAAATCAGCTGGGCCAGAGGTAAGCAAGTGGGAGAAAAGTTTAATTTGGTGAGCTTTGATGAATATTGTATTGCTGTTTATGGCCTGAAGGAAACATCATTCAACTTAATAAGACTCATTCAAGTGTATCGAGTGGGATGTGGTTGTTTCCTGTTTTGTTCTTTTAGAGACACACAGAGTTCAATGTGTCAAATTATATCTAAATTTAGGGCAACAGTCCTTGAATAGAAAGTATTTTTTCCCGTAGACTTTCAAACATTTCATGGTTATCTTACATTCATCCACTTTTCATTTGTGTTTTGTATAACATGCTGCTTTTACCCTGGATTTCTCGGCAATTTTCTGTTATTAAATCACTACACTGAGATTAAAATCTATTAACTAAAAGATGTATTTAGGTGATACTTGTTTTGTATTTTAATGCAGCCCATATTTTAAGATGAGAAAATAGGTGCTGTTTCCTATAGTAAAAATGCCTGGTAATACCAGAGTCGGTGATGGGTAGTGGTGTTAGTAATTGGCAAATAACATTTCAGCAGATACAGGAGTACCTGTGAATTGTGAAATGAAATACTTTCTTTTTAACAAATGACTGGACGTATTATTTCCAGGGAGAGGGAGTAATAAAAAGGGGAGGCAAATTGTATTAATAAGATATGAGAGTTGTCTCTCATAGAAACATTGCTATCTTTGTGTATCACAATTGATACATCAGATTTCTGTTTTCATACTTTTTATTCATGCCATTTTATCTGACAGTTGAAATCATTCATCTAGGAAGGATGGATATGTACAGATGGACTATTTGACTACTCTGCATCAATGGGATTTCCATTTGGCTTGCTTGAAGTGCAATACTGAAAGCTTTTTCAATATTTTTCTTCAGATTCCTGACTCTGCTTATCTGTGACAAGAGGATAGTATGCCTAGAACAATTAGGAGATTTGAATACGTTCTGTGTTTTTTGACTAATCTTATACTTTTAAAGACAAAAAAAAATTCTGAGAAAAAAAGTGGACTGTGTTAAAAAGCCCAATTCAGTGAAAGATGGTGTAACAACTGAAGAAAACCCCTACTCTTTTAGAAATTTAGAAACAGCTGAATTTTTTTTTGATATTTCCTTTCTAAAAAGTGCAGGGACTTTTCTATGCATGCAGGTATTCCTGGTTATTTCTTACCTTTAAACCTGTTTGTTCTGGAGCTGGACGGCTGCTTAGATTCTTGCAAACCTTATCTGTGAAGTGGAAACAGTAGAATAAAACCAAAAGCAAATGATTTTTCCAGAGCCAGTGTGCCACACAAAGAGCCATTCACAAACTCCTGTTGAGCTTTAAGTGGACTCCTGTGTCAAATCTGAGCAATAAAGAGCTTGACTATAGATGAAGGTTCATCAGTTTTCTCCAAGTAAATGAAGCTTTTTGTATGTATTATTACTTTAGGACTGAAATAACAAATAGTTCTGTTAGGGAGAGGGAGGGCAGAAATTGCATGCTCCAAATTAGGAGATTCTAGGATATGAAATACACGATGGGTTTGTTCTCAGGATATTTTTTTGCTTATCTGAAGGATTATTTGCTACAAATTGAGCAGACTTTATTGTAATTTATAACTATTTTATGTTGTATTATTTCTATTTTTCCCTTTTCTATCCTTTCTCTCTCATTTGAAAGTGTTTCCTCTAATAAAGAAGCAACCTCACATACTGGCTTATGCATGTGATGGAAATACACTTTAATGATATAATGATATATGCAGGAAGTATTCAGTGTCACAGAAATGTGAAAAAAATTAGAATGAATGTTTTTTTGCTTTGGTTGTCACTCCTGCTCAGTGTCACAGCTTCTACTAGCATTGGCAAAATCTGCAGCAAGGTACATGTTGCTACTTGCAGGGTTGCAGAGACTAAGACTACCTGGATCTCAACTTGGAGGGAAAAATATCGAGGAGGATTTGGGAGATGGTCAAGTTGAAGACCTGTGCTTATTCCCCATACCTTTAAGATGAGCAGTGACAAGGAGAGTATTGAAACCCTTGAAGGTACCTGTCTGCCACCTCCGTGTCTCTTGTGCCAGTACAGAGAGACAGGAACCAAAGAAAAAGAATACCATGCTTTTTTCCAGGCTCCTACCTTAATGGGTAGGAAATTATTTTGGGGAATTGCAGGGCAGAAATAGATTACTGTTAAGATTTACCCTTGCTTTACTTACCTGTATTGAAAATCCCATCCTGTAAATGTAAGAAATTTATTTTGGCCTTTCTGTTCAGACCTGTAGTAGTGTTTGCCCTAAACAGACATAGATTTCCACTTGCTACATGGCTTGCAGTGTGACTATTATTTTTATGGAGACTATTTTACAGCAAAGCTAGCAGGATTATTGTACTACTGAACCTTCATTTTTGAAGATTTTAAGGGTCCTTTTCAGTTCAAGTTTCCAAAACTGCTTAATATGTGGAGTTTCATAGTCTAGTTTTCCATCTATTTAACTCTCCACACCAGTTAGGTGTAGAGAAGGATAAGTACATAGTATTTAGCTCTCTGGCTTTTATTTCTCTCAGTCTTTTTGAGGAAAATTTTCCTTAGCGTTTCAGAAATGAAAGACTATGTAAGAGGCATGTTACTCAGAAAATCAAACTTTCAGCTCAGGCAGCCTTTGCTTCCTCATAGGGAAGCCATACATATTTGTGTCCTCTGGATGACTGGTGAAGGACACCCTTGCCCCAGAGTCTCCTGTGCCAGGTGCCTTTTGAAGCCCCTCATCCTGGGAGCTGCAGAAGGGAGTTGTTGCTTCAGGGAGTGTACAGTGCTGTCAGTTCCTTCCTTGCAAATCTTGTTTCTCATTGTCAGTGCTGTTCTTGTTCTGAAGCAGTTGAAATCTCTTGTGGGGTTCTCTGCTGGGTGACCGCAGCTCTCACTGCTCCTGCAGCCTTCCTGCACCCATGGGAGCTGTGTAGGTTGGCGTAGCGTGTGCTCCACGTAGATGCAGGCTGGCATTCCAAACCCGCTCCTGCCAGGGTCTTCACACTGGTCTTGCAAATAGAGCCTGGAAGGACACACAGGGTGCTCTTCCTGCTGGCCTGCCAAAGGGCTGAGGGCTTTTGAGAGATGCTGATGGCGTTGTTCCTTGCAGAGCTTTCTGAAGCCTGAATGCCTCTTTGAAACTAAACTCCTTCTAGTGTTTCCGATGAGGAACTTAGTGGTGCTGATTCATTTACTTTACCATTAGACAGAGTCCATTAATCACCTCTCTGTCCTGAGGGCATGAGTGGGAAGCTGCCAGGCATGGGGACCTCTTCTCAGCTGTAGGTGCAGCCTGGTGTTGTGTGGGGATCACCATCTGCACAGAGGCTAGTCTTTGATACAAACATCATCCCCTGCTATTTTTAATTAGATATAGTTTAAAGTATAATATTCTTCTAGTGGGAGAGACAAAAGAGGGTATTTTATTAGGTTACAGCGTAAAAGTGCCATCTATCATGCTGCTCTGCTAAAATAGAATTATCAAATTTTTAATGTTCCTGTGTCTGGCCTGTCTTCTGAAATGTGGTATAGTTTTATAGACCCTGTTCTTGGTCATGTGGAGACTGTTTGGGTGGAATGGGCATTCTTTAGAAATATAACATATATTTAAAACAATTCAGTTTCTTAATTGTACATTTGTATATGTGAGGTCACCCTGATTATAGACTGGACCAGTGATGCCTTGCTCATCTTGCTTTTTTGTTTATCATGTGTAAGGTTTGGGGGAAAAAACAGGAATTATAACTGGTTGTGAAAACTGATTATGGTGTCTTTGTACTCAGTTTACCTTTTAATCTGCCTTCCTTCAGTTTGCTTTCGTGCAGTGGCACTGTTTGTAATGGCCACTTGTTTTTTTTTGGGCGGGATGTTGGATCTCTGGGTTCTTAAGCTGTCCCTGTTTCCTGTTCCAAGAACCTCGCAGCCTCCTGCAGGAGGCTGGCATAGCTTTGAGCATGCCGGCCCTGTGCAAGAAATGTATGACTTCATCTGGGGAGTCAAGCAGGTCTGGAAATAAGTGTCCTCATTTCCCCTCTAGAACTTTAGGACACAAAACTGTTGTCTGCTGATTTCTGAACAGTAGGAGAGGTAGGTGCATAATGTAGAAGCAAAAGCATTCTAATTGTCCTAGAATCTTGACTTGAACTAAATATTTCAAAAATATTTCTAGGACTTCTTGAGTAGCATCTGTGTTTCTTAAAGAACTAATTGCATTTTTAACAGGATTATTAATATGCTATTTCTAGGTAGTATTGGGGGAATATTGTTAACATCATTGCTTATGAGCTTCTGAGGTCTAGTGTATGTTTCTTTAATTTAATTTGGGTTTTCCTGACTTGGTTCATTAAAGCCCCTGAGAGAGATTTACATCAAAATTAATTATATTAATGGTTGAATTGCTTAAGTAGCTCAGAGAACTCAGTTTTGAATAGGTTTGTAAGATCCTGGTTAAATAGTGTGCTTACGTTTCATAAAATGAGACGATATAAACCCTGTGGATTCTCATTCAAGATGGCTTCAACAAAGTAATGACCTCTGACAAGGACCACAGAAATTACTACTGCACATGTATTTTATAGTTTGTGTTTTTTTTCTTAAAATTTAGTTGCAGAGTACTGGAAATAAAAAAAAAATGTAGGTACTGTAATAAAAATATATACACAAGTAGGCTTCTGTGGAAAGTGTTGATTTTTGTGAAAAGAAAACAAAAGTAATGGAACCAATAGTGGTATTTTGCCTCACTATGAAAAAACTCCATGAAATCTAATTCCAGTTCCATACCTGATTTTTTTTTTTCCCTTTTGTTCCTCCTCCACCCCTTTGGTTACTTTTAGAGCATGTTCCTTGTTCATTTTTCACTTCAAATCAACATAAAGCTATAAGTTTGAAGTTTGGGATTCTTATTTGATTCCTATCCCTCCCCCATTGTTTTTGTGGCAATGTAGATGTATAAAAATATGAATTCTAATATTTAAGATGAAGTACCTGGTCTGAAAGGCATGTTGCAATTACAGTTCCAGAACTTCTGGCTTTTATAGAAAGATTCCTAATCATGTTGTAGAAAGCGAACACGTAAACCTTATTTGCAAAGTACTTTGATATATTTAAAGGGTTTTTAAATCTCATTTAGTTATCTTTTTTTTTTTCCCAGAAAGGGACTTGAAATACAATACAATGTGATTTAAAATAATGAAAACCAGAATTTCTTAGAAAGCAGAACATAATAGTGTTGTGCTCCTGTTTTATTTTTACTCTAAACAGTTCAGGGGTAGGAAACAATCACTTTGAAGATGAGGAGAAAATACTTGATGATCCTACCATTTTGTGACTGCAAAACTTATTTTCACAGAAGGAGGGTGCGTCCCTTCCCCTGAGCATGCCTCTGAGTGCAGAGAAACCCATCAAAGTTCAGAGCAGCTCTTTATTCCTTTTGTCAGTGTTTGTGTTGTGCACTGGGACTTTGCAGAAAGGCCAAGAGAGTTGTCCAGGAGGAGCGAGATGAACACATTGCAGAGATCTCTGTGCTGGAGGTAACCAGAGCTCTGAAGGAAACCTCTGTGGCTGGTCTGCAATGTGAGAGCTTGGGGGTGAATATTGATTCTCTTGCACTCTTACAAAACCAGAGCCGACTATTAAAATGTGAATATTGGGAACTTTTAAGCTGATCCTTCAAGTGACAGTTGCTCCTGGCTGCTGGATGACACAGACTGTCAGATGCTGTTACCCAGGGTTCTCTCAGAGTTTCTGTAACTCAGAAAAGGAAGGAGTGCAAAATCTTACTTTGTTGGTATAAGTAAATAGTCTTTAAATTTGAAAATACAGTCAAGGCTTTAGAATTAAGTAGGGCTCATAGGGTTATTCCCAAGGATATCACACATGCTGGATATTCAGGCTCATTTGAAACATATTTTGATGTTTGTGTGGATCAACTTGATACAAATTGGTGCAGAAAAAATAGAAAAAACTTCTCAGGTTTATAATTTGGAAGTTTGGAGTTGAAATACACGGCTTGAAAAGAAGAAATTTGATCAGGTCTGAACAAGTGGCATAAATGGCACTAAATCCAAGAGCCTGGATTTAGGTAATTTTCAAAATATTTGTATAAAATATTTGTATTATAAATGTATATTTAATTTTGGCTTAAAGAGCCTAAACAGAAAGACTCTGTGTGTGGCTTAGGATGTCCTTGAACTGCACGGTCACGAGAGAGCAGAGACAGGAAATATTTTTGCCCTGTTATTTTGGCATCTGCTGTTGAAGGTTGTTAGAAGCAGAATACTGGGGTGGGTGAATCCAGGACATCTGTGTGTTTGATGGGTGTTTGGGTTTTTGTGTGTGTGTGTGTGTGTTGTGGGGGGGTTTTAAAATTTATTTAGTAAATGCCTGATTTTCTAGAAGCATTTAAGAATTGCTTTTCCATGTGGACCTATCTTTAATATACATAGAAAATAACAGTGGACTTATCTGCTCAAGTGTCAAAATGGCCTGCTGCTGAATGCTATTACACAGTTAATTTGTTTTAATGTCATTTTTATGTGCGTGCTATCAAGGGATGCGATTTCATGGTCAAACAGTATGGATCCCTCTGGATGGCTCTAGGAAGTAAGGCTGCTCAGAGGAACCCGTTGGAGACAAGTGTCCCTTTGGCAGCTGCTGACTGCAGTACAGGTGTGGGGGCTGCCTGGCTCCTCCCTGGGAGCCAGTTATGCTGAGATTGGCCTCAAACTAGACTGCATGTGTCTTTAAAATTGTAGTAAGTACAATTTTCAGCACAGTTTTTCTCTCACTAGTGTTCTGGGAGAGAACACTACAGACTGATGTCTCACTGATTTTCACTTTCCAGTTTTTACCACCACTTGAGTGTGCAGGAAAAACAGTATCTTCTTTCTTCACTGTTGCTCCATTGTTCTATATTTCTCAATTATTATGCGGAGTAGATTGTGCTGTCTAATTATAGATGAACCTAGTTAAAGTAGGCAGTCTTTGTATAGGGAACATTTCAGCCATGGTTTTGTTGTTGGCTTGTTTTTAAAGTGCAGTAGGAAAGAAGTTTGAAAGGTGAATGCTTTTATTTAGTGCTTCTGGGTTTATCTGTCGTATCGCAAATCTTACTTGCTGTGAATTTACTGTGCACTGAAGTGACATTACCTGGTTGATTTAGTGTGTATAATTTAAGGTATTAAAGTAATATTAATGTTTTTCAATAATTGCTCTCTCATTTATCAGTATTTTGATAAATAAAAATTAATGTCCTGCATGTTCATAATGGAATAATTAAGATATTTCAACACAGCAAAAAAAAAATCCAACTCAAACCTATTTCAACAAGAACTTAACCTAGTTTTCCCACAAAAGCCTGTAGAAGTAGGGGCAATATTTTTCCTTCCCTTTTCCATTTCTAGCTTGTCTTCTGAACATCAGGCCAATAACTTCTTGCCATGTTCAGAATATTTCATTTGAATTCTGACAGTAATAACCATGTTTTATTTGGCTGTCAGGGGCCCTGTAAGATGGAAAGATAATGTGTTCATTCTCTGCCCAGTGGGAAGAAAATACATTGACTGTCTAAAATAATATGAGAAGAGTGAGAGCTAGTTAAGTTGATTTTGGGGAAAATAAAAGCAATATATATATTTTCAGTGGTACATTGCAAGCTGTTGGTTAGGTGGACATGGGTAATTTCTTGGGGATTCTATAAAACAAACCAAAACAAACACAGCCACATCTCTGTGTGAACACAGACATCCACTTGTTTGGGAGGCACCATCACTTGAGATGCTTCCCCGTTTCCTGTACTTTGAGAGGTCTGAACCTTTTCTTATCCATGTCATAGAAGATTCAAACTATTGAAAAGCCTGCAGCCTTTAATAGGGAAATACACTTCCTGGGACATCTGGTGTAGCAAAACTGACTCGAGGAGTTCTGTTCCAAGGGATGCGGCTACACCTCCATCATGGTCACAGCACTGAAGCAGTAAGGCAGGTGTGTCCTTCCAGGACTTGTTGGGTTGTGGCACACGGAGAATCCAGTCTGTTTGTTTACTCTAATTTTAATTTTGTTTGTTTTTTGTCCAGTTGCTGAAAGTCAGAATATGGTCCTGATTTCCTGCCTGGTGGCAGTGGTGTGAGGAAAGGAACTGCTGCCCATATATGTATGCTTTTCTTCTTTGTCACTCCCAGCTGCCTGAATCTGTTCCCCACCTCAGTCACCTAATTAGTCTAACACTGTAGACTGTAAGTCTTTAATGGAAAATAGCCTGTGCATGGGATTTTAAAGTGCTTGAAAAGATTCATATTTCACAAGAACACAGTAGGTGGATCATTAATAATGGGCAGGCAGATCTGGAATCCTAAATCTAAAGAGACACCTGCTTTTGCAGTCCTTATTTCTCCCAAAGCTGCTGTGGTGGCAGCTCTGCCCTAGATAAAATGAGAAATCCTTTCCTGTTTGATTGTCAGAGTGTAACTGAGTGGGGCTATTCACTGAGGAAGGCAGAGTCACACTTGGTTGCATTACTGGGTTGTATATACAATGACCTGCAAACAAAAATTGGGCTGTGTTCCTTGTAAATGCCTGTGAGGGGCAGTTTCAGCCAAGAGTTGCACGGGGCTCAATGGCTAAAAATCAAATCATCGCTTTCTTTTCTGCTTGGGGACAATTTCAGGGAAACCGGGGGCAGGCAGCCCCTTATTATTTTCAGCTTTCGTCTAGACTGCATGTCATTTGTGAGGGTTAGCACTGCTGTGGGTCACACTACGACCTGCAGGCTGTCAGTGATTATGGTTACATATGTCATGTAGATGGTTTTGGGGATTATGAGTACCTTTAACAAGAATTTTTTCTAACTTGCATTCAGTGTTTTAATTAAAATGATGCTGTAGCTTTCCACAGTTGTCTGTGTGACAGCAATAAACACTTGACTGCCTGTCTGACTAATTCAGCTGGACACTTGTCAAAATAATGTAAGATCTTTTCATATATGCAAGAGTAAAGACGTCTGACCATCCAAATTTTTGTCTCTGATTCAGTTTTTTACTTGAGCACAGTCAACTCTTATTAGTTTGCTGAGTCAAAGATGTGAAAATGACCTATCATGTCATTTTGATGCAGTTTGAATTACTCTTTCAAAATAAAAATCAGATCATGGAATGGGTGGTGTTACAGACACTTCGTAGACCTTCGTTTATTGCTTTCAGATTAGGCTTAGAACATTAGCCTTGGTCTGGAAAGCAACTGGTGGACATTGTATTAACAGCCATGTTAGTGTCATAAATCACATTTTTGTAGCCTTTTAGTCAATTGTTCCTTGATTTAAGCCACATAGTTAAGATGATGCACAGCATGTAATGCTACTATAGTTGCTCCTCTTTGAACATAGGTTCCTTAAATGTTGTAAATGATATTTGGTGGCAGTTCTCATATTTGTTAATATCCAATACTGTAATAATTGGAAGTACAGCTCTTAAGTGGAATTATACAATGCTATTTTTAATTATTTTCTTCTCTCCACTTCTCAAATATCTTTGCAATTGAGTAACACAGATGGGTACTTAAGTTTCTTAATTTTAGGCATTGGGATTGTGCTGAAGTTAAGCTGGTATCCTCATGTCTATACTGCTAGTGGAAGACAGCTACACCCTCCAGATAGCCATTCAATATCAGATATGCTGAATTCCCTGCTAATATGCAGAAACTGGTCTAAAAGCAAGAATCTAAGGTTGATGTCTGAAATTATGCAATGCTTCTCCAGGAAAAAATATTACCAAAGTAAATTTTTTTATGGTTTAATGCTAAGGTCAAGTTGCAAAATTAAGTCTGCTACATGACGGGATCTAAATGGAATGAGCTGAGTGTGTAGGAGACTGTTTGTTGCACAGGTTGTAGGAAGTGTGTCTGGCTGCTGAACAGGTGCCAAGCAATGTAGTACTTGGTGCTCCTTGTGGTAGCTGTTCTGCTAACAGCCGTGCAAAACCCCAGACTTTGGGGTATCAGAAAAATATCTTCCAGAATATATGTGCAGAGTTAGTACTATGGGTTTAGCTGGCATTGGTAACTGGGTTCTGGCAGGAGTGACTGAGATGCCTCAGTGAAACAGTATAGCCTGAATATAGTCACAACCTCTAACTTTAAAGCATCTTCTAGTTTGTAACTACCAGTATTGGTGCCTACTGCAGGCCAATTACTGAACACAGAATATAAAATTTTATGCATAATCTCCATTTTCTTATTTGATGAATTAGACCTTGACAAAGAGGTATGAGGAGGAGCATACAAACAGTAGCCAGTAGCTGTACGTGGTGCAGGTAGCCCTCCTCTTTCTCCAGCTGTGGTGCCTCTGTGGGTGCTGATGTTGGCCAGCTCTCCATACACTCGTTTTGGAGGGTGCACATGCCTCTGGAATCAGCACACAAATCGCTGCACAGTGGAATTGTGTGAGTGTCCTGTTCTTCCCCGGGCAGTCAGGAGGCTCCTGTGTGGCTAAGAAACAAGCCAACAGCTGTGACCTATTTGCCTGCACATTTTCTCAGACCAAAAGTTACCTGGTAGGCTCTGTACTGCCCACTGGCTCCATGGTGCATGGCCCTTCTCCAGCAGAGTTGCCCCATCCTCAGCTTCAGGGATTATGGTGGACGGAGTTGCAATTCTGGATTCTTAACCAACCAATTCCCAGGTTTTGGGGAGCACAGCAGACAGATGATACAGTGATCTGAAATTTTTCATTCCAAAGTTGGTCAGTGGTCTTCAATTTTTTACCAAAGGGGGCAGAAAATGACAGATCATCCAAGCTTTCCAAAGAGTTATTTAGGGATTAGAGAAAGGAGGAAGTAGAAGCATCCCTTCAGGTTTCACCACCAAATGCCTTTTGCCAACACTAAAACTTGTGTTGTTTCCTTGTCTGACTCTGCTCTGCAGAGAAACCTCGCAGGAGGAATTTAGAAAACTGGTCTCTGTCAGCTCAGCTGGAACAGTTTCTACCTGACAGACTTGCATGCAAGATATACTGGACTTTGAGTGAACCTCTTAAAAAAACCAAACCCCTTTCCTAGTTTGATGTTATAAAGTAAAAAAATTGTGTTGAATGTGTGTTTCTGATGAGAATTAATCACATGTTGAGTGCCTTGGCTGAATGATTTTTTTAAGTTATGTAGGCATGGGGTTTTTGTTGGTTTTTTTTTTTTTTCATTCTTCTGTATTACTAGATTTCTAGGATCAAAGTGAACATGGTGAAAAGGCAAGCATGCTGTTAAATCAGTATAGTTTTATTTTGCAGGATTCAGAAACTGTTCTAGAAGTTCAAATTCAGGGCTTTCTCATAGGAAGTGTTTGCTGGAAGGTAAATGGAAAAGTACATTAGATCAGCAAAGTGTAAATTAGATTCCAATGTACTTCCAATGCAATATTCACAGTAGCCTATATTGAGCTGTTCATTGCTTTTGCTCACAAGTCTCAAAAGTTTTCTGGGTTTTTTTGGAGGGGATTGGTGAGTGATCCAAGCTGTTCTATACTTTTGAAAACTGAGCGTGCTTTGCATTTCTTCACCCACCGTTCCCTGTAGTTTTCCACTTCTGTGCAATCAGCTGAGGGGGAGCAACCTCCTCCTTATACAAACCTTGTACCTTATACATGCTCTTCTGGGCTGGGCACGTACCATGGTCTCTGTTTTGGGAAGCATGGAGTGTCGAGGCGCATTGTGTGAATCCAGAATACAGGACGTGCACTGTATTCTTGCTTGAAAGAGCAATGCAAAACACTGAATTGAGTTCTTAGAAACACTTGTCCTCTTGGAACACCTGGTGCTTCAGCTCTGCAGTGATTCACACCAGGGCCACAGTTTCTTCTCCAAGTTATGAGTAGGTTCACCTGCTGGTCCTGGTATTTGTAGGTATTTGGATACTCGAGAAAGTTCCTTCACTCATGAGTTTTAGGGATGGGAGTGGAGTGAAACGAGCATGTAAATAGCTCCAAGTGGAGCTAAAGTTTACTTGTGGGAGGGATTGTTGGAAAACCAAGCTCAGTTGTTTTCTCAAAGGATAGTTCACATACCAAAGCTTTGATTGGATCCTCCTGGCATTTTCAACCTACAGTTTGCTAAATTAGAACTGAAGGAATATAGCTGGTAACAGACCCAAAATAAACTCATAAACGAAACTTTATTCATGCAAGGCAACAGATAAAGAATGAACAGAAATATATATAAAGATTGCAGCTTTCTGGCAGTGATGGGGGAGTAAGGGGAGATTAGGCACAGTAGTGCTAGTGGGGGCAGAATTAAGTGGCCTGAGATGAAGCGTTGGTTGTGTCTGCTTCTCAGCACAATTTACTTCCCAAATTTCAGCTGCAGATTAATAACTGCTCAATCCCACAGTAAAGGGGTGGGGGAGGCTGCTTTGTATGTGCTGGCTCTGGGATACGTCAGTGTTACCTATCCTGTTCTGGTAGCATGTGTGAATGTGAGTCAGGTGCTTTAATTCCAGCACTGCATTCACTGTGCATTCCACTTGAGCTTGTCCTGAGGTCTCCATTCCTGCATCCCACGCTGTGAGTCTTCCCTTTGCCTTGGCATCGCTGCTTGTGCTGCTGCCTCCTGCTCCCACCCTGAAGGCCCTTGTTACCTTTTGATGCTGCCAATAGACATGCTTCCAAAAAAAAAAGTGCAGTACCTGTCCACTGGCTGGTGCAGGGAGCCAGGACAGAGCTGTGTTTTATACAAATGCTTACACTACTCTTCCCTTATGTAAATGCACGTGTTTATTCTCCACTCACCTTTGAGCATTGTGAAAGCATCTGAGATCATAAAATAACTGTATTGGACAATGCTAAGCTACCAGTGCCAAAATAGAAATGACATATTCCAGTACAGTGTAACTTCTCTTTCCTCTATAGTTTGTTGCTTGGGTTTTTTTCCTTCTCTTTTCCTCCTATCGCTCCATAATGTCTGAATGTGAAAAGATGGTGGAGACAGTCCAGGTGGTGTTTGCCTTTCCCATTTCAGAAATATCTGTACCAGAACATCCAAAGGAGGTGCTTAGTTGGGAAGAAGAAGTGACTCCATCTTTGGAGCTCAGTGTAAAATGGCATCCTAAGGTGGTTTTTTTTGTTGTAGCTCCTATTGAGGTTAGTTTTGAAAGACAGTAGTGGCTGGCAGCGCAGCGCAGGCGAGTGGACTGGGCTGGGGGATGTGCAGCCTCTCTGCTCTCTGCCTTTTGATTTTTCTCTGCTCACTGCCAAGCTGAGGGAGCATTTGTGGGAACTGGCATGTAGTGGGAACTGCATTTTTTTTTCTGTGTGATTTCTAAGGGAATTTAAAATTTCAGTTTGGATTGAGCTTTTCTCCTGTTAGCTGGGGCAAATGCATCTGCGTGTCCTGGTACCAGCACAGTGGTCTGACAGATTTACACTTGTTTGCATTTTTAGGCAGCTGCACTAGTTCACCTCTGAGGACTAATCTCCTTTTCTTCTGCATTAGTTATTTTGGAATTAAGTGTGACATGGAAATATTACATATTTGAAACTTGAGGATTTATCACTTGGAGTTTTAAGAGACTTAGCACAGCTCAAGTACTCTTGGTAAACTAACATAATTTAAAATTTTAATTTAGATCAGCTTAAGGACAAAATGCTTTATCAGTGATCTGTAAATTGTATTGGCTACAACTCAGAATGCTAAAAAAATTCTTTTCCAGCCATTTGCCCCTTCTCATAAGGAATTTGATAATGATTATGGATATGATAAGGAGACGCATTGCCTCTGTTCATCGTACAGTCTCAGGCCAATGCTTTAAAACGTGTGCCTAAAGTTAGGTCTAATCAAAGTGCATTTCAGTACCCCGTGGTGGTTTCTGAGGAAGATGTTATAGCCATTCTTTGTGTCTGAAAGTTGGATGACTTTTAAGGGCCTGATCTTTATACCAGTCAGGTCAACAGTGGTTGGCATTGTAGAAAATAAGAACATATAAGGAAATGGCAGTTCATTTCCTCAAATTATTTCAATATGTTGAACTTATATATACACACATGGGCACACAGAGCAGGATACGTACGGTAGTTAGCTCCTTTTCCAAAGGCTGGTCCATGAGCTGCTGGTTTGTACACTGGTGGTACTGGAGCTTCACGACGAGGAGGCTTCCCTCCTCTTCCCCTCACTTCTGGAAGCCGACTATTCTGCTGTTTTTCTTGCTCATCTGCTCCATCAGATGTGCATGGCCTGCATGCTGCCTCTCACACTCTGTATGCTTTGCATTTTTGTGTTATATCCCATTTTGCTCTGCATTCTCCCCAAGACATTTGAGGTTCCCATCTCAGGAATTCCTGCCAAGTTCTGATCTCAGCATCTGTTCCTGACATTATCCAGATGCTCTAATTTTGGGGCCTTTAAAAACATGACTTTTCTGATCCTGTTTTTCTCTGAAACCCAAGTAATCTGAGGCACAGATACGATCATGAAAGTGTTAATCTAATTGTTAAACAATATAGTCGTTCTGGAAAGGACACTTTTGACCACAAGAGTTCTTGCAATTGCTGGTATGTGCTGAATGTAAATTAATTCATTGTGCCTGGGATAAGGTTACTTTTGTGTAGCTGTGGCTAGATGGAGCTGTCAGAATGCATAACGCGGTTTGATTTATGTGCAAAGGCTACAAGCGTTAGACTTTCCTGGTATGTGCTATTCATTTTACCTACTGTGGGGTTCAGTGGTGATGCCCTTCTACTGTTTTAGCACAGGTGATACAATGTTTGGTAATTATTTTGGAAAGTAGAGAAATCATTTGGGATACAACAATTAGGCACAGAGACTGAAATACGGTTTGCTTTCAGTGAGGGGCATCGTTATCTTGAAGCAAGGACATTTGAAACAGTAATGAATGCATAAATGTTTCTGATTAAATACGTATTTTTTTGTTTTAGTGTGGACAAAGTTCTTTTAATAAATGAATGGTCTCCAGTGAGGCAGGTAATTTAAAAGTGGTCATACACATGAGAAAAGGTGACCCCTAATGAAAAATATAAAAAACTATCCTCTTTAGAAGCTATGCTGTCTCTCATTTTCAGTCTTTGCCTTTTAATAATAATTGCTAAGATGTTTTAATTAAAAGCAGATCTGGGAGGTATTATCTGCTTCCTCTGTTTAGTCCTTTTAAATGTTAATCACTTTTGACAGCATAATTTACCCAGCTACCTGTGTTAGCCTTATGCAATGTATCTGCTTTGTGTGGCACCAAAATACAAACTGCACCCCAAAAAGGCTTTCTAAAAATTCATACAGTTGCGAAGATTAAATGTGGCAGGAGAAATACAAAGAAAGAAGAATTAAATGAGGATTTAATGAGACAGTCAGAAAAGGTATTTCAAGATGGCTGGAGCTTCCCAAGAAATGATTCTTTCGTGAGAGGTAACCAGATTGAATTCACTTCTGTTTCTGCTGAAAGACATTTAGAGAGCAGTGGAAGGCAGGAGGCAAGACTGGAGGTAGCCTTGGAGTTTGAGGACAATTTCCATCAAGCAGGATTGTTAGGTGCACAGAAGAACATGTAAAAAAAAGGGAGAAAAGAAAAAATGATCTTGCACCCATTTCCCTCCCCCCAAATTTCAACCCTTGACTTATAGTAGTAAAAATTAAAGGGAACTATAAATTAATCAGAAGAATTTATTTGTCTGTAGGTTATAAATAAATAATCTTTCGCTATGTGAGTCAAACAGCTTGTTTTGTGTGATGTTTTTGAATGGAGGCTTTGGTAATCAGATTCCACACACTCTTTAACCTTGTGCAAAATTTAATGAAAAACAGAGTTACTACTGAATATACTGTTTTGCCAGCTCAACAAAAGATGTTAAGTTCTGCATATTTTTGCATAATAAAGATGAGTGTTGACAGTGTAATGATCCATTTGGCACAGATAAAATCATGAATGATTTCAATAACCTTACAACAATAGTTGAAGTCAGTATGAAATAGAGACACTTCAACCAGGGACAGGCCTGCTGGCCTGGTATGAAGTGTCAGCTGCTTTTATAACCTTAATTTTTCTAGGTGAGCAAAGAGGAGATATACAGGCTAGATGAGCCCTGAGGAGATGGGGAAGCATTAGGGGACCTACAGGATAGCAGGGATCTGTTTTGAGATTTTCAGTGCAGTTCTTGTCCACAAGTTGAAGCTGATGGGTTTTGGCAATGCTTGTGTCAGCTTCCCTAGGCTGCATGATGCTTATATTATGTGTTGAAAAATACATTTTATGGATATGGGGTGAGTCAAGGTAAAATGTAAGAATGATAGTCTGGTCTCAAGTTTGGTAGCTTGAAATGATTGTGCATACAACTGTAATTATTTTTTTTTTTTAAACATGTTTTTTTTATTTATCCAGGTGATGTGGTTGCATTGGTCCCAGTTCCACAGTGATTTGGGGAATTTATTTTCAAAATTAATCCTCTGTCTGGATTCTTTCTGGAGTCTTTCACACAAAATGATTTAGGAGTATAATTCTGTCAGAAGTCTCTATTTATGCTCCTGTTTCTTTGGTTCTAATGCTTTAATTCTTCATCCCTGTGTAAAGAAAGAGCACTGCAAGGTGGTGGAGGCTTCTGCAACAAGTAGTCAAGAATCACGGACTGATGCAAAATTATTGTTAGAGCACTATCAGAGATATGCTTTACTGGTCATTCCTGCATTTCATAGAAAGACAAGCACATGACTACCAGTGAATATGTGTTCAAGATGGATGTGATGATAGTAACCTGCTAGTTTCTTTCTGAGGTTCTCCCTTCTTACTCTCTTATTTCCTCCTGCTGCTTTTTGTTTTCCTGTTTGCGTTCATGAGGACATAAGAGGTCAGATTTGAAAAGTTGCCAGGTGACTTTTAAAAGCAAAGTTTAAAATATACCTGAGCACCTGATTTCTAGCAACTCTGTGGGGAGGAAGTACATGGGATGCCTTTCCACAAGGCATCCTTATCTGCCAAATTACTGTTGAAAAAGTGGCTCCAGATCATTTTGAAAATGGTTTTGGCATTGGGAGCCCAGGTTTTAGTGAATGTCCCTGGGGCTCTGCTACTAAGTTATTAAACTTGATATTTTGTGGGAAATAAACAGAGGCACTATCTCCTCCTAGCAGGTTACAGTGTGTGGTAGATGGAAATCTACCTGGATATGGATGAACCAAGCTCTTTGAAATTCATACAGAGATCACTGTAATCTTCTTAGCTGTAGAAAACCTAAAGGTGTTTAGGAAGATCCTCTCCTTTCCTGGACTATCAACTGTTGTCTAAGGAGTGTGTTTTGCTTAAGAGCTCCGTATTTGGCATAGGTTCACATAAAAACTGTGGTGAATCAAGATCCTGTGTCTGGGGATTGCCACAGGATGGGATAACCTCCATGGATCTCCTGGTACGTGTCATGTAAATCAGCCCAGTGCTGTTGGACAGCTACCTTTTATTCTTAATTTTGTAAGGATAGTCCTAATGTAAGTTAAGTTGCAGTGTTTTCACCATTGTTATGTGCTCAAGTAATAAAAACTGTTAGTCATGAGAGAACAAGCAGTCAGTTGCATTTAGGGTATTTTAGAACCTTATTTAAAGAAGGGAGGCAAGAATTATTGTCTAATGTGCTGGTTACTTTTGTCATTATACACAAAATGAAGAATACTGTTATTGTTGTCTTAAATGTCAGAGTTAAATGATTCTCTCCGATTTTTTTTTTTAAATCTAGATAATGAAGTTAGTTTAAAAAAGCACAATCTCATTGTTTTTCAGACCTCTGAAAAGTTTGGGGGGGGGAGGGGATATGTTACACAAAAGGCAAAAGGCACACAGTTTTACCTTTTGAACAGACCTTGACGTTTATTTAAAATAAGCCTAATTTAATCGGTATTGTATTGCACACTGAAGATAATTTAGGCTAGTGTCAAGGACAAGTGTTATCTATTCCTTTGTTGTAGTGAGGTATTGAAATAATGAGTGGAACAGAAGGGAATCAGAAAATGTTTGAAGTTTTTCATCTGTGTCTCTAGATGGGTATTTTTAATCACATTCTCCTGGCTTTTTCATGCAAATTACACTGAACAGCACACACTATATAAAATGAAGAGCTGTATTTTACAAAATCTATTTTCTTGAAGTTTAATAAGCTTGCAAAGATTGTCCTGTGCTTTAACTAACTAGTTACCTTTTTGTACCTCAGCTGAAATTAAAATCTTAGAATTTAATGCTGCTGTTTTGATCCTGTAGCAGAGGAATGGAAAGCCTGGTCTTTTTTTTGAGGTTTCTGAAACCATTTCTTTCTTGGTACTCAATGACTGCAGCTCCCAATGACAGATGAGACAACTGTTAAGATTTAATACATTTTTATTTCAGCAATATATCTTGCTATGTCACACCAGCCCCTCTAATAACCCAGTGTCTGGATTACTTACTGCATAGCGTCACTGCTTAACTGCTGACCTCTGTGGCAGAAATAAAATACTGAACTCCTGTACCGTCCATGCTTTTGACTTGGAAATCTGCAGACCTGCAGAGTCATCCCATACCCACAGGCTCAGCTGCATGGAGTACATCCTTTTGAGCCTTGGCTTGTTTGAAAAGAAGGCAGACTTTCATGGTGTACTCTAAAAGTGTAAAATTGCTTTGAAAGTAATATTAATATAATTGTCCTCAGTGTGGTTCACATGTCCTTGTTTGTGCTGAGGAATCAAAAATGGAGGGGATGAAATTGGCTTGCTCACATGCTCAGATGTTCCCCAACTACTTCCCAAGCACAGCACTCTCTCTTCTGATACCATGTTTTTTTCATGCACCACTTTAAAGCCAAGATAGATATAATTTTTTCCTATTTCTTTTCAAAATGAGCTAAGGAGATACAATGGCAAATCACATATTGTGGTAATTTTGCAGAGTACGTCCTTAGCCATGAACGAGAGGATTGTTTGTACAAAGGGGATTTCAGAAGAAATCTTTTCTGTATAAATTGAGGATTTAAGAAAATAATAGGGCAGCGTATACAGAAAACTATTATATATGCTTTAAAAGGAAGAGTTGGTGGAGAAACAACTAATTAAAAAAAATTCCACTATAAAAACCTTGTGATTGAAAAACTTCCATATTTAGGACAGAGATATTTTCTTCAGCTGTTCTCACAGCCCAAACAAGCATGGATTTAAGCATTTTTGTACCTGTCATATGGAGGGCTTGTGACAATTATGAGAAGAAAACTTCTCTCTAAGTGTAATATCTTCATTTTTACTGAGAAGCATAAAAGAAAAACATGATTGTTTAAAAGAAATTAGGATGATATTCTTTCTTCTTGAACTCCTAACTGTAGTTCTGTTTTTAGTTGTAAGCTCAGAAATGTCTTTACCCCATAATCTTAACCAAACCAGTTCTGCAGTGAGATGTGTCTGCAGCTTTTGTCCTTTTTGGGTTCCCATGGCTGACTCCATCCTCTGTGAGACCCAGGGTGCAGCGATGGCACTGCCCGGTCTTTCAGCAGGGTTCAGCTTAACCACCGTGGCTACCAGTGCTGATGAATGTATTCACTGGGAAGGCTGGGATCAGTAGCTGATTGCAAGAGCTTGGGTAGCATTCCTTAGCATGGTTACAATTAACAGCAGAAATACAGCATTCAGAAGCATGAGTTAAAGTAACAAACTGCAGCTTCTAGACCTTTTCCTGGCCAGGTGAGTTGCCCTGCTGAAGAGAAACTCACCTCCTGGCACCAATGTCCTTCTGCCCATTCTGTCAGCTTCATTAAATGTGGGGTTCCTGCATTTCTGGGTTGTCTGTCTGTAAGAGCTGACAGATGTGGATGGCTATGGGAGTTAGCTGGCCATGAAGGCCAAGACCCAGCCCTGGTGTTGGACTTGCTGTGTCTGTGCAGTAGGTTTAGCCAGGTAAGCACATCAGAAGGGCTTTGCAGGATAATCTGTGTGTGCTCTGTGTGTCCCTGTGTCTGTCTGTTGGTCTGTACGTGTGGGCTGGTGGTTCAGCTCTTGGGCAGTGCATTGTGTGCAGAAGTGATGTCTGGTAGAGTCAAGGTGTAAGGTCATGGAGAACCAAATCCAGCCAACCAAGCAGGCAGCTCAGTGTTAGCTACCACTAATAGTCCTTGTAATAATTTTAACTCTGTTCAGTTATTGTCTTATTTCTTTGTCTAAGCATTAGCCTAATTTATACAACGGAGGTCAAGTCAAGAGTAATTCAGACAGAATATACACAGATGACTTTTGCAGGGTGCCATAGTCATGCTTGCTTTTAGACTGTTGCTCAGCAATAAGGGGGAGAAGGGAAAAAATCTTTTAAATATATGTAATATTAAATGAATACTTTAAATATTTTAACATTTTAAATATATCTAAAATATTTTTAATAGCTTATGAAATTACAGGATAGTACCTAAAACTGCATTTAATTCCTACTGGGAGAAGATTAGATTGCAATTTAATATTGATTCTGGAATTTCTCAGATCAAAGTGCCATGGGAAATGAATAATCTAAAGCGATGTTTTAATAAAAAGCTTGTATATTTACTTCAGAATCATCTCTTAGATTTAAAGAATCATGAAAGCAGAAGATTTTAAAACTACCTGTAAAATTAAAGTATCCTTCAAATCAATAGATGGGTTTTGATCTTGCAAATATGATTTAACTTGGTATGTTATGTTGAGCTTTGAAAGTGAGGGGTGCTTACTTAGCAGATTTGGGAATGACTTACATTGAGACCTATGATGTATTTTCCTGCAGTGGTTATTTTATCTTGTGGGGTTCTGAAGGGGTGGATTATGTTCAGCAAAGGTAAATGTAGAGTCCTGCATGTGGGCTGGAATAACCCCACTCAGCAGTATGGGCTGGGAAGCTGCTTCCTGGGTAGGGACAGAGCTGGTGGAGAATCTGATGAATGTGGGTCAGTGCTGCCCTTGTGGTAGAAATGCCCAGCTCCACCCTGGGCTGTTTGAGCAAGTCTGTAGCCAGCAGATTCAGGGAAGTGATTAGGCTGTACATGAGCTGGCATTGTGCACTCACAGCCCAGAATGCAGCCTGGGCTGCATCCAAAGCAGGGTGGGCAGCAGGGGAGGGAGGGGATTCTGTTCCTCTGCTCTGCTCTGGTGAGACCCACCTGGAGCACTGCATCCAGCTCTGGGGTCCCAGCACTGGAAGGACATGGACCTGTTGGAGTGAGTCCAGAGGTCACCAAGATGATCAGAGGGATGGAGCACCTCTACTGTGAGCAAAGGCTGAGTGAATTGGGATTGATCAGCCTGGAAAAAGAGAAGGCTTTGGGGTGACCTAGTTGCAGCCTTCCAGTACCTGAAGGGAAGGCATGAGAAAGAGGGAGGATTTTTTCTAAGGGCATGCAGTGACAGGGCAAGGGGGAATGGATTCAAACTGAGAGTAGGTTTAGATTGCATATTAGGAAAAAATTCTTTACTGTGAGAGTGGTGAGGCACTGGAACAGGTTGCCCAGAGAGGTTGTGGATGTTCCATCCCTGGAAGTGTTAAAGGCTAGGTTGGATGGAGCTCTGAGCAACCTGGTCTAGTGAACGGTGCCCTTGTCCATGGCAGGGTGGTTGGAACGGGATGATCTTTTAAGCTCCCTTTCAACGCAAATCATTCTGTGATTCTGTGATTATTTCTATCTGCTTCTGGAATATTTTGGCCTTCTCAATACAAGCAAGACATTACAGTGCTGGCCCGCCAGAGGCTGTCAGGGTGAATTAGCAGGCTGGAAGCCATCACAGGGAAAGGGGGACCTTTGGGAGTGCTCTATGTCCATGTGGCTCCCCAAGGCACAACACTCTTGATGTAACTGCTCTCCGTCAGGGACCGTGAAGATGGAGCTGGACTTTTCTCTGAGGTGCACAGGAGTAATGTGAGGGACTACAGACACATTGTAGCAAGGGAAGTTTCAACTTGATACAGGGAAAAGAATTTCTTAAAACTGAGAAGGCCAAGTGCTGGGAGAGAGCCTAGAGAGGTTGTGGACTGTCTGTACTTTGGGTTATTAAAAAAATGCAACTGGACGTGGCTCTGATCAACCTCCTCTCACTTACTCTGGTTTGAACAAGGGCTTGGACTAGTTGATCTCCAGATATCTCTTCCAGTTCAGGTTATTCTATGATTCTGAATGAGCTTACACTTCTGTATAATCCACTGAAAATCTAATACAAAGTATTAATATGATAGTGGAATGTAACCCTTTAAATATCCTTATTTTTCCTGTAATACAGTAAAGTTATTGTGAAAAGTTCTTTGTTTGGCTCCCTTCCAGCTACTTTACTTTGAAAAGTTTTATGACAAGCTAGTTCTGGTTTCATGGCTGAAGTGATTAATTAGGACAGGTAGTGATTTTCTTGAAATTACAGAGGTTTGTTGTTTGTGCTACAGCTTATCCTAAATTGAAACTGTGCTTGCCCTTTTTCTCCTTTTAAAATGCAGGTGACGTCTAAGTCTGTAGCGGGCATGCTCAGGTTGCACATCCAGCACAGAATGACTCTTAAATGCTGCTATTTTGCTAATTGATTTTTTTTGGTTTTTAATATCTGTGGGCAGTAGTGTATTATTTGTAAAAATACCTATTTTTTTCTGTATTTTTTCTTACCAGCTCATTGAAACAGTAGTTATATTTAAATGGGTTTTTAATGAGCCATGTAGAAAAGTGAAGCTCAAGGAATAATAAGAATTTGGGTCTGCTATGGGGCTATTAAAGTCAGTTCAGTCATCAGATAACCTACGAATTGATTTTGCATTTAGTTTCTTTCATTTCTAAATAATAATTGGCTACTCCCTTGCTAGAGATTTTCCCGAATTTATGTTTTTTTTTCTCTTACACTCATTTGTTCATTCACAAGCAACTTGTGTTTTGGGATGTTATGGAGTCTGAGGTGCCATTAGCTGAAATTTGATTTACTGGTGGGCCTTATTAAACAAGTACTCCTTAGGTCTGCATGGTAACATGGACTGAGTAATACACAGACTGCTTTGGATATAGGTGGTTTTTGCCAAGCCTAAAGAGCTGCTAGAGAGCTCTGCTTATATTCTCTTGCAATCTCCCTCACTTGTGCTGGTTGCAGAGGGATGTGTGTAGCCAGTTCTGTTGGTGCCTTGCTAGTTCGCTGTACAGGCTGGCTTGAGACTGGAAATGCTTTTTGCGGAGGAAAGGATGCCAGTGATGTTCATGTTTAAATCTTTTGCCAGCCTCCTCCATGTCCTCTTCCCAGCTACTTGCTGCACATATCTGAATGTGTATGGCCATGCTATGAGAGGGGTTGAAATCTCCCAGATCAGCAGTCCAGGTGGCTGTCACAGTGAGTGCAGACAGACACCTATACAGTGGGACTGCAGGACAGGGCTGGGCTTAACCCTCTGGCATCAGGGGTTAAAGGAAATGCTTGAAGTAGCTACTTTAGGTGAACATATTTTCACAAGGCAAAATTTCAATAGATTTTAGAATCTCGTTTGGACCATCACAATCTATATTCAAGGACCATAAATCCCCTGTGAAAAAGTTCAGTTATTAAGCATAAACTGAGAATCAGAATCCTTGACAGCATTGGTGCCTCACCAGAGGTGTGTGGTTGGTCTGCTCCATCACTTGGAGCTGCCTCACAAGATCTGTGCTCTCTGTTCTCCTGGAGCCAGAAAAATGTGTGAAAGGCAGTTTTGTCCATGGATGGGCATCCTGCAGGAGAAGCTGTTCAGCATAAATGCCAGAAGACCATAGCAGCTGTGAAAGGGAGGACCACATCTGGAAGTTGTATAGACTAGGAGGGAAAGTGCAGGTTTCAGCCAGGGGAATCCAGACACTTATGGTTGCTCAGCAGATTAACTACTGAACAATTGGCCACTGAACAGCCAGAACAAATTAGGAGTGCACTTGTATGAAATTATCTCCTAAGTGTCCTTCTGGTGAGAAGAAACCAGATATTTAAAATGGGTCCTAATAATCTAAAAAGGTAAGTGATTTCAGTTTCACTCAGTGTTATAAAGTGGATAAGAAGTGCAGAGCCTCTATGAAACCCGGAGGATGTGAAAGCCAGAGGATCAGTTGCTGTCTTTCTAGCAGGAGAATGGAGCTGTAATGCTAACTGATTTTAAAGTAAGTCTGAAATCATTGCTGGTGCCTACATATGAGCCAGTATCAGATTAATCAATAAATATCATGAAAGGATTAGCAAGTTTTGGACAAATACTTAGGAATATGAAAAATTCAAGTGATCTTTTTGACCATCTTGTCATAGTGGTGGAAAAATACAGAAGTTTCTCGCTTTATGAATTTCTGCAGAGTGGAGGATTTCTGGTTTTGTGGTTTTGTGCTGGAGAGAGATGACCTGATCAGACCATTTGATGGTGATGAATTGGTTTATATGATGGTAGTACTTAATGAAAATGTAAACAGCCATTGCTGGTGGAAATAGTTTTTTAATCCAGTTAATTAACATTCAAGTACTTAATCTAGTCTATTAATTAAGACTGCATATGTGTTTACTAATTTTTAATTACTTTAGAATAGACGGAAATTGTAATAATTAATGTTGGAATGCAGACTGCTGCTGCTGTGTCAATATTAAAATAAATCAATCTTCTTGCCTTTTATTTATTTAAGTAAATATAACCTGGTTAGTGTCATGTGTTGAGTCCCAGACAGAGCAATAGAGAAGCTCATCCTCTCTTTTAAAAAGAGTAAGATTGTAATTAATTCAGTACAAGCTGGTGTTATAGAGGGCTGAATGCAGTTAGAGGCTGGAATGCCTTGCTCCTATCCCAGAGCGAAAGGCGCCTCAGTAAAACTTTGTTTTGATATCTCAGGCTGTGAAATAATTTCTTTGTAAGCCATTTGCTTGATGAAGCTAATATATTAAGCAAAAAAAATTATGTTACTCTCCCTTCATTGTCTGTTTGCTATGGAAAGACTCTATCAGTCAAAAGAGAAGAGCATTAATTTGCTGATTTTTAAACCATATTTCTACATTTTTTTGTCTTCAGTTGGATAGCCATAAAAAAACCCCACACCTCTTGAGATACACTAATGATGACAAGTAAGCTTTTTACAGCTGGGATAATTGTTGAATTATACTGCGGTTTTGTATTTCTAAAAAAAGAAAAACTGGTTGGTTAAACACTGAATGTTGTTGCTTTTTAAAATAATCATTTCTTTTGTTGATAATTCACACATGATTGCTTGTATTTCTTGCTGTGGAGTTTAGAAAGTATTTTAGTTTATGCAGTTGACCATTTGAAGATTTACTCTAATTCCATTGCTGAAATGGGATTAACATTTCCATAAGTTATGATCTGAACAAAGCTGCTGTCTTTATATCTGAATATGTTAATGAATATTTGAAAGGGATTTTTTTCTTGAAAAAGTTGTATACATATACATTGGGGACCAAAATCTTGCATTATTCAAACTGATGACTCTTCCTATGCCATCTTACTGTGATAAATGATGATATTAAAACCTCTCACCTTTCTGTTGTTTTTGCCATATTATAATAAGCATGCCAATCTAAATTAAGCCTGTAATTTATTACAGTTGTTTTGGGATGACAAAGGGGTTTGTTTTTATTTGATTTTATTTCCTATTTGCAGATTTTTAGTTCAGTGATTGAAAAATACAGGTAGTCCTGTTACCCCAGGTGATGAAAACTACTGTAATCAATTAAACCATACTCTCATATCTTTGGTGCATTCAAGTTGAGGTCCCATGGAATAGGAGGTGGATAAAATATATAATAATAATGATTATTATTATTTATTAACTATTGTTAAGATGATACTTGTCTTTGGTGTGAGTTTGTCTTTCACAAAGAAAAATAAAATTAAACCAATCCAAATGGCTCCAATACTCATTAAATTTTGGTGGAAGTTCTTTTAAAGAACTGATAGTGGTCTAATATTGAACAGCTAAGCTATTTACTTTATTAAAGCATTACTATGGTTTGTTCAGCCCTTCTGCTGTTCATTTCTGCATAAGATTGGATGTTATGATGAGTTTCTCAGGTCACTGAGAAGTGATGAGATCTAAAACTAAAGAACAGAGAACAGGAGGCACAGCTCATTTCAGGTATTTGAAATAATAGAGTGATTCTTGAAAGGCTAGGATAACTTCAGTTATTTATTTCTTATTAAAGAAGAAAATAATCAACATGGAAGCAGTCTCCTGACAATAAAGATGTTTCCAGAAAAGGTAGTCATCTTTGTTTTCTACTCTCTTTAAATCTGACATCTAAAGCCCAGCAAAATACCATAGGCTTACCATTGACTTTAAGGCTGATAAAAACTGGTCTAGTAATGTGTGCTCCATTCTTTGCCAAATTAAAGACATCTCTGTGGCCTTCAAACATGACTCACTGAGAGGCCTTTTCCCTGGCATGGAGCAGTGTTTATCTCTGTGGGTTCCTGCAGCAAAAGATTCTTCCTAGCTCCAGCGAGCTACTCCTGTGGTTCCTTCTACATGTCCGTAAGGTGTCTCTTAAAGATTTTTGTTTTGTTTCTTGTTCCTGCAAGGATGGTAGTTGAGGTGTGATCTCTGGGCTTGCAGCAGTACAATTCCTCTCCTCAAATAATCTTCTTTGATTAAAATAAAGGGTGTTGGAAAAATCAGAGATAAATGCTTGGTATCATAATACAGTGCAACATGTTTGGCTGTCCTTGTTTCCTGCGAGGTCCTCATATTGCAGAATGGCATACCAGGGTCTGGAAATCAAGATTCAACAGTGTTTATTTGCGTAAAGTCTTCCAGTCCCAAAGACTTTCTAGCTCATTAAGAGGACTGAGTGTACCATGGTATTGTGTGTGCTGTTTTACAACGAACTTCCTAACCTGTGTTCCTAATGCTAATTAGATTTGGAGAAGGCTGACATGGCTTGTGTTTCTTCATGCTGAAAAAATGTTACAACTTGGTATGCCTTTTAAAGGAACTGAAGCCTTTTGAAGGTTTGGTGCTGTCAAAATAGCGAATACCTGCAAAAAATGATAAGATCAAAAGCTAAGCTTGAAATGAGAAACATTCATTTGTAGATGTTCTGAAGTTATAGGTTGTAGACTGTCTGGAATAGGCAAAAAGCTGGAGGCAACTTAGAGTAGGAGATAACATATATAGAGATTTATATGCACATACCTTTTTGCGTATATATAATACCTATAAAATACTTGCAGCTGCATACATCAAATAATATTTTTCAATCAACCTCAAAGGAGCAGAATGTAATTGAGGGATTTATCTTGATGCATGACATGCGAAGGACAAAAAGATTTGATGTTTCATGCCTAGGATTCTTAAACGCTTTGTTTGTCTTTTGTTGTAATACCTTACAGATCTTCAGATGTGGATTAATTTATTTCCAGTTGCTGGGGATTGGTAATTAGCTTACTATAAAACAGTAAGAGAGTTATGAGTAAAGTTTTAGAAGCGTGTTTTTGTAAGCATTGATATTTCACAATGTGTTAGAAAATTAAATTTCCAATACTCTTGAGCTACTGACATTTTGGTGTTGTCACATCTCTTTTGTGTGTAGATTTCTCAAGCATAAAATAATGACTTTTATGGTAAAAACATGTTCCAGCTGTCTGCAGCTGCAGTCTGGTTTTCCTGCTGCTACCTACCTTTCAGCCAGCACTGGAGAGAGCATGGATGTTTTACCCATTACCAGTTTTTTCTTTCTGTTTTTTGCATGCCTGAGCCTAAATTTGCATTAGATGTGGAATTATTGGCAGAAGTTTGCTACTCTCTGTAATTTCAAAATGACTGGTTAAAAAGAGTAAATGCCTGAGAATACTTTCAAAAGCTGAATTCCTAAATGGTTTCCACTTGGGCATAGAGTTGCAGTTTTAAATTTTGTTATTGGTGCTTATGTAAGTTAAATTTGAGTAAAGGGACTATTATTAAAATCTTTTGGCTAAGATGATGTTGAAATTGCTTAAAAAAAAAAAAAAAAGAGAGAGAGAAAATGACCTCTGATGCCTTTAGGTTACATAAAGTTTTTGCTGTTGTTCTAACAGAATAAACAATTTGCAGAGACCAGCATAGGTTTAAGTTGATTTGCTCCATTTACCCTACCAATTTGGACAGAAGAATGTAATGCTTTCTTGGAAATGTCTTTCCGATATTATATTATAGATTAATTTGCAGGCTGCAGAATGCTGCTATCCATAAAACTTTTTTCTCCATCTTGAAATTAAGTTCTAAAATGAAATGTGTATAAGAGCTGGCATTATTTCTTTCAGTATGTTACCAAAGATAAATTGGGATAAATTATTTGTTTAAAATAAATGCATAAAATCATTTACAGGGGAAAAAGTATCTCAGGTTTATCAAAAATCACCATGATGTTTCCCTATTTTTCTTGCAGTGATGAACACAGATTTACTAAATCTTTATTAAATTAGTGACTCGGCAAAGTTCTAAATTGGACTTGAGATTTCAGACTTGTCTTGGAGAAGTTGATTGCAAGCAAATACAGAGTATCGCCATAGATCTGACTAAAGGACTTTTGCAAGAGAAGCCCACAAGTTAGGTCATAATAATAGATAATAGATCAATAGATGGCAGAGTAATAGATGATAACTGGTTGTGATTATAACGCTTGGCTTTGCATTTTGTCTGTAGCTTTCAGTGTGTATTAACATAACTTCTTCTTGTATGTTCTTATTCTGTAAAACTGTGGCTTTTACTCATGATTTGACTCTGTAGTAATGATGCATATAGAGGTATTTAAACAGAGATATTAAATTCCAGTGCACAGGCATCAATCCACACTCAGATAGTTTTCTGCATTTCTGGGTAAGATGAAGTGGTTTGCTGGGGAAGGTGCAACCCTTGCTTTCCTGACTTGGTGCCGTTCTTTCTGTGGCTCACAGTGATGAGTTTCATGTCCCATCAGAGCTATTGACCCTTTGTAGTATCCAGTTAATGGCTGCCTTTCCTTGGGCTGATGATGTTGTGATCTAGGCATTGATTGGAGTCTCTGCTGATAGACACTTCTTGCTCTTTGGTGGGAAAAAATGGTGAAATGCTGATCTGCATTGGCACTTTGATGGTGTTGAGGTTTTTTTTTTTAACAGTAGATTTAATTGTTATTTGCAGCTCGTGGCTGTGTTTGATGAGCAAGATCCACACCATGGGGGTGATGGCACCAGTGCCAGCTCGACAGGCACACAAAGCCCAGAGATTTTTGGCAGTGAGCTTGGCTCCAACACGGCATCGGCCTTTCAGCCTTACCAAGCAACAAGTGAAATTGAGGTCACCCCATCAGTCCTTCGTGCAAGTGAGTAAATGTTCTCGGTATCTCAATGCGTTTCATCTAAATTTACAGAGATGCCAAGTGCTGTTATCCATTGATGCTGCTGGGAAAAATGATTCATTATCTGTCCTTATCGAAAACTGATCAGAACTGAGAAACTGCCTAAATGCTTCTTGCATGCAAGTAAACAAACCTGTTCTGTTTTAATAAATTATTTATAAGCTTGCTTTTAGGAGCCATAAGCTCCTTCTATGCTGCCAGTTTAAAAATGTCATCACACTGAAAATCACAGCAAAATTTCCAAATGTAGTTGCTGCAAGGTGTAATTTTCAGTTTGCCAGTTATATTCCATTTAATGAACAAAATGGTAGAAAGAAACTAAAGGTAGGAGCACTTTCTACTTAACCTGTCAATGTTGCTAGGTTATGCCTGTCACCTTTCCATAAAAACACCTGCTAAAACGTGCATTTACTGTGTTGCAAAAATACACTTCTTTAAAAAGCAGAAACTATAGCCAGAAACATCTCTTTATTTTGTTTATTTCAATGTGGTGAACATTTGTTGGAAAACAGTGAATTACTTATCGCATTTCTTGCTCAGACAGGTTCTTTGAATATTTCAGCTTATTAAGAAGAAAAATTATGGAATGAAATTTACTATGTAATTTTCATTGCTGTTGAAAGTACTATGCAGACAAGGATGGATATGTGGATAAAGCATTGTGTCCTTTTATCTGTAGTGTCTATCATTTTGCTCACTGAACTTTTGAAATAGTGACTCCACTCCAGAAAATTCTTAGCAGAAGTTAGTATTATCAGTCCTTTGATGTTCTGCAGATACACTGTTTTAAACAGCCCTGTGTAATTTCCAAGAGACTGCTTTTGTGTAGGTGTTCTTTTAATGGTTAAAATCTGTGTTTAAGCATCAGGTAAAATGCAAATGGAAAAGTTACCACTCTGTTAAGTTTGAGGGGTTTTGTACCAGAATATTTCCTGTAAAATTAAGGGAAATAACATTTAACAATTAGCTTACATAGAGCTGAATGTGTATCTTTTCAAGCTGTAACTATGCTTCACTGAAACACAGAATTAAATTAGGGAAGGATTAATGGCAGAATAAAGAAGTATCCTGGAATTTCAGGACCCTTCCATTTTGCTGTCACTAGAGTATGTCACTGCTAAATGCACATCTAATTTCCATGCATAAGCCAAAAACCTGTCCTCCTCGGTTCTCAACTTAGCGGGGGTTAGGGCAGGCAAATGCATACCCGTTTTCTCCTTAGTGTGATTATCTGGTGTATTATACAATACATGAACGTTAGTGCATCAAAATCATATAGTACAGAAAAAATTCAGTAATATATTGGACAGCTCACTTATCTTTGGTATCATTCTGGAAAATACATGGATTACTTGGCTAGTTCACTGATTGCAAAAATGGCCAAAAAGGAGTTTGAGACCCTTCAATACAAACATCTTTAGAAATACAGAAGACTTTTAAAACTGTTGGTAAGGATTATAACTCTTTGACACTTTTTATAAAAGCACGAACAAATAAAGTGTGTGAAACAATTTGTAATTGCTATCAGAAATCAGAGATGTTCTCCTATCTATCTAATTCCTTTTTTTAAATGTTGACAGATATATTTTGGTTTTAAATGTTCCAAACTACAGGCTTAGAATCCCAGTGCAGTAATATTATCCCATATTAAACATACCTATTTCAGGAATTTCATTTAAATATACATTGAAAATGGAAATACTATCCTTATTGTGTTTCCTTTATAACTTGTGAAGTGAAGCATAGCATACAAATGGTATTCTCAGTATTTCAAATAATTATCTTCTTACTGTGTAAGTTCTATTCAGCAAATAAAACCCATCCAGTTTTGCGGTAGATGCAGATCCTGATTATTACATGTTGACAAGGTCATATATCTATTAATTGGATTGGAGATGGGATACAAAATTGCTGTAATTATTGTAATTTTCCAGCTAATTGCAGGGTTGGCGGTGAATATTTTACTGCTAACAGATGAAAAACAGTATTCCATCTGAAATTGGTTTATAGCATTTGAGACGCTTTGTTTTACATCTCTGGTGCTTTTTGCGGGCAAGGTGGGCTCTGTTTCGGAGCGGTTCCCGTGCGGCCGCGCAGCTTTGCGCCCCTGTGCTGCTGCTCACCTGCACCCTCTGCTCCCAGGCAGCATCTCAGTGCATTAGGCTGAGGCTCAAGGGCCTGCTGAGATCCTCCTCTCTTTGTTCTGGTTGCCATGCTACCCCTTTTTGTTTGTTTATAGATCACACCATCGTTCCTCTCCCAGCAAGGGAAAGGTTAGCTACATCAGGTCCAGCTGGAAAAGTGATATTCATCTGGAGTCCCTCTTTTCCCATGCACAAACACAGCCTGTACTTTGCATGTCGGGGGGGTGTGTGTATGTCAAATTCAGTCTTCCCATATAAACGTGGAAACAAAAATGAGGCTGGCTCATACCCCGTGCGTTGTTTTGCACTGTGAAAACACAATTCATCAATACAAGCAGTTGATTTATTTATGTTTCTTATCTAGCTGTTTCTTTTTTACTGCTTTTCTGTTACCCAAGTTAAACTTCTTGTTGTATTTCATCACTTCAGCTGCATCTTTTTTCTAAGCCTACAGTACACAAGGCGTTTTTTGTGTTGTGCCTGCGTGCTTTCTGGGAAGAAGTTGGAAGCTCACTGCAGAAGATTGTTAAAGCAGACTGATGTTTATTCCCTGCTGAAATATAAACTGGAGACGCAGGTGAAAATTGCCAAACCTAATGAGCAATTTGGCAGATAAGACAGGATGTCAGGCAGTGACAGTTCAGCAGCGGGTGCACTGCCTGTGAACCGCGTTGTTTGTTTCACAGTACTGCATTTAAATATTGTAAATAAAATCCTTTTCCAGCTACATGAGATATTGTGGAAAGGGTCATCCTCTTTGTCTTGTTTTCCTTTTAAATTATTTAGCTTGTTCAAGAACTAAGACCACCCTTGGTTATTTGTCTTGGTGTGATTATATGTAACAAGTCTCTCTGAATATTTCAGCAGTTACAGTGAAAAAACATTTTTAATACATAACATTATTTTGAAAACATTATAAGAGAGGTAGAGAGGCTTGGAGAGCTGATGTTTTTTCCCTTAGGGGGAATAAGATGTTGTGGAGATCTTTTATCTTCAGCCGCTTAATGGAAGGGTATTGAGAAAATGAAGCCAGATTCTTCTCACATAGGCACATTATTGCCGGAGACAACAAACATGGAAACATTTTCAACATGGAAAATGCTAGTTAGAAATAAGGAAAACTATTCTCACCTGGAGAGCAAAACAAGTTGCTCAGAGAAATTGTGGCATTTCCATGTGCTTGGAGATGGACAGAGGTTGACTGAACATGGCCCTGAACAGCCTGATCCAGCTGGTCCTTTTTTTGTGTGACTGAATAAACCAAATGACCTCTAGAGATCTCATGCAACCTTTGTAATTCTGTGATTACAAGTATAATTAATAAAATTAAACAATTTGCTTCTCAAAGCTATTGCTTGTAAAAGTGAATGGTGTCCACAGTGACATATTTAGCAGACAGGTGTACGAGCATGTTGTGCGTGTACTGCTTCCCACCCTGGTTTATATTGTACTGGTTTTTGCCCATGTGACACAAATCAGCTGCCTGTGCATTTTACAAGACTGCTGCTTTTGTTTTCAGGATGTCTTATAGGTGCTTCAGTTGCTTAAAAATGAGATATGAGGCAATTGTAAGCTTCTCCTAAAGGCTGGAGGGTCAGCATCTCCCAGAACACTGGCCAGAGAGCCTAAGAAATTACGAAGAGCTAGCTGGAATTGGTGCACTCCAGTGATGTATTTGCTCAGGTGATCTGTATCATATATTTTAGTAGAACTCTCAGCATCCATTTCATATTCTGGTCACAGAAGCAGACTATGAAAAAAAAAAAGGTCTAGATGAGAATCTTCTGAAATGAGTGCACAGCTGGCTGTGAAGATGTACTAGAAGTGCAGAGAAGCAAAGAAATTGCTTCAGCTTCACATCGTTGTTTACCCAGCAGCATGGCTGTTGCTTTAACGTTCCCTGTGTGCAAGTGTGCTCTCACCCTGCAATCAGCACAAGTTTATTCCTCACAGGTAAGAGCATACATGCAGACTTTGACTGGGAATTCATTGTTATAATAAGTTCCTGACCTTGCTTGCCTTTGAATTTCTGTCTCTTTCTCAGCTTTCTGAGTAGTTATTAGTTGTTCACTGACAAATTAGTAGGACATATCAAGTATAGCCCCTGAGGGCTTTCCTAGTTTAAGGACTGTTTCAGTATTTTAATAAGTCTGAACTGGAATATAAAATATTGTATAAAAAAAAAAAAACTTAAGATGGAGTTTCAGGCGCAGTGTTTCAGTTCAGCATTCACTTTTGATACATTTATAAACTGTTCAGAAATCAGTGAGATGGGCACAGCCACTGCATCTAGGAAGAAAAAGGTAATTTGCAAGGCAGTATTAATGAACAGCAAAGTCCACAATAGTGTGAGAAGGTCCTGGCAATATAGTGCATTACTACAGTGCAATCGGGCATTACGCTATTCCATCAAAAGATCAAAAGCAAATGCTGTTGTGGGCTCACTGTTGTGAGCTGGAAGGCTTAAGCTGGAGTGAGCAGTTGTGGTGCCAGCTGTGCAGAAATTCTAAACAAGTTGGAGAGAGTCAAAAGAGAGCAACAAGAATAAGTTGCTTTGGGGACTGTGATGAATTGGTAGGACTGGTTTATTAGTTAAGGAAAGATAAAAGTGGTAGGCTCCAAGTCTTCAAATGTGTTGGTATTCTTCTCATTCTTCATGTCTGATAAGGAGAATTGGCATTTCCTGGGAAAAAGCCAATTTTAGTAACTCATAGGGCTAGAAACCATGTTTACACATCATGTAGCAATGCGGTATTTGTGGGAGTGGTTAAGAGTCAGGTTCTGTGTGCTGCTAAGCACTCTCTGTGCTGTGCTCTAATGCAGGAGGGCTGGTGGGGGCAGTCTGTCCTGTTCCTGGCTGAGCTGTAAATATTTATAAGGTAAAGGCCTTGGTTTCATGGTTTGGAGCACTCCATGTTAGTGTGTTGGCAAAGAAGTGCAGAGGTGAGTTCATACTTGTTCCGGTTTCAAAACCGATGATTGTTTCAGCACTCTTTCCCACATATGGCCACTAGAAACTTTTTCATTCTTGTTTGTATCTCTTTGACTCCTAATTCAGCTCTGAGTCATCTTTATGTATGGAAAAAAGGTATTTTCAAATGTTGAAGAACTAAGGAATCGAGAGATTAGAAAGGGAGGAAGGGAAAGATGAGTTCATCAAACCCCAGATGTTTGGAGCTTTATCAGATCGAGTTATCTCTAGGATTAAATAGCTGATTACAAATATAGAGAAAGCCATCCACATTTATAATGAAAGATTAGGACTTTACAGGCAGTGCTTGCTGAAGGCAGTTGGGAGGTTTTCCCCTCTCTACACTGAGTCTCAGATCAGCTTAGCTTTCCACGATGTGTCTCCTTGGTCACCTTCATTGGTGTTCAGATGCCTGTAATTCCAGTGAAGTTCCAGTGAAGTTCCAGGAATGAAATACAAAGGATTTCCAAACCATCATTCCCACTGTTACTCCCTTGCCAGGTTCTCTTATGTTTCTTTTACTGTGTAATACAAAAAGAACATTGAACTGAGGCTTGCACCTCAGCTGATGGCATCTGAATAAGGAAGGTTTCTCATGCATTGGAGTTTGAGGACAAGATTTAGCAAAGTCTGTTTCCTCACTTCTGGTGCTCTCGCCGTTCAGGAATTCTTATCACATTTTATCTCTATAGCTCTGTGAGGGATATGATTATTTAAAAGCCAGAGTTATTGAATCAAAAAATCAGTACCAGGTGCCACTTTCTTCCACGAGGCTAAATTTGATCTTTGTACAGCACAGTTCTGACTTGAGTGATCTCCAGTTGGTGTTTTCTCCAAGCGTAGTGCTCTGCTGTTAATTTGGGATTGTTGAACAGTTTAAAAACCATGTGTTTTTGATGAGACTGTGACACGTTTGTAAAAACAAATGGATTTTAAACTGTTTAAGTTTCTAAATTAACCTTTAATATCTTCAATCTTCTCAGTATACCAGCAAGCAAAATACTGTTGCTTCTAGTAGGATTAAAAAAATCCCTGAAACCAATAAAGTAAAAAATTTTAGAACTTACTGATTCTCTAGAGGAAACCTGAGCAATTGTGGTGCATTTCAAGATGTTATTCCATATGGTGAAGACTTCTATCTGCAAGTACTAATAATGGGGAGTAATAAAAATACAGTATTGTATCTGATACCTGGTTGTACCGCAGCTAGAGAATATAGTACAAGAGGGATAATAAGGAAAGGTTATAAAGATGTAAGTATTGAATTTGAATAGTTTAAGAAGTCAGGTTTGGATATTAGTCTAAGTCTGACATCTTAAATAGATTTAATGTTCAGTTGAACAATAAGCTATTGTGGAAATCAGAGCTGTACTCTCAGAATATTTCAACACTCATATGTGGTGGTGATGGTGTTTCTGGGTTTTATTTTCCATTTCTTTAAATGAAAGACAACTTTTTCTGTAATGGAACTCTATATTTGTGTATGCAAAAATATTATGCCATTTTACCCACTCAAACATTGCAGTGTAGCTGCTCAAATCTGTCATATTGTGGTATCATGGGTTTAATACCATTGAGATAAAGCTATATGTTTATTTAAAGAGTTTGTCATCCCACATATCAGTATGTATTATACAAGTAAGTGTAATAACTCTTAAAATAGATACTTTCTTGATTGCTCCTCTGTTTCTTGTAATTTCATTATAAGCAAACGAGGAGCACAGTGAAGGCAAAGGAACATGAAACTGAAATGAGTAGAGAATGCTTTCTCACAATACAGACAACCACCCTGTGAATTTTTTTTACTTTATGAAGGCATATGTACATATTACATTTTTTTGCCCAACAGTTTCTAAAAACCTTATGCAGTATTTATAGATAGTTGTTCTGAAATGTGATAAAACAGTATCCTTAACATTCAGAGCCACTAGTCTGCAACATTAACTGGCATCCCAGTCGTGTTTTGCTTTGCTTTGAGGCAATGGGAATGGTCTTTGAAGGGATATGGGGGGCTGGGCAACTTACATTAATTACTCACAAAAAAATTTTCCAATAGGAGAGGAAGCACAGTTTATCAAAGGTACTTAATTACTCACTTGGTCCTAAGCAGGCTGATTTTGTGGGATTGGTGTTTTAGGGCTAATGAAGAGTGGTGTGTGCTGGGGGCTCTGTGCCGCGCTGTCTGTGAGGTTACCCTTAGCTCAGTGCATCAGCTAGTGTACGGCTGCCCCCCCAGAAAAGCATGTGGGTATTTTTGATCACAAGCCCGATATTGTAAGATATTACACTTAAAGTACATCCTTTATTAGGCTAAACTTGTACTTCAGTGTGAGAATTGTTGCTTGCTTTTGTTCATGATTCACAAAGGATCTTCTTGCTCCTTTCCTTATTACATTTACAGCACATTAACTCTCTCTCTTTTTTTTTTAGATGGGGATGTGTTTTGGAGATAGTCCATCTCTTTGGGTGATTACTGGGAAAAAGTTGCTTTAAATTCTGTGTCTTTTGACATGTTCCTTTGAGGAGGATGAGACAGAGAGACAGATGGCTACTAGTTGAATAGGCTTGTTTTTCAGTTGTTTTTTATTTACTCTCTCATGCACTGAAAAGGACTGAAACATGATATTGAAATAAAGGAGTGGATGAGAAATAACTTTCCATTAGTTTATTGCCTTATTTCCTACTTGAAAAAAAGATAAAATTTGTTCTTTTTCCTACCCATCTCTTGCTGTAAACCTTAAATGAATTATGTAGTTAAGATGAGTGCCAGCTTCAGAATGCTGTGGGTTCGTGTTAGGGGCAGATGAAGCATTCAGGGTGAGAATAAAGTGTATGTATTCAGAAGAACTTTTCTCTTTTTGACCCTTGGCACTGGATGCCGTGGAGGTGACAAGTTCGGCTCCAGCCGATGCACCTGATGAGGTCTGAGCCGAGGTGAGGCCCGAGCCCAGCCCCTGCTCTCCTGCTGTCACAGCTTGGCTCGGCTCGGTGTCCACAACTACTCTGCAGGCAGGGCCCCTCAGCTCAGCTCCCCTTTTGTGACACTGCAGGCACAGACAGGGTCTCCCTTCATGACACAGTTGCCACCTTGGTGGTGGGGGCTTTTACTGCCTGGGCTGATGGTAGAGCTGGGGTTGGAGTGAATGTGAACTCGGGCTGTGTTCCGGGTCTGTGTTTCTAGCTTCTGTTACAGATTTAGGTAACTAATTCTATCAATAGTTTTGGATTTACAGAAAGTAGAAATGACTCTATATGTAGAAGGGAGTTGAGGACCATGTGGGTTTACAAACAAAAGCAAAAAGTGGTGCTTAGGTTAAGTTAAAATATTGCTACTGCTTGCATGCATATGGTAAAGGGTTGTACAAAGACAGCAAGAGCAAGCTTGCATTAGCTTCCAAAAACTGTGCATATGAGTCAGAAACTAGGCTTCTCAAAGCAAACTTTGATCAACCATTAAAACCTTATCCTGAGGGGTTGGATTTGATTCAGTTCTCTGTACAGCACTGTTCATATTCACAACTGAAAGTAAAATTGGACTCTTTTGGTAATTGCTGGGCAACAGCTGATTAAAAGAAGATGTGACGGATGAGGTTAATACCAACAGACTTTAGGTTCTGCATGTGAGCTAAATGCTCAAGGCAGCCCAGTTTCTCATTCTTGGACACCTTTTGGGTGTGTTCATCTGACCTGTTTTACAGCTTATTTCAGGGTGAAATAGGCCATTGCCTAGACAAGGTGCACTGGCTAATCTCTTCTGATGGGAGAGAAATGGAGTTGACCAGTTACAAAATACATGTCTGTGAATCCCATTCTGCATGTGATTTAACTCACACCATAAAAATAAATTCTTGCAGGAAAGAGTAAAAAAAACCCAAGACTATTGTGAAGTAGAACATTGCCTTTGTTGCCTTAAAAAAGGTAATTTGCAAATTTGGAAGAGAAAGGCTAATTTTGCATGGGCCCAGGAAGTTCCTACATATCCCTAATTAAGCTTGGGAAGTATATTTGGGTTGTGGACAGTATGTCATGAGTGCAGAAAATCCCATGTTGGATTTTTTTTGGAGTGAAATTGAGTTTGAGACACTTGGATGGAGTTTTATGGTTAAACCAACAGTGCCATCTCCCTTGGGTCTGACACCGGTATCTGGTCACTTTGTGGTGCTGCTCCCAAGTGGGTAAACCTCTGCAAAGGGGCAGCCTTGCTGTTTCTTGCCATGTGTTCTCAGATGTTGGAGCATCAGAGGTGCCAGGTGGCACTGAAAGCCAGCCCAAATCTGGAGGAATAAGCATGATGCAGGGTTAATCAGGTCTGAAGCACATGAGTTGTCTTCACTGCTCTGTGCAGTTGAGTGCCTCTGTACCCCATTCCCTCACACACTGTGCAGGGTGGTACAGCCATCCTGCCTTTCCTGATCTTCCAGGTATCCTGGCTCCCTGAGGACTTGGGAAAGTTCTCTGTAAACATGCTCAGCCTCTGAATGGGTGGCTGGGTAAAGGAGTATCCCTCAAATATAGGCTGTTAAAGTAAATGGATTTGCAAGTTTACAGACAGAATAATGATGGACAGCAACTGCTGAAACTGTTTCAATGAAAATAACATTTGAAGCAATGCTAGCAGTTCGTTTTTTTAGATTATAAAAGAATAAAATTATGTTCACCAGTTTCTAACAAGTTGGAGAATGGACACATGTGCCTTGTAAACCAGCCCTATATAATACACAAATAAGTCTTTCAGTGTTTTTTGGTAAGTCCTGACTTGATCTCTCTGCTTTTGGGTGTTTTGGAGGTTTTCTGCATGTGAAAGCTTTCTCCATCAAATATAAAAATGATGTTCACTTCTTCTGTTCCAACCCATTTTGAGCTCTGATGTTTAAGACTTTCATTAGATGACAGAGAATTTTAGGTCAAACACTGCCCGACTTTCACAATGATTTCCATCTGAAGGGTCTTACATAGTATAGTGTCTTCATGTTTTATTTAAAATTTTAGTTGGGCTCTTCACTCATGGAAAAATAAATGAAAATGAAGGTCTTACTGCAGTAAAAAAACATGGAACTGCTCTGTCAAATGAACTGCATGACATTTATCCATGGGAAATATCCATTAAGTGAGTGAATAAAGTTACTGCTCTAGTTTGACATAGTAGGCAATATTTCTGTGAGTATTGTACATGTAGATGATTTACCTCTACCTCTGTTTTAAGTTCACCTTTAAAGTAATAAAACACAAGTGGGCAAAGTCTTCCCGTAATCCTGCTTTCCCATAGCTCTTTGTTATGTTGCTTAAAACATAACATTACAGTGTAATAAGTATTTTCAGTTCTTCCACCCATAAAGGGTAGGGGGAAAATCTGTTTGCAGTTAGTGCTGGTACTGAGATATTATTTCTGGTTTGT